>NC_133666.1:28316982-28637829 GCF_037893015.1 Macrotis lagotis
AATAGAATCAATCCCTCTTAGAAAAAGGTACTCAGTATACAATATGCATATCAGTTATAGGTCAAATGTTTATTTTTTTCTATCACAAAGGGCCTACAATTATGTGATAATATATACAAAAAATTAAAGCATTTCAAATGGATTGTGATTCTCATTATATTCTCCCAACATTTCAAATGGATTGTGATTCTCATTATATTCTCCCAACAGATCAAGGCCATTTGTGGGATGGCCAGGCAGAAACTTCACATTCATTTCAAAAACTTGTCCTGGTGTGACATTTTATAAGATCCAGAATTCCTGACCAGCCAAGCATGACTTTCTTTCTGTAGTCCTTCAGTTTTAACATGATCCCGGCAGTGACCATCTCCTCTGAGAAGCTCTATTTTCTCCAAAATTCTGGAGCCCTTGACCCATGAGGGCTAGAAAGATCCATTTCTCAGGATCACTAATCTCTGAGTTGTATTAAGGAAAAGACAAAGAGATAAGAAAGCTGCAAGGATTCATTCTTCTGTCTCAAGATCTAAAAAAATACATTTGGATTTGGCCCTGCCATGTGCTTCTCAAGGTTACCATTGCCACCCTTGCTGATGGGGTTAAGAGATGGGTAAGAAATCCCCTGCCCACTTTGCTGGAAGTTCAAGGGTGAAAAAACATTAGATGAGAACCTCAAAGGAGAGTAGTAGGTGGTACCATTTCTATAGCTCTTAGAGATGACCCAGCTGATTTGGCCACATGAGTCTGTCACCCATAATGCTTGGCAGCCGATCATATTTTACTCGGTGTGTGTCATCCTAGCCAAGTGCCTATTCTTCAACAAGAAACGAGTTCCTTGGGAAATGGTCCTCTGTGACAACACTCCATTTCTTTTTTATGTTTTTGCAAGGCAAATGGGGTTAAGTGGCTTGCCCAAGGCCACACAGCTAGGGAATTATTAAGTGTCTGAGACCGGATTTGAACTCCTGACTCCGAGGCCGGTGCTTTATCCACTACGCCACCTAGCCGCCCATAACACTCCATTTTTTGTAATTTTAGCAAATAATTCAGAAGGTCCCATAGGTCAGGAGCTCCCTGCTTAATTGTTTGCTCAAGAAGAAAGATGTATTTCACCAAATATCTAAATAACCAAGTAGACATCCATCAGCAGAGAAATGTAAATTAAGAAATCTGTAAGGTAGCAACAAATTGGAAAGATATTTTAAAATGATCAATTCCAAATAAAGAGAGCTGTGGTAAAGCAGGCATACTTACCACACTGGTGATATTATAACCTTCTGGGAAACCAGTACGGAATTATGCAACCAAACTTATTAAATGGAGTCCACCCACTGACCCAATGATTCTCCTATAAAGACTATACCCTGAGGAGATTATTAAAAGGAGGAATTACCAAATTATTCATAACAGATTTATTCATCATAATAAAAAACTGGGACCTAGAAAAAAGCTTCCAGCACACTGGGTCCATCTTCTATGGCAAGGCTTCCTGACCTTTATTTGAATCCCAGACCCTTAACAAACTCTTTCTCCCAATCATGTTTTACGTGGATAAAATAAGAATTGCAAAAGAAACCAATTATATTGGAATATAGTTAACAAAATATTTTTAAAAAAAAAAACAAGTCCATGGACCTCAGGTTGAGAACCTCCTGTCTACAGAGTATTTATGGAAGGTGATGAACAAGAATTGGCTGAGAAGGTATGATACCACCGCAGGTGTCTTACAAGTCTCTAGCCTGGGCCCTCCCCTCTCTCGCACTCTTCTTATTGGTCTCATCAGCTCCTGTGGGTTCAGCTAGCCTCTCTATGCAGATGATTCTCAAATTGAGCCCCTATCTCTCTCCTGGCCTCCTGCTCTGTATCCACAGTTGCCTCTTAGATATCTCCAACTGGAGGTCCTATTAGCATCTCAAAGTCAAGGAGTCCAAAAGAGCTCCTTCTCTTTCCCCTATAGACCCAACCTTCCAACACCCTCAATGATCTTCTGACTCTTGCCTCTCCCTTATCATCCATATTCAATCAGTGACAAGTCATATGGATTTTGCCTCCATAATGTTTATTCATCTGCTCCCTTTTCTCTATTCATGAGGCTATCACCCTGGTTCAGGTCTTCATGACCTCTCACTTCAACTCCTATCAAAGCCTTCTAATTGAATTCCTGGCTCTCTGTCTTTCTTATCTCCAATTTCTCTTTTTCATAGCTGCCAAAAGAAACTTCCTAAGGGACACATCTGATCATGTCACTCCTGTGCTCAAGAAGCATCAGTGGTTCCCTGGTGCCTCTGGGATGAAATACAAATTTCCTAGCATTTAAAATCCTGTCCTGGGGACTAATTCTATATGTTAGCATGCCTAAGAGTCTTTCAAGAGGGCTTAAAGAGACAGAGTGGTGTGGTGGAAAGAGAACCGAACTTAAAATCAGAAGACTTTTGATTCTAACTCTTCAATTTACTAGCTGAGGATATTGAATTCAAATTCCTGCTTTGTTTTTATTAGTTACTAGTGTGACCTTAAGGCAGTTGGGTGGCACTGCAGTGGATAGAGAGCCAGGCCTGGAGACAGGAAGATTCATCTTCCTGAGTTCAAATCTGGCCTCAGTATGACCCTGGGCAAGTCACTTCACCCTGTTTGCCTCCGTTTCCTCATCTGTAAAATGAACTGCAGAAGAAAATGACAAAGCAATCCAGTATCTTTGCCAAGAAAACCCCAAAAGGGGCCATGAAGAGTTGGATACAACTGAAAGTTGACTGCACAAGAGCAGGTATGACCTTGAGCAAGTCACGTCTCTCTAAGTTTCATTTGCCTCATCTTACAATGAGAGGATGGACCAGGTGATTTCATTTCAGTTCTAAATCCAATGATCTTATGACCTTAGGTGAGTAGCCAGGATGTTGTCACAGATTGATTTTCGGTGCTCTGGTTTATGAATTCTCACTTGTTATTTAGCGTTTTTGCTATTTCTTCCAAGAATACAAAGTACTGTTTCCTCCTGGACATGTCTTAGCCACCTTTCTCTTGATTCTCCCCCCCCCCCCCATTTTGGCTACTCTCATCTTTCATTGGTACCTTTAGGAAAAAAAGAGAATGTGTACCCTAAAGTGATGGCATCCCTTCCTTGTTCAAAATACTTTGCTGAAAAAAATCAAAATACTTTTCTGCCTCCTCACTGACTACAAACAAAGCCTGGGTTCCATAGCCATCCCCTGTGTATTCCCCACCTCAAGGCTTCTTCCTGTAATAGAAAGAAGGTTTAATTTCAAGTTACACTTCTGAATTTGGATTCATTCAGAAACTGATATTCACTAGTGGGACTCTAGGCAAGCTACTCAGTCCTTTTCAATGCCTCAGTTTCCTCATTTATAAAATAAGGTTAAAAATACGTGGACACCTCAAAGGAAAGGGCTTTGTAAAACCTTAACTTATTCTAGAAATGGGAGTTGTCATGACTGAGCCTGTCATATTTCACACTGTTAAAAAACACATATTTCACACTGTTTTTCACATATTCTGCATTTCATTGGAATGGCAGCTCCTCCAGGGCAAAATTTGTCTCAAATTTGTATTTGTATCCCCAGTATTTAAGCAGTGTCTGGTATATAGTAGGTGCGTAAGTGTTTATTGGCTGGCCATGCTTTCTTTCATTAATTCTTTCTCTTTTTTCTCCTTTCTTTCTACTCTCTCTCCTTCTCCCTTTCTTCTTACCTCTCTCTTTCCCTCTCTTTTCTTTATTTTTCCTTCTCCTTCCTTCCTGCCTTTTTTCTTCCTTCCTTCCTTTCCTTCCATCTCTTTCTTCCTTCTTTTTGTTTCTCCCTTCCTTCCCTTCCTTTCTTCTTTTTCTCTTTCTTTATTTCTTCCCTCCTTCCTTCCATTATACCTTCCATTTTTCTTCCTTCCTTCCATTCTTCCTTTTTTCTCCCTTCCTTCCTTTCCCTCCTTCCATTCTTCCTTCCTTCCTTTTTTCTCCCTTCCTTTCCTTCCTTTTTTTGCTTCCATCCTTCCTTTCTCTTTTTTCTTTTTCTTCCTTCATTTCTTTCCTTTCTTCCTTTCTTCATTTTTCTCCCTTCCTTCCTTTCCTTCCTGTCTTTCTCCCTTCCTTCTTTCTTCTTCCCTTTTTCTCCCTTCCTTCCTTTCCTAATTTCTCTTTATTTTTTCTCTTCCTTTCCTTTCCTTTCTTCCTTCCTTTTTTTCTCCCTTCCTTCCTTTCCTTCCTGTCTTCCTTCCTTTCTTTTTCTTCCTTCCTTCATCTTTCTCTCTCTTCCAATTTCTCTTCCTTCCTTCCTTCCTCTTTCTTTTTTCTGTTTTTCTTTTTCCTTGTTTTCTTTCTTTCTTTTCTTATTTCTCTTTCCAATCTGGACAATTCACTGTCTTACTCTTCTCAGTTTGCCTTTTCCAAATCTCTCTACCTTAACATTGTTCCCCTCTACTTGCAATAGATGTTCCCGGCTCCCACGTCCACCCCTGGCCCCCAACCACACCTTTGTATCTCTGCCTCTCAAAAACTGCTTTCCTGCAAGGCCCAACTCAGCCAGCCAGGTTGCCAGGCTGCCAGGCTGCCAGGCTACTCCTCCTACTGGCCTCAGATGGAAGTGATCTCTTTCTCTCCTCTAGTATCCCATAGACGATGTCTCACCTGATCGTATTTTAATTCGGTAAGAGTCCTCTTTGCAATGAAGGTCATACCGTGCACACTATCTCATTCACGGAAACATTGTGGCGGAAAATACTTTTGTTAAATGTGTGAAACATTACACAAATTTGAGTTGCTATTGCTATTTATGTTCTAGTTATTCACATCCGAGACTTAGCCCTCAGTCCAGAATACCAAACTATCAGCTCCATAAGGAGAAGGATTGTATTTTATTCACCTCTGCTGCACCAGGGCCTGGCACAAGGCTTGGCACATGGCAGGCCATAAATGTTGGAACTAAATTGAGAAGAGACGAAGGCCTGGCTTCTAGCTGGTGAGCTCTGTTTCTCATCAGTGACAGCGCCATGCAGAAATCCAGAGGCTCTGCTCCGGGAACATTTTAGAGCAATCAACGGGGTCTGGTTGGTTTTTATTGGGCAGGAATCTTAATGTTTCCTCTTCTTCTCTATTGTAATAAAACCACTCACTTTTTGTTCTTGCTTTAAGATCTCCAAAGCACTTTCCTCACTTATACCCCTGTGAGAGAGGTAAGGCAAAGATTAGCTTTCCCATTTTACAGATGAGGATATTAAGGTTCAGAGGGTCACCATAACTTGGCAAGTCAGTATCAAAGCCAGGGTTCAAACCCAGGCCTCCTGCCTCCAGTGTTATTGCTCTTTGCATGCCATCCCACTTTCATCTGACTCTAGTTCCAAATGCTGGGCCTAACTATGTGACCAGGAGTTTTGCTGTGTTCTGGTTTAATGGCCAATTTGCAGATGGCTTTTCCTGGCTGTGGTTTAGTCCACTGATGACCCATTGGCCCCGAATGAGTGGAGGTTTATGCTCTCGGCCTTGGTCACAGGAGAGCAGAGCCGGACTAAAACCTAAAACAAGGAGCCGCTCGGAATCAATATGCAGTGGGTGGTAAGTAAGTACGCATCTCATAGACAACTGGCGGCTTGTAAAACTGCCCCGGAGAATTTGTTTGCAGCTTTTGGAAACTTCCACTATAAATCAGAGGCACACGGCTTTGCTTCAACCTCAGCAGTGACAGCTGGAAAATGAGAAGAGGGGCCAGACAGGGAGCTCTAGAATCTTGGGGGGGAGGGGTCCAGGGGAAGGCCATGAAACCATTAGTTGTGGCTTTCTGCAATAATTCACTACTGCCCCCACCACCACCACCACCACTAAGGGCACCAGAATCAGTTGGAGATGCCACAGATGTTTGAATGATAGAATACTAGAAATAGAGAGTGGTCAGAACTAGAGAAGGCAGAGCAAGAAGTCTTAGAACAGAGGACCAAAAATGTCTGAGCTGAGAAGGATCTTGAAATTTGAAAGAAGGAACTTTAAAGCAAAGAACATAGATATGTGTGCTGATGGACCAGCTCAGTGGATTGCCCCCTTCAAATGCATGTTATAATTTGACATTCTTAGTCCTTGGGACCTAAGGCAGCTAGATGACTCGGTGGATAGAATGCTGGGCCTGGAGTCAGAAAGATCTGAGTTCAAATCCAATTTCAGTCAGTTACTCACTGTATGACCTAGGGCAAGTCAACTCTTATTTGCCTCCATTTCCTCATCTGTAAAATGGGGATAATAATAGCTCTTGCCTCCTAGGGTTGTGAGGCTCAGATAAGCTGATAGTCATAAAACCCTTTGCATAGTGCCTGAACAGAGTAGGCACTATATAAATGTTAGCTAACACTATTATCTGGGTTGGTTGAGGCAATCCCTTCTGAGTGTCTGTGACTCTCATTGAGAACCCCAACATTATCCTGGGGTTCAATGAAACCATAACAACTCTACAAGTGAGTAGTAAAAAGAGCCCTGAATTTGAAATCAGAGGATCTGTTTGAAGCCTGACTCTGGCACTTATTAGTTATGTGACCCTAGGTAGGCCACCTCTCCTCTGTGGACCTTAGTCTCCTCACCTATAAAATTTAGAGATTCTTTCTCATGGTTTTTTGCCCCCTTAGTCCTAATTCTTCTTTCATAGCATGACTGATATGGAAATCTGTTAAACACAATTGTGCATATACAAGTTTTACCAGGTTCTTTGCTACTATGGGGAAGGGAGGGGAGAAGAGAGGGTGGTAGAAAAATGTGGAACTCAAAAACTTGCAAAAGGATGACTTCTGAAAACTATCTTTGAATATAACTGGGGAAAAAATTAAATAAAATTAAAAGATTGTACTAGATGACTTTTAAAGTCCCTTCTAACTTTTAATCTACGACACTATAAGTGCTAAACTTGGTATCACTGAACCTAAGTTCAAATCCTGATTCTGCTGTGTGACTTTGGGCAAGTCACCTCACCTCTCTGAACCCTCTTTCAAGAAATCTTGCCTTGTTCTCAGGCAACTCTTTGTTGGAATAGAGCCTCAAAGGCAGATTTTGGAGGTACACACACCACAACCAAATGTTCCTTAGTGTTACCCATGCCTCTTCTCTGTTCTGTTGCTGAGTTTGAACAAAAATAGACTAATAAAAATAGTCGGATTAGACTTTAAGAGTATCTTTCTTAGAACACACATATGCTCTTCCCCTTTCTCGTTCCTTCTTCTCTCTCTCTCTCTCTCTCTCTCTCTCTCTCTCTCTCTCTCTCTCCCTTTCCTTATTTCTATCTCCTTCTCCCCTCCCCAATATGCTTGGGGAAATCACTGGGCAATCGAGAGTAACTGCAGCTACTCACTAATATGAAATACTAGTGGATAAAGAGGCAATGTGATGCTATGGAAAAAGAATAGGCTTGGAAGTAAGAAGTCCTAGATGAAAAGAGAGCTGGTTCTGGAATCTTGGGACCTGAGTTCAAGTTCTACCTCAGTCACTTGGTATCTGTGGGATCCTGGGCAAGTCAATTCACCTCTCTTGGCCTCAGTTTCATCACCTGTCAAATGAGTTGGCCTTGATGGCCTCTGAGGTCCCCTCTAGTTATAAGAATATGACTGGATAGCAGTTCAAGTCAGCCACAGGCTAACTGTGCAGCCTTAGGCATATCAGTCCAACCCCTTTTCTGGACTTCCTATATAACACTGATGGTCCTTGAACTATTTCCTTCCCAAGCTTGCTGTGGGTCTCAAATGTAATATTGTCCACAAGATCCTAGATCTAGAACTGAAGGGACTTTAGAGTCCATCTACTCCAGCTCCTTCATTTTACAGATGGGGAAATTGAGGTCCAAAGGGCAAAAAATAATTTGCTCAAGGTTCCCAGCTCATAAATGGTTGAGGTCCTCTGATTCCAAGCCAATGCTATTCCTATTGTAGCAACCCTACAGAAATGAGACCCACGAGTACTTTAGGCCTCTTCTTGAGGCGCAGGCTTACTTTTCCCTCACTGAAAACTCAGCCCAAAACCATGGAAATGGGAAGAGAAAGAGGGGAGAGGCTTTGGTGTCCCAAACTTCCTGCCAGAAGATAGGAAAATTCTTTTGGAGACAGAATAAAATGAATGTGAACAGAAAAAGATAGGTGGGAGTCAAAGGATACTAGGAACAGAAAGATGTCCTCAGAAAATCTAGTGGGAACCCCTCATTTTACAGAGGGCGAAACTGAGGCCCAGAGAAGGGAGAGAACTTGGTCAGTCACACATACCATCACAGTCTGTGCTCTTCCTACAACAGAAATTCCTTTGCAAGCCTCCTAGCAAGGCCACTAGGGGGCACCATAGTGCACAGAGCGCCAGGCCTAGAGTGTGGAAGACCTGAGTACATATCCAACTTCAGACACTAAGCTGTGTGACCCTGGAAAAGTCCATCAGAGTAGTTCAGATCTGAAATCACCTGGAAAGTTCCTACAGCCCGCTGAATGGGAATTGCCATTTCTGAATGAAAACATCACTCGGGAGGGATCAAGGCCTTGCCTTGGAATTCCCTGCTCCTACGCCGATGTGCTCCTTCCTTGCCCAACTCTACAGTCTCCCGTGAAGAGATTCCACAAAGAGAAAACGCATGTGGATTTTCATTTCTATGTGATTTGGGCAAGGGGAAAAAGAATTTCCTAGAGGAGAATTTGCTCAGACCTTCTGGAATATTTATTTGGGGACTCATGTAGCCCTTCTCTTCTCTCCCATTTCCCAGATTGTTAGAGGGCCGGCAAAAGAGATTTAGGTAGGGGCACCTACTTAATCCTGAATCCCATGGGCCTGAAAACAGAAAGGTAAGGGACCCTGTGAGCTTAACTTCTTCCCATTCCTCAACAGTGACCATTTCTAAGACTCGAACCCCCTCACTGGTCAGTTTTGGGGTCCCCAAACTGAAATGCTACCATTAGCACTGATGTTGAAGTCAGGAGGACAGGAGTTCAAATCCACCCTCAGACACTTGACTCTTCTTAGCTGTGTGGCCTTAGACAAGTCCCTTAATCCTGATCGCCTCCCCTCCCGGTCCATCTCCAGTTGTCCTGATTCCTATCTGGCCACTGGACCCAGTTGTCTCTGGACGAGAAAAACGAGACTGGTGACTTAGCACAGCCCCCCCTCACGCCAACTGAATTCACATGCTTGTCATGGAATCGCCTCCCTGATAACATGGTCTTCAAAGATGAAGGACAAACAATACCAGTGTTTTAGCCACCACACTAACTGTTGGAGCTATTAAGACAAAAATGAAACAGGGTTGAGGAGCTTACATTCCAGTGTAGAAAGAAGAGAAGCAATCTATCCAGAACCAAGGATATTCAAGATCTTTTAAGGAGAGAGAGAATCTCAACAATCTGAGGGCTCAGAAATGGCCTCCCAAAGGAGATGGCTTCTGAACTGACACTTCAAAGAATCTAGTTGCCCCAAATATAAGTTGGGTTTTTTGGTGGGGGGTGGTTTTCTGCAAAGGACATAGAGAATGGTGGGAAAGTAGCTTCTTCTAAAGTTTACAGAATATTTTCTGTATTTTCCCCTGATAGCCCTGCGTGCGGGGTAGCACAAGCATTCTCCCAGTCCTATCTTGCAGACGGGGAAAGAGAGACCTTGAGAGAAGTGGCCACTTAACTAGTTATTTTCTGAGGCAGGCTATAAAGTAAGGTCTCTTGATTCTAAGTACAGCATGCATTCCCCCTATTCAATGCTGTCTCTACTAAGACCTTTGCCCCAACGAGCCTTAAGAATACAACCCTTTTGCTTGGCAACAGCTGAGGCACCCAGTGGAACAGACAGATGCCTCACTTGGCTTCCCTACTTTAGATGCAGACTATATTGAAAGCACAATTGAATTATGTTGCTGTGAACCACAAGCCTTTCTCACCTCACTAGGCTCTTGAGAGACAATGGGAAACGATGGCTGACCCCCTGTCTTGTTCCATGGTGTGTGTTGGGGGGGAGGGGGGTTCTCTATGGGGACGGTGTAAGGAATTACAGGCCCTGAGTAGACTTGCCCTCTACAATCTCCTTGACAACTGCTCAGCCAGCCTCTGGTCTCATCCAGCCTTGAAATTCACACTTGGCAGTACCCTTCATCTCTGCCACCTCTTCTGATTGACTGGCTCCTCCATTTAAGCAAGGGTGCCCAGGACCACCATGTCTCATTCCTCTCCGTTCTGTACTCCCAACTTCACTTCTTCCCCACCCCTTAGATTTTTAACTTCATTTTATGTGTTGTCCTTCTCCATTCCTCTACCCATGTAGGTTGTCATCTTTTCTGCAATTGATAGTCTCGGAGAGTTGCCTGGGTCCTTAGGGGGTTAATTGACTTGTCCAGGATTATATGTGTGTTCTTGAGGATAGGAATTTTCTTTCTGCTTGTTTTGATATAACCAACAGCTCATCGCTTGATTGTCCCACAGGGCTTAATAAAAGGGACGGAAGACCTCCTGCAAAGGGAAAGTCATTCCAGACAACCAACACATGATGCATTGGATAGAGCACCAGTTAGAAGGACCTGATTTCAAATCTAGCCTCAGAACCTTGACTCTTAGCAGCTGTGTGATCGTGGACAAGTCATTTAACCCTGATTGCCTCCCATCCAGGGCCATCTCCTTTTAGCCCAGATGGCTCTGGAGGAGAGGATGAGGCTGATGACTTGGCACAGCTCCCCTCACTCAAATATCATTTGCATGCATGTCATGGATTCACCTCCCTGATGTCACAGTCTTCTTCAGCATTCCATTGGCAGCCAACTTTAATTCCTGAGAAGAGCATCTTTACATTGACCACAAATTTGCTTCTCTTCAGCTTCCACCCACTGACTTGGTTTTTTCCCCAGGAGTTAAGTGGGATAGCCTTGAAGAAGAATACTTGAAGACCTTCCACCGTGGTGTCGCTTTCAATTCTATTCCCTGCAGACCAGTAAGCGTGAAGCAGGTGCCCGCTATGTTCCAGACAGACACCAGGATGTAGGGATACATCCCAAACTCCCACCACCTTTAAGGAGCTTTTTTTAGCAGCCCTTTGGGGATTAGGGCCAGAAGAGCCCTTCCATCACTCCTACCTCAGAGCTGACACAGATATTCTGACCACTTCCTGTCTTCAGTGAGCACACTTTTAATTTGCCTTTGAGCCAAGGATATACTAAAGAGGCAATCTCTGCCCCTTAGACCTCTGCCTCCTGCTGGCTCTGAAGTATAAAGAGGACTTCTCTGTGCTCTAGAAGGTTGATGGGATGGTGTTCTCTCCTCCCCCCACCCCAGCCCAGGTCTCATGATTTATTATTATAATATTTATATATTGCTTTAAGGTTTGCACAGTACTTTACAAATATCATCTTATGTGATCCTCACAACAGCCCTGGGAAGTAGGTGCTATTATGATCCACATGTTACAGTTAGGGAAACTGAGGCAGACCGAGGAGAAATGAGATACTTAGCATCACACAGACCGTAAGTGTCTGAGGCAAGAATGGAACTTGGAACATGAGATCTTGGAAGGCAGCTATTGATTTCCTCATTCCTAGAAGAGAGAGACAGGAAGGAAGAAAGAAAAGGAGGGAAGGAAGGAAGAGCGAGAGGGAGGGAGGAAGGAAGGAGGGAGGGAGGGAAGGAAGGAAAGAGGAAGGGAAGAAAGGAGTCCATTTGGAAATGATCAAGCTGTATGAAGTAGAAATAAAGTATAAAATAACTATTAAGTCACCCTTTTGCAAAGATTCCAACAAGGCTGACATCTCAGCTTGCCAATTGATTATAATCATTCCTTGATTCTTTATTGCTTAGTATCCCCCCTTCCTGTGTGGCCATAAAATGGCCTCTTCCATATCTGATTCATGTTTTCACTCCGATTACCATTTTTTTCAGTCCTCTCCTCTCCAGGAGAGTCCTCCCTTTAATCCTGAGCTCCAAATAAGATTGTTCCTGAGGAATCTGAACTGGGACTGGAATTGGATCCTAGACCCCCTATGAGGAGAAAGCAATGAACCCAGAGTAAACACAGGGCACAGAAAAGACAAGGATTGGTTCAGATTGCCCACCCCTATGGCCTCCTCAGCCTGGCAGCTCTGGGCTAGCCATTGGTCCAAAAATTCCACTGGGACAGGAGTCCTTAAAGTAATAGATTTGGACAGAGGGAGAATTTGTGATCTAATATGGGAGAAAAGAAATCTTTATTTCAATATAATTGATTCCCTTTTACAATCCAAGGTCTTTATGCTATGCTTCTAAAGACATGATTCTAAGAAGTCAGACATCCATAGGTTCTATTGGACCAAGAAACCAGGTCCAGAACCCGTACAAAATGATTAAGGAATTCTGTTCTCCAGAGATATGACAGAGTCGCAGATGAGTAAACACAAAGGAGGCCCAAGCCCCGCTCTTCTCCAGGCTAAGTATTCCCAGTGTCTTCAACGATCCTCAGATGGAAAATTCTCCCCTATGAAGTTTTCATGATTATTTTCGTACCATGGTTCCTCATGGTAATGCCTAACTTTAATCTCCCCTTAATAAATTCTACCCTCAGTCTCAAAAGCTCTGCTCATGATTCCTCCCTCAGACTTATCAATAAGGGGATGTTTCTGGCTGCCGCTGCTCCCCAGGGGAGAGCTTTTCCTCTGCAATACTGAATGAATTAACAATGACCCTGGGAGGCCTTCAGGCTGGCAGTTTACAAAATAGATCTAAGAGGAATAATCTTGGGTAAATTTTCCAAATACATGAATGCCAAATTTAGCTTCTGATTTATTTATTTATTTGTTTGGTTTTTGATGAAGGCCCCTCTTGGACTCAATGAAAGGCCAGAGTGGAGGTCTGGTATATTTGGTTCCAGGCCTGGGAAGAGAGGATGAAGAGAGAGCCCCACCTCTCTGAATCTTTATTTTTTTGTAACTACATTTTCGGTGTCAAGTTGCAATTGTTGGAGGTTAACCACAAACAGGTGAGGCTCAGAAGCTCCACGCACTACCCCCCCCCACCACCACCACTCCCATTGTCTGGGTCTGGATGGAAGGGAGGACAGCTGGGTTGGACCATATTCAAACAACATCTAAATCTCAAACAATGTTGGATACCCAGCAAGAGAGGAGTCAGAAAGGAAGGGTAAGTCATGGCTGCCCAAAGATTGACGAGGTAACTTCCAGGGGGCTGGGAAAGACAGTCCCCAATTTTTTTCAAATCCACAATCCAGGAGATGCCTCTCTTCCCTTAGTGGCTCTTCACCAGTCAATACTCTGGATTGTGGTGGGTAGGATGAACCACTATGTATTCAGGGATGAGAGGGAGTACTAGCAATATGTCTCGGAAAATATCGGCCATCTCATTCCTGTAGACGTGGCCTCCATCAAAATAGAGCATGGCCCAGACACCATGATTCATTAGGAAGTTTAGAGTCAAAGGACCTGAGTTCAGATTCAGATTCTGCTGGACAAATCTCTTAATCTCTCTGATCCTCAGTTTCCCCATCTGTAAAATGTAAGGAGTTGGACTAAATGGTCTATGAGATTGCTTCCAGCTCTCGGTCTAGGATCCTCTTTGTGACTTTGGACAAGTCACCTCATTTCTCTGGTCCTCAACTCCTTCAGCTATATGCAGGCCCTCTCTTCAGACTCACTCCCCCAACTCTTATTGGTACTGATAAATTGGGTTCCCCATGAGGAACCTAAGGTTCTAAGGCAGCTACTCTTCAACTTGTAGTTTATGAGCCCCCCACTATTGTGCTTCCTATTAATAGTCAGCCAGTGAATTCCATTAGCTTTTAGAAAAGACATTTACTTAAATGACATTGCAAGAACAGTAGTTACAAAGTATTGGCCACCCCAAAACCTGAGGTATACTCGCTCACAGATACAGATAGGGACTATAGTGGCAGGATGACCACAATCCTCAAGTGTTGAGTCCCATTTACAGAGAGCACATATCACCTAGGCAAAATTTATAATTCTATAAAGACTTCTTGTTTTGTCCATTAGTCAAGTCCAACTCTTCGGGACCCCATTTGGAGTTTTCTTGGAGAAGATAGTGGAGCGGTTTGCCATTTCTTTCTCTGGCTCATTTTACAAATGAGGAAACTGAGACCCAGGGTCACACAGCTAGTAAGTGTCTGAGGCAGAATTTGAACTCAGGTTTTCCTGACTCAATTGTCCCATCTAGCTACCTGCTCCTCATTTGAAGGACTGTTTACCAAGAGATGACTGATAGTTTTTTTAGCCATAACACAAGATGATGGCTATGTAACTGGGGCTCAGTGGGATCCCAGATTAAGGCTAGAAGGGCTCTCTGAGGCCTCTAATCCAGTTCCCTACATTTTCCATGTAAGAGTATGCCTCATTTAAGATTTCTGCAAAGTTGAAGGTCAGAAGGGGCAAAGACTTTACATAGAAATGTAAAGCAGAGACCCTTTCAAGTGTAAAGGAAGCATTCCAGCACTGAGAAAGGAGGCCTACACTTGAATAGCTCAGCTGCATATGAAAAGGACAACAAAAGCAACAAACTTGCCCCAGGGAAAATGTATGCACCAGAGTGGACTTCTCTAAGGGACAGATGGAGAGTGCTTCACAATTGGTTCTCTGGAACCCCAGTTCAGCCATGTCCTTTTTCAATCTTGATTTCAAAAGTAACCCATTCCATCCCTGCCTCATGGCGCCAAAGACCTTGGCTGATGCCTCGACAGGCAGAAATGGCCCTGGATTTGGAGGACTTGGGTTGGCATCCAAGCTACCCATTCTAATCACTTGGCCTTGAATGAGTCCCTTCCTCTCCCTGCCTCACGTTCCTTTTGTGTACAATAAACAAGTTGGGTTAGATGAGCTCCAAGGTCCCTGCCCTTTTTAATATATTATATTCTCTAAACGTGGTACTATTGCTCTGGGGAAAGGGAGGGGGCAGGGGGCAGGGGGAAGGAGGGAAGGAGAGAGGGCTCTTCATCCTGGAGTGGGGGAAGGGGCTGTAAAGATGAATCCCAGCTCCTGCTCCAACACTCTTTGCAGCCTTGATGGAAGGATGGATCCAAGAGAGTATGGACAGGGTCAGAACTGCTCCTGGGGAACATGATGAAAAACTGCCCCCCCCCCCAGGAACTCCCCCACTTCTTTTCTCCTGTAGGCCATTTGTGAGTCAGGTAACATTTTTTCTTTTATCTCCAGGCTGATAAACCTAAGTCTGTGGTTTCCTTCTCCTGCAGCTCCCACCCCCACCTCTTTGGAATGTAAGCATTTGTCTTCTATTTCCTGGCTCCTGACCCTTCTCAGCAGCCAGCTCCTTCAAGGGAGGCCAAATGAGCCTTCCTTTCCCATCCTGCACGCGGCTCCCTCCTTGGATTAGCAGCAGATGGGAGCTGGAAAGGCCTCCAAGTGGGGAGCCAGGGCCCCAGCTCCCAGGACTCTGCAGCAAGCTCACTGCTAGCTCTGCCAACACTGGCTATCATCTGCAGGATGAGCCGCCTTCTTCTCTTGAGCCTCCCCTGCCCCCTTCTAGCATCTAACTCAGGGCTGGACCCTCACCAGGCCCCTGGCTGCTGCCTTGCTGGGTAATTTTGTTCTTGAATGGTCCAATTGCTCAAGTATAGTTGATGTCTTTTACATATATAGATATATATATATATATATATAAAACACACACACACACACACACACACACACACACACACACATTCAGTCTTCTTCTAATATAAGATATGCAACCCCCTCTTTCCCAAAGCAAAAGAGTTAAGTCAAAGGAATGGACATAACAGTCAACTCTAACTTGGGTATCCATTAGGTCCCCCCCACTCCCACCCCCAGGCAGCTAGCTAATGCAATGGCTTGAGATGGGGCTTACAGTCAGGAAGTCCAGAGTTCAAATCCAGATCAGATGCAAACTGTGTGACCACTGAGCTAGTCACTTAATATCGCTACCTGCCTCAGTTTACCCAACTATAAAATGGGTATAACGACACCTATCTGCCCCTCCTCCAAAGATTGCTGTGAGGATCAAATGAAATTAATTGTAAAGTGCTTATCATTTCACCTAACCCACAGCCTACTGTATAGGTTCTAGGGGTAACTCTTTGTTTTTGGTTTTTGGGGTTTTTTTTTTTAGTTTTTGGCAAGGCAATGGAGTTAAGTGACTTGCCCAAGGCCACACAGCTGGGTAATTATTAAGTGTCTGAGGCCAGATTTGAACTCAGGTACTCCTGACTCCAGTGTCCATGCTCTAACCACTGTGCAACCTAGCCACCCAGGGGTAACCCTTAGGATGGCTACTTCTAAACCTGTCATTTGAGCCCCCACCCTTATGCTTATTTCCTTTCTTTCTCCCTACTCTCTATTTAGAGCCATGAAGCATGTTTTACTATTGATCAGTTGTTTTTCAAACATGTCCATCCCTTCATAACCCCATTTTGGAGTTTCCTTGGCAAAGATACAGAGTGGTTTGTCATTTCCTTCTCTAACTCATTTTACAGAGGAGGAAACTGAGGCAAACAGGGTCAAATGACTTGTCCAGAGTCACTTTTCATCCTCATTTTGAATAGTAGAAAGGTGTTCTAAGTAGATAGAGTGCTAGATTTGCAGTCAGGAAGATTGTATGGAAATTCATCCTCAGACACTAACTTTAGCTGTGGACAAGTGGCTTCACCTCTGTTTGCTTCAGTTTCCTCCTCTGTAAAATGGGGGAAATAATAGCATCTCCTTTCCAGGCTGGGATAGTGAAAACAAGCATGAAACAGTACTTTCCCTCTAGGAGCTTACAATCTATTGAGAGAGGTAACATGTCCATAAATGAGTTCATCCAAAACAACTTTTGGTTTTCTTGCTTTCTCAAGTGGGAGGGGAAAGAGAATGAGGAATTCAAAACTCAAAAGAAAATAAAATTGAACTTTGAAAAGTAAATAAATAAATACAAAGTGACTTAGGGAGAAGAAGTCAGGGAGAGGGAAGGGAGTTTGGAAGTCAGTAGGCTTCTTGTAGGACATGGCACCTAAGAACAGTTTAGAAGGGAAAAAAGTGATTCTAAGAGACAGAGGACTGAATCGGAGATATCATATCAAAAACCACAATTACAGTTCTCAGGTTCAGTCCTAGATAGCCTATTTTAGGAAAGATGCTGATAAGCTGCCGAGTACCCAGAGGATCTCAATTAGGAGAGTGAAGGATCTTAAGTTCATGTCATCTGGGGACTAATGGATAGAATCTGGGATATTTAGCCTAGAGAATAAAGGACCGAAGTAGGATAGGGAAAAAGGGATTGACAAAATATTATTTATGTGACCCTGGACAAGTCCCATCTTCTCTCTGGGTCTTAGTTTTCCCCTCTGTAAAATGAGCAGATTGGACTAGATGGCTCTGAGGTCTCTTCTAGTTCCAGACCTAGGATCCTAATGACCTTGGTAAAGTCCCTTCCACTCCCTGGTCTTCAGTTTCCTCCTCTGTAAAATGGGGGGGTGGGGGTGGATTAGACAGGACTGAAGTTTTAGATGGATATTCCTATGGACCTGTGAACTTAGCTTTGTTCTACTCGGCCTCAGAGGTCAGATCTAGGGAGGAAGTTGCTTGTCATAGGTTGGATATCAAGAAAATCTTGCTAACATTTGGTGCTAACCAAATGTGGAACCAGTTCAAGAGGTCATGGGTCTGCCTTCCCCCAAAGACACACTAGTCACTTGTCAGATAGGCTACATAGCGAATTCCTTTTCTGGGTATGGTTTGGACATTTGGGGGCCTAGGGTCCCTTCTGGATCTGAAATTCTATGATTCTGTGAGCTGGACTCCACGAACCTTCTCTCTTCAGAACACACAATTATGGATTTCACAGTAAAGCCACAGAGTTCTGTACACTCTTCCTGTCCCCAGAAAGGGTTCTTGCCCAGCCCACAATTGGATGGTTTCCCCAAAGGCTGGGTTTTCTCTGGGAAGCGAGAGATTCCATACCCACGTTGGTCTCTTGAAATTTCTGAGAACAACAAAGCTTTGCTGAGTGTCACCAATATCCAGCTTCATTTCAATCTCTCCTTCTTCCACAGATCTGACCATGTCGATGCCTTTCTTAAATGCCAGGCTGGCATCCTATTTCCTCTAGGATAAAATATAGACTCCTCTAGATGGCATGTAAGGCCTTCATGGTGTGGTTCCTACATACTTTTCCAGATTCATCATCTATAACTTCCCTTCGTACACTTTCCATTCCAACCAAATGGATTGACTTGCTGTCCCTACCATGTTGTTTTCTCTTCATCTAGCACCATTCAAGGCTTAGCTCAAGACCCCTCCTACGCTGGGCCTTTTTGATCCCCTCCCCTTATTTCTTAGGGCTTCCCCACCAAAAAATTACTGTGCATGTACTAGGTAGGCCTTTTACTTTGTGCCTTCTGTTCTCCCAGGTAGATTGTAAGCTTCTTGAAGGCAGGAATATTTCATTTTTGTCACTGAGGCCAAGTTTGAACTGGGGTCTTCCCCTCTCAGGGTCTCAGATATTTTATTAGCAGTGTGACCTTGGGTAAGTCACTTAATCTGTGTCTACCTCTGTTTCCTCCTCTGTAAAATGGGGTTAATAATAGCAACCTGTTGTTGTGAGGATCCAGTGAAATATTATTTATAACGTGCTTATACAGCACCTGCCATAGAGTTAGGTGCTTAATAAATCTAGCTATGATGATGAGTTAGCAAAGCTTGAAGTGCAATCCAGATCTTCTGATTCTAAGGCTTGGCATTGTGGTCTGTGATGAGGGCTCAGGAGGCTTTCCTCTATACCTCCAAATATTTAGCCAAGGTTAACTGAAATTCCAGGCTTAGAGAGTCTCAATTTAAGTAACTTGCTTATTCAACTTAAGTAACAAGTTCACTTATTTAACTTCCATCCTCTTTGTCTTTTTTTTTATTTTGATGCAAGTAATCTATCTCATCAAGATTAGAAGTACAAGGAAGAAGAAAAGAGACAAGCATTTATTAAGTACTTACTGTATACCAGGTGCTATGCTAAGAACATTGCAAATCATACCTCATTTGAACCTCACAACTACTCTTGGAGGTAGGTGGTATTATGATCCCCATTTCACAGACAAGGAAACTGAGGCAAATAGAGGTTGTGACTTGCCCAGAGTCTCACATCTATAAGTGTCTGAGGCCAAATTTGAACTCAGGTCTTCCCGACTCCAGGTTCTGGTGCTCTATCCGCTGCAGCGCCACCTAACTGTCCTATGGTAGATTGTCCACTCACAGCCAAATTCCACTGTTGATCAGCACCAGAATTTTGACTTTCTCTGTTTCCAACCTGGGTCAGTTTGTTCCAACTTAGACAATCTGGTAGCCCTGCCCTCCCCAATTCCTTGGGATGAGAGGTTCATCATATTGGTGTGGGACTTAGTACAGACTCAACTGTAGTTCCGAACTCCCAGGATCAACTGATCCACTAGCCTCAGCTTCCTCAGGAAAAGGATTACACTTATGCCTGGTTTACTCCATCCTCTTAAGGGACCAGCTGCCAAAAAGCCACATTACAGGTATAGAGATTTCCATATAATAGGCATGGAAATGTATGACTCCAGGTTCACACTGAGCAGATCTAATCTTAGGAGATTCCATCTTTAGTGCTTAGCACTTTGAAGAGAATCATAATCAAGTATCTTTCTTTCCTGCAGGGAAGGACTAAGTTGCCTAAGAGCTCTAGATCCCTGAGAAAAGAAATTAAGGGATTTTGAGGATAAGGACAAATGAAGTATTAAAACCAAGCCTTGATGACTTAAGAATTTTGTCTAGGGATGATCTTATCTGAGGGGCAGGTAGGTGACTCTATGGTGGATAGAGCATCAAACCTGAAGTCGGAAAGACTTGAGTTCAAATGTGACCTCAGATACTTACTAGTTGTATGACACTGGGCAAGTCACTTCACCCTGTTCATCTCAGTCTCCTCAACTGTAAAATGAGCTGGAGAAGGAAATGACAAATCACTCCAGGATTTTTGCCAAGAAAAGCCCCAATGGGGTCATGAAGAGTTAGACATGACTGAAAAATGACTAAACTACAATAATCCTGTCTGAAGCACAAAGGCAAAATAAGAAGTCTCGTGTCTCTAGCATTTTAAGCTTTATAAAGTTCCTTCTAGGTGATGTAAATAGGGCAGATATGATTGCCCCCATTTCATAGGTGAGGAAACTGAAACCCACAGATGCAAATTGGTTTGCTCGGGATGACAGCTGGTCAATGTTAGGACGCTTGATCTCGAACCCAGATCTCCTGATTTCAGGTACAGTTCTCTTATACTGTATCACCCAAATGAGAGTCCTCACTAATGTTGCCTGGTATAGAAAAAAGAACAGAAGACCTGAGTTCTAATCTGAATTTGAATTCTCAGTTTACTTTCAGTTCCCTTATCTGTAAAATGGAGATCATAATAACTGCTGTTGTGTAATCTTGGACAAACTGCAATCTTTCTGACTTAATTGTTTTTCTCATCTCTGAGAAGGGAATAATGATGCTTGCACTTCCAAACCACCCAGACATGTTATGGAGATTAAATGAGATTTCTAGAAGAATTCTAGTGTAATAATAGACATTGTTGTCCCCATTTTACAGAGGAGAAAATTGAGGGTGAGCAGGCTCAGAATCATACTGTTGGCCAGGGAAGAACAAGGATATGAAGGGAAATTAATTCCATTCTCTTCAAGAAGTATTTATTAAACACTTAAGATGTTTCAGAAACTGTTCTGTGCACTGGGGATGCAAAGACAAAAATCAAAACTGACTTCCAGATTAATGTCCTTCCCATCAGACAGGAATCCTCCCCAAAGGATTTTTGACCTTTAAATCTTTTGTAAATTCTCCAAAAATCACTATAAAAATCCCTGTTTCTCCCAGAAACATGAAAAGCAACAAGTATTGATGCAGACATCAAAAAAGCACTGAACAAAATAAAATTGGTGCTAATGAAAACCAAAAATAGGTGGCTTATTGCTTTTTGGAAAAGTACTGGCTCCTCAAAGCAATGTCATATATAGTAGGCATGAGACCTATGGTTCAGGCCTCACACAGTCCATATTCAAACTTGGGGGCCTCACCCACAAATGTCAGTTTCATTTGGAGTTGCCCCCAGAAATCTCTTGCTAATCCCATGATATAGGTCACATATAAGTTTCTTCAAAAACAGATTCCCAGTTCCTATATAAGCACTCAGGGTACCAAATGCATCATGAGTACCGGACAGCTTTCATTTTACACAAGGTTGCATGAGTAGATACTAAAAAACATATATTATTCGAATAGCCCCAAGAACTGAGCATGGAGTTACCAACAAAGCAATACCCTAAACGTTCCCATAAAAGCCCTTTCCCCTATAGATTCATGTGCAGTTCTTTCTAGACTCACAAAAAAGACACATACTCTGAGGACTTCTAAATGAGCACTCCCCTTCCCATTGGACCTGTATTATCTGAGTAACTCACTGACTTTATTTTTCAGGTAGTACTCTGCTCAGAAACAATGTAAAGTCTATCCTCTTCTTTCTCCAAGCAGCATGGTAAAAGAATTCTTCTCTCCCTTGAAATTCCAGACCCTAAAGTGTTGAACTTGGATCCTCTGAAGTTTGGGAGTCTTCATCAAGATGAATTTTGCCTATATTGAGAGTAAGTTAGAGGATCACAGATTTTGGAATTTAAAGGGACCTCAAAGGGTCCAAAGTCCAACAGAGAGTAAATAGGAAATTAGGATTGGAACCATGACTTCATAACTAGAATTCATCCCATTGCACTAAGACACTAGCTTAATAATAATAATAATAATAGCTGATGTTTATATAGCATTAACTATATGACAGTCCTATATGTTATAATTTTCTGGGATTCTCACAACTCAAAGGTCAGTGCTATTATCACCTCCATTTTACTGATAAGGATACAAAAAGCCTAAGTGACCTGCCCAGAGTTACATAACTAGTAAGTATGGAAGGCTACATTTGAACTCAGGTCTTCCTGATTCTAGGTGAAATGCTCTCTCCACTGGGCCACTTAGCTGCTACTCATTTTATGAAGAAAACCAAGACCCTTTGAAAATCTTGAAGCACTGCATGACTGTTTGGTGGTAGTAGAGGTGATGGTAATAGTAGCGGTAGTAAGTGACTTACCCAAGGTCATACAAGTCAGAAGCAAGAGAAAGACATTTGAATGCAGGTACTTGAACTCCAGATCCACAGCTCTGTGCCTGAAGTAAGCTATTTTCTAAGCCCCAAAGCAACAGATATACACTCCACAACCATATACATTCTACCTCATACCACCACAAGCAAAACAAAGGGAACAAAGCTAGAAAATCAGACAACAACTGCCTGAAAGTGGGCACTCTCATCTGAGGAATCCCATCCTTGAAAAAAAAAAAAAGCTTTTGATATAAATGGGTTTCTGCATTTGCTACAATAGTCTAGAATATTCAAGCAAAATATTTCCATACACCCCACCCCAACTCCATTCCCAGGAATCTCTGGTATTTAGTAGTCAATGGCTGACATGGAGCAGCCAGGAATCTTCAAAGTGACAAAACTCTCCACTGGACTCTCACCATATTCTTCCCATCATTCCTCTGCATTGTCTGGGGTGGGGGGATTGACATTCTTTGAAATATCCAATCAGTTGATTGACTCTTAAGAGCAATAAAGTGATATTAAGACAGGGTAAGACAATGCTGATATACTCCTTTTCCCTGGTTTCTCAAAAGTCTATCCTTGGCTTCAAAAGAGATAGAACATGTAGAAAGTTTTCCCTCCTCTCACCTGCCATAGCACTCACTAGTCTTACTCTTTATTTTATTTTTTTAGTTTTTGCAAGGAAATGGGGTTAAGTGGCTTGCCCAAGGCCACACAGCTAGGTAATGATTAAGTGTCTGAGGTGGGATTTGAATTCAGGAACTCCTGACTCCAGGGCTGGTGCTCTATCCACTGCACCACCTAGCTACCCCTAGTCTTACTGTTTATAAACTATTTCTCGTTGTCCTCTTTAGCTTATTGTGATTTTTTTCATATATATCTGAGACAAAAGGTTCCTGTAAGACAGATACTATTTCTCCTGCTTATTGAGAGCACACTCAATTCCTTGAATAACATCTTATATATGGGAAACATCACTGAATGAAAGTGTTGAACAAAAAATAAATGGCCTTACTCTATTAGTAATACTAATTCATATTTGAATAATATTTTCCATCTCTCATTCTATACATGATATTCAAGAAAAATACATGATTCTTCATGAAAAGTCTGTAATAATGAACTGACTCATGATCCCTGTGAACAGTTCCACCCATTGCCCTGAAAATTTCCAGATGAAATCATCCCCTCCCTGGACATTGCCTCCCTATATGTGTTGCTTCCCCATTCGAACATAAGTTATTTGAGGGTAGGGCCTGCCACATGATAAGAACCTAATAGATACTTTTCATCCATTCATCCATTCATTTTAAGGTTTGCAAAACTCTTTCCTTCTGACTACCCACTGAGGTATTTAGGGAAATATTATTCTCCCCCCATTTTACACATGATGAAACCGAGGCACTGGGAGGTCAGGTGATACCCAGGGAAACCCAGCTAGCAAGTATATTAAAATACTTCAAATCTAGATGCTGTACCATAATCGCAGATTCAGTGGATAATTATACCTCTTATCTTGACTTTGAGAAGGGCATATTAGCAACATGTATTAGGGTTGTATTTGCTTATTCAATCTCACTTTTTAATAGCTAACAACATTAGAAGAGTTATATTTTGTGTAGTCATATCCCAGTCCTGCCACATTTTTCTCAAGTATGTTTTGTCCAGTCATAGTAAACAAGACTTGTATTAACTTCATCACATAGATTAAAAGACATTCGCAGAACCCAACTTGAACTCATAAGACAGGCAGTTTTCAAAGGAAATTATTATGGCTTAGTCGTTTACTTTCAGATGAAAAAGGGGAAAGATCTGTAACAATTTTTATAGCAAAATCTTTTCACCATCAAGGACAATGGGGCTGCCACATTTGGACTCTAACATCACAGTCCCTGATGTGCTGCCAAAGGAAGTAGAAAGGGTGCTGAAAAAAAGCAAAGATGGGAAAAGCAGCTGGACTAGATCAAGCATAAACTGAAGAGATTTGAGCTAGAGGCAACAGAACTTTTAGGGCACTGAAGGATTACTATTTAAGGTATATGAAAGACAGGAGGATATCAATTTAGTAAGCATTTAATGAGGAGTACCTACTACATACATGGCACTGTGCCAAAGGAATGGAGAAATAAATCTTGGTTCTTATTGAAATCACAAGAAAGGGATGTAGAGAATATCAATGTATCCCTCCATGGATACACCCCTACCTCCCACTGAAATTGGTGCCCTGAGGATGGTTCTCCATCTCTTTTCAGAGTTTTAAGGGTAGCCCTAAGGAAATGTCACCAAAAGTCCCTACTAGTGTGGATCCACTTAGTATCCGTCAGTAGTTTCAATTAGCTTTAATAGAAAATGTATTTACTGAGAAGTTATAACAAGAACAGTAGTTCTTTTTTAAAAAATTCCTCTCATATCAGGAGCAATCTCTCTCCCTGCACTCAAAAGGTCCTTGGGAAGAGCAGATCCATTCTTAAAATCTAATAGTAGTAAGAGATAAATGTAGAGAAAGCATATGACAAAGGAGTAACTCAGAGCTCCTCATTACTGGAAACCCTTTGGTGCTTTCATCAAGTCCTCATGACGTTTTCCTTAGGTGTAGCCCTTAACTAGGTCCTTGCGATTAGTGCCTTTCTAGAGTCCATAGCATTTTTCTACAACATGAGGGGTCTCACTCTGTGAAGCTGTGTAATCCAATTTGTACAGCCTCAAGTGACTATCTTTCCACATCTGTCTGTGACCACTTTCCCCTGTCATTAGCCATTGCTATCCTGATGGGTTCTGCCACTACCTCAGACAGACTCTGCCATTGGTTCTGGTCACTGGTGGAGCCTCAGAATCTCCTGAACAGAGGAGGCAGGGCAAGAAAGAGAAGGAGGAAGTCTTCCCCCAAGTAAGTCCCTATCAGGGTATTAACTGGAGCTGTTCCATCACTAGTCTGTTCATCTGCTAGATTGGGTTCCTCTAAACTGAGAAACTGCTGAAATTTGTTTGCTATTCTAAGATCCCAGAGGCAAGATTAGCTTGTTTGGTTAAATCACATGGTTTCTTTTCCCCATACAATCAAAGAGATTTGCAACTTAGGGTAAAGACAGTCTTGTTTACATATGAAATCTGTTAGTTGGTTCCATGACTCAATCAAAGAGGCATTCTCACCTGATAAATTTATCAGGATATAGAGCATCTTGTTAATGGAAAGAGAGAGGAAGTGAAACTCTACCCCTTATATCAGTAATTATTGGCCCATATGTCTACTTTCCCATCGATACAAAAGTTTAATGAGAATATTCTTACATCAGTAACGTCCTCAGCATTAGAAGGGAAAGGGAAGACTTCCTCAAGGAACATTCCACAGAAGATCACATCTTTAGATGATGATGATGATGTTTGTTCTTTGTTCTCAAAAAAGACCATGACATCAGGGAGGTGTTTCCATGACATGCTTATAAATTGGATTTGAGTGAGAGGTTGCTGTGCTAAGTCTCCAGCCTCACTTTCTCCTCTGGAGCCATCTGGGTCCAGTGGTCAGGCATGGATCAGGATGATTGGAAATGGCCCTGGATGGGAGGCAATTAGGGATAAGTGACTTGTCCAAGGTCACATAGCTAGTAAATGTCAAGTATTTGAGACCAGATTTGAACTCAGGTTCTACTGACTCTACAGCTGGTACTCTATCCATTGTGCCACCTAAATGCCCACACATCTTTAGAATCACTCAACTGACTTCAAGATTCAGGGAAACCAAAATCCCACTGTGCTTATTGGGCTTTTGACTCTTAAAAAAGCATTTGATTCAGTAGAGCAAAGTACCACCATGAAGGCTCTCCTCCAACAAGCTTCTCCTATCTGCATATGCCAAAAGCAGAAAAGATTTTATTCTTAAGTAAAATCCCATCATTTACAGGAAGACTTTCCCAGCTCCTTTGCTGTTTCCTATTCATCCTGTATATGGGCTTGCTTTGTATATGTTTGTTTGCAAGCTGTTTCCCTTATCAGATTTGTAAACTCCTTGAGGGCAGTAACTGTCTTTTGCCTCTTTTTGTATCCCCCCTCCCCACCCTTAGCGCAATATTTGATCCACTGAACCTGTTTATTGCTTAGTAAAAGTTTATTTATAGATTTGAAAATACCTATAAAGAAATAGACAGAGATAACTTTTTTCTGGGACCCTCTGATTGTCAGTATAAAGGACAATGGGAAACCAGAAAAAGCTGCTAACACTATGTAGAACATATCTGTGATGAATTGGAGGAAAGACACAGATTAAGTGTCACATAGGATGAGCCAGGTATGACTGGTGGCTGGATCGTAAGTGGTTTTACTGGATCAAGGATCACCCACATCAATAAAATTAACTCAAATGGTTCTGTGATCTCGTCAATGTGAGCATTCCATCTATGGATACAGATCACCACTCATCCACACCTGCCCATCCCGGGTGATTCTTATTTGTCCTTTCACAAGTTCTCTACTGGAGTTCCACCCAATGTACTGTGGCTCTTCCTTGATTGATTTTCCTGACACCTTCCGAGGATATCAATGGAACATGAAAGCTGTCATTGGTTTAGTTACTCCTTGTTCTCAACTCCCCCCCGACCGGCCCATCTTCTTCGATTACACGTCTCTTTGATAATATCCTTTACATCCTTTTTCTTTGAAACCTTTCACCGGCAATGTATTTCAGCCTGTTTGAGCCCAGCATGCACCTCTCCATTGCCCTTTGGGTGATCTCAACTTCAATACTTTGGAGACTAGCATTCCATGACTCACAGCCATATAACATTAGGCATTCACTTTTGCCAAATCTCTGACCCTATACAGCCCAGCAAGAGTCTGACAGCGGTGTCATTTCCGTTGGCCGTCACCATGAGATCAAGGCCACTTGAATGCATACAAAGGAAACAACTCCCAACCTGTTTTAATTACCTGGAGAATGATTCTGAGTTGGCCACAGGAGAGACTAGACCACACAATATTTTCCATAATTTAAACGAAACCTGAAATTTTCCAGTGCTTGATTCCTTGGAACAATGAAATTTCTCATTAAAACCAGGAAGACTGGCTCCATATTTACCCAAAGGAAATGGCCTAAAAGGAAAAGGATTTGTCAGCATCTCACACCTAATGTCAGACTAGAGGACACCTGTGAGAGGTTTCCAGTTTTTTTAAATTCTGCCTGGAAAAGCAAGATTGGCAATACACACTCACTCTCTCTCTCTCTCTCTCTCTCTCTCTCTCTCTCCTCCCTCCAAAAATAATTTCCTCTGGCTTGAAAAAGAATTTCTTCAATACTTTAAAGATTAGAGATTTCCTCAGGATGGGGGCTCCCTATACTGACCCAGATTCCACCCCCCCCCCACACACACACATCCCATTGCTTTTGTAGGCCATGAGTTGGCATAGCTGAAATAAATCAGCTGGTAGAGTCTTTTCCACACTTAGCTAATCTAGTCCCCATAAAATAGAAAGAGAGACCATTACAAGGCCTGTATTTCAGAAGTTTAGAGACTTTCATCTACTAGAATAAGGACACTTCCTCAACAACATGGCTGGCAAGTGAGCATCCAGACTTTTCTTGAAAATTTCAAATAGATACACCCAGAGTTGGGGTTGAAGAGGAAGCAGGGGAGGAGAGCAGGAAGTCATTGGATTTAGAACTAAGTTCAGATCTCTTCTTTCTCTGTTCTCTGTTCCTTATTTCATGATCTTGGACAAATTACCTTCCTTCTCCAGGCCTCAGTCTCCTCATCTGCAAACTGGCAAAGCTGCATTCACTTCAATTTTATTAAAGAAATGTTAAGTACCTACTCTGTTCTAGGTTGCAGGGTCATAGAACTGGGAACTAAACAGCACCTGGGAGATCATCTAGTGCATGTCTTTCCTTTTATACATTTTTTCTATGATATTATGTTACCTCAGGGTCAGGCACCTTAGAGGAAATATGAACTGTGCCCAATATCCCTAGCAACAAATAGGAAACAAAGTTTGGACCAAATTGGGAGACATTACCTTGGCTTTCAATAATCCCAAACTACTATATTCTGCTAGCAAGGCTCCATGGTAATAAAGCACATATATTACGATTTCCAGCAAATCAAAACTGCCAGTAATCCAGGGTGGAAGGATAACCCAGGTTTGGTGGTATGAGCAAGTTGTGGCTGATTTCCAACAATGTGAGGTAATTTGATAAGGGAGAGAAAGAACACTAACAAAATGGGGTAGAGTATCAGGTAAGCCACCTCCCAAGGTGAGCCTTGAAGGAGTCTGAAAAGTCTGAGATGATCCTCATTCCAAGTATGGGCAGACGTACAGAGGCAAGGGAAGGCATGTCAAATGTGCGGCACAGCCTATACAAATGCTCAGAGGAAGGAGAGGTCAGGAAGATGATTTAGGTGGAGGAGAGTGTATTGGAAGGGCAATAACAGGAAATGAATTTGGAAAGGTAAACAAGATTGGTTGATTGCTTGTTGTCCTCAATTATTGTTACCTTATTCTGTTAGATGGCAGCCTCTTAATGACATCACTACATTAGAGACAAGTTATAGTGTGCCCAACTGTGACTGATCAGACCAGAGCAAGCTCAGAATGCCGTACCACAAGTCAGACACAAATGGTCCATGTGAATATCTGGGGTGGGTGTCTAACACATCTCAAGTTTCCTTTGAGCTGCCTCCATTCTAATTTGTTCATGGAGCACAGCACCCTCTCTGATGAGGGCACTTGATACTGGGAGGTGCTGTGCCAGGGTCTCTCGAGCTGTAAGACCCAGACTGTGAAAGGCTTTTAAAAGGCTGGCTGAGGAGTTTGTGAGAAAGCCACAGAGGTTTTTGAAGTAAGAACATAGCATGGGCAGATTTTGACCTTAGAAGGATTATTTAGATCACCACGTGGAGGATAGATCCAAGAGGCTAGAGATAGGAAAAAACCCAATCAAGGTGCTATTACACCATCGATCTCATTTGAACCTTCCAACAACCAACAACACAGATAGCCACTTATCCATGTCTACCCTTCCTGTGTATCTAGGGGGTTTGTTGGAGCCAGCCCAAGGCAATTCTTTCATTTCTAGTGTGAGCACGGACACCTTGGAAATTGGACTGGATTTATTGTTTTGTCGATTATCTAGACTTAAGAAGGTGGTGGAGAAGAATTAATCATGTAGATAAAATTTAAAAATACCTTTTCTTGTACCCTTTTGGGGAACCTACTGTTTACCAGCCACAGGAGGTCCAACCAATGAAGAAGGCAGGAAGTACTTCCTTTCTTTCTCTTGACATTACTAGGATACCATGCAGCACAAGTTTGCTATCAATTATCTCTCTTTTTTTTAGGGTTTTGCAAGGCAATGGGATTAAGTGACTTGCCCAAGGCCACACAGCTAGGTGATTATTAAGTGTCTGAGGCCGGATTTGAACTCAGGTCCTCCTGACTCCAGGGCTGGTGCTCTATCCACTGTGCCACCTAGCCACCCCCATTGATTATCTCTCACTCTTACCATGTGATCAGCCCATCTTGTTTTTCACCCAGCTCTTTGATGGCATCTCTTGTTCTGGTTCTTCTTCAGAGTATAACAACTATAAACATCACAATCTTCAGGTTAGAAATGAGGAGATGAGACTCTGTGAGGTTGTGTGACTTAAGTCACTAAGTGGCAGAGATGGGATTTGAACTCAGGTCTTCTTGATCCCAAGCCCAGCACTGTAGGCACTATACCATACTATCTTCTGTACTTACAGTCAAAAGTTGAGTATGAAAATACAGTAAAGAGGGCCACACACTAATGGCTCTGTTGGTTCAAAGGTAAGAGCATTCACTTCCTGCCTCGGGGGAGGGAGTAGAGGCAGACAAGGGATGTCTCATGGAGGGCACAGCAATTGAGCTGGGCTTTGAAGTCGAGTTGGCTTTCAACAGGTGGATATCTGGGGGTGGGGAGGGCATTCCAGCATAAAGGAGAATATACAAAGATCACAGGATCATAGGATTATGGCATTCCTGCTTCTCCATCATGTAGGGATTAGCTTTGAGTTGTTTTACCAGCAGCAGAGATGGGTGGGGGGAGCCTCTTACTGGCTCCCCTTTGAAGCCTATGACATTTGTCACCCAGACTGGGGATTGGGGCCATGGTTATAGGACCAGGGAACTTGTTTCTCTAGGTCAAGATCCTCACGAGGGCCCCTAACTCATCTGAGTCTCCAACCTGGAGCCCTGCATTCTATCACAAGTGAGGCTCCCTGGCTCTGGGGGCAGAGGATAGGAATAGGCTAAATGGGCAGCCAGCAATGCCCATCCATCAATGTCAGAGGCAGCTGAGACTGAGGCCTTCCAAAGGACACTTTGTACTGGACGAGTAGTAAGCTCGTGTGTGGTGACAGTGGGCTCCCAGGCACCAAGGACAGTCAAAAGATCAGGCCGGAAGCATGGGGCCACCAGCTGCCTGGCATCTGAATCCAAGACTGTGGCCTTTCTCTCAGTTGTCTTTATTGCTTTTGTTTCAAGTGGCTAAATCTCTTCACTGTCCAGGATGCCATTGAGTCCACTGAGACAACTATCGAATAGAAGCAGTTTGGCTGGGGCGGCTAGGTGGCACAGTGGATAGAGCATCGGCTCTGGAGTCAGGAGTACCTGAGTTCAAATCTGGCCTCAGATACTTAATAATGACCTAGCTGTGTGGCCTTGGGCAAGTCACTTAACCCCACTGCCTTGCAAAAAAGTTAAAAAAAAAGAAGAAGCAGTTTGGCTATGAATTTGTTCCTCCCTACCCCACAGTGGCAAGGGAATGGACTAGCCTTTGTATTGTCTTCTTGCTCTCTTCTAGCAACCATAGAGACCTACTGTTTGATTAACCTGCTGCAATGGAAAAGAAAGCTGTAGTTGGAGTCATAGGTCCTGGGTTCAAATTTAGTATCTGTTACTCGCTATCTCAATGAATTTGAGAAGTTGCTTCCCTTCTCTGGGTCTTAGTTTCCTCAACTGGAAAATAAAGAGGTTGGAGTAGAGCAAAGGCTCTTAATTTGGGATTCATGGACTTGGTATTTTAAATATATATACATACATATATATATATATATATATACACACACACATATACATATGCATTTAAACCAATTATTCTGAGAAAGGATCCATAAATTTCACCAGACTTGTTGCCAGAAGGTTCCACAAAACAGAAAAGATTTAGAACCTCTGAATTAGATGATATTTAAAGTTCCTTCTGGGGCAGCTGTAGCGGATAGAGCACTGGGTCTAGAGTCAGGAAAATATGAGTTCCAGTCTGACCTCTACAAGTCACTATATGACCCTGGGCAAGTCACTTCCCTCTGTTTGCCTCAATTTCCTCATCTGTAAAAATGAACTGGAGAAGGAAATGCCAGAATCTTTGCCAAGAAAATCCCAAATGAGGTCACAAAGAGTAGGACATGATTGAACGATAGCTCTAGAATTCTATGATTAGGTAGTAAATTGAATGGGTGGTTGCTATTTTTGAAAGCCGTGGGATTAAGAGGGGAAAAAACCTAATGATTGCCAAAGTCAAATGATTTAGGTTAACTCCCAGCTCTGCCACAACTTGAGTATTTTGGGGTAAGTCACTTACCCTGAAATCTCTTAGAGCTCTAGGCCTATGCTCCTATATGTAGTCTTGGAGAAGTGGCGTCATGTTTATGGGCTTCAGTTTCCTTCTCTATAAAATCAGGGGCTTGAATTTGATGGATCAATCTAGATAGAATATTCTAGTTAGACAGATTCTGAAGTCCCTGACAACTCTAGATCCCTGAACCCTCTCGGGCCTTAGTTTCTTCCCTGTAAAATGAGGAACTCTTGGAGGTGACTAGGTGGCGCAGTGGATAGAGCACCAGCCCTGGAGTCAGGAGGACCTGAGTTCAAATTCGACCTCAGACACTTAGTGATTACCTAGCTGTGTGGCCTTGGCCAAGCCACTTAACCCCATTGCCTTGGAAAAAAAAAAAAACCTTAAAAAAATTTAAAAATGAGGAACTCTTGCTAGATGGTCTCTGAGGTCCCTTCCATCATTCAATCAGACAAAGCTCTTTTGCTACACACTAACATTTTTCCCATTAATAAGGATGTAAGAATGGATGATATGCTTATCATTTGCAGATTCCCCAAGCTTTGATTTTGGACAGACTAGATCAGGGAATGGCCATGGTCATAGTTTACCTGGAGTCCAGTCAGACATTTTGCAATCTATCGTGCTAGCCTTGTGGAAAAGATGAAGAGATGTGGGCGATATGCATATGTGAATCATAGGGATTAGGGGAACAGGAGTTTGGCATTGCCAGTCTTGCAGGGGGAAAAACAGTTGGCATGTTACTCATCTATCATGACTAAGGCCACTAGCAACAAGGGCTCTGAAATAAAATATCCAGGAAAAAGGAGCATGAGCAGACATCGGAGACCCTCTGAAAATTCATCACTGAAAGAGACTAAAGACATTTTGTGACCTTTGTCTCTCCTGGGTGGCAGTGGAGTATATACAGATATGATTGTGATTTGTGCAACAAAAGGCATCAATCCAGCTTTTAAAATGAAATATTTATAGGATGCAGAGGTAGAAGAAACCTTGGAGAGGTCCTGAGTTTGAATCCCTGCTTAGTTATTAATGATCTATGTGACCTTAGACCAGTTACTCTAATTCACTGGACTTGTTTCCTTGACTGGAAAATGGGGAGGTTTGACTAGATGATCTCTAGGGTCCCTTTATAGTTTTCTAGCTCCTCATTTTACAAATGAAAAAGGCAAAGTCCAGAGATGGGAAGAGACCTGAGCAAGGTCATACAGACATTTAATAGCAGAGCTAAGTTCTGACCCAAGTTCCTTCTTCTCCAATTGAGTTCTCCTTCCATGACACCATGTTGGTTCTTCTTTCCCCATTCACCTCTCAACATGAACCTTTCTGATGAAGGAGATGCTCCCTTTTCAGAGCTGAGAGATGAGGAGAAATCAGCCAATAACTCCCTTAGTGAAATTTCCATTTCTAACCCTGGTTTCATTTGTTTGAAACCAACAGGGTGTTCCCTTGCTGCCTTCAAAGAGCTCAGTCCAACTGATTCAAACATTAGGGCCTAAGCCCCAATTTAAGATCCACCCCCAACCTCAGTGCCTCCACCCACCTCATGCAACCCTGTAATCTTTTACGCAACTATCCATATTGGTTTATAAAAGAGGAATGCAACACATTGGAAAGAAAACCAGCACCTGTCAAATATCAAACTCTCTGAAATGCCTGGACAATTTCACTTTTCACCTAGTAAATACCCAATCATTTTCCAGAATTGCTCTTTCCAGAATTCAAATCTGTTTTCATTAATATGAAAAGTTGAGAGGGCTGGGAGAGCAGGAAGGAGCTAATTAAAAGCAGCCGGGGTTCATTATCTGGCTAATCACAACCCCAGATTGCCCACCCCTTTTCCCCTCCTCATCATCACTCTACCCCATCCCCCCCATTTTTTTGTAGCCTCAGAAAAGGTCACAGAAAGATTGCACAAATAAAACCTTACTGGACCATGGGCAGAGGTAAGGTTTCAGTTGAGAGAGATTGGGAGAGAGGAGGGGGTTAGGAGGAATCCTAAAAGCTGGGTACGTCCCATATTAGTTTGGTTGGGAAAATGGGGCCCGATGTGAGGGTGGAGCCATTTGTGGACTTAAAACTCAGTAAAGTTGGAAGGGACCTCTTGGAGCGCATTTAGTTCAACTCCCCATATTTTATAGTTGAGGAAACTGAGGCCCAGTAAGGGAGGACTCTGGTGAAGGGTCTTGTGTGACCTTCCAATGGTCACCCAGCAGAATAGAACCCTGATCTGAGGGGTTCCTACTTTTCTCATCATCATCATCATCATCATCATCATCATCGTTGCCACTTGCATTTCTTCTTTCCCTAAAGCAATCAAAATTAAGTGACTTGTTCAGGGTCACACAGCTAGTAAGTATCTAAGGCTGGATTTGAACTCATGACCTCCTAACTTCAGAGGCAATGGTCTATCCACTGTGCCATCCAGATGCCTCTTGCTTGTATTTCTGTAGCATAACCTGGGAGGTAGATTTATCCATATTTTACAGATGAAGAAACTGAGACTCAGAGAGCTTAGGTGACTTGTCTCGGCTCACATAGCTAGCAAGGATCTGAGGCGGGATTCAGACCAAAGTCTTTCTGACTCCATGTTCCACACTCTATCTGTTCTATCGGGCTGCTTAATTTATCTCTGTTAACTCCTCCTCCTCTTTCCACTATCTGTCCTGGTTTCTTATACTTGGGTTGAGTATGGCTGGGTCCTGTTTTCTGTTCCATGTGGCTAATGCTGAAGCCACTTCCATGAACTCTACATGAATAGCAGACTTGCTTTTATTGAGGGATGAGCCAAGGGCAAAGTTAAATTGGTTAATTCATGAAGAAGTACAGGCTGAGGCAGTCAATCAATAAACATTTTTCACCCCTACTATGTGTTAAGTACTTGAGGATATAACCTAAAGAGATGCCTCCTCCATCTTGGCATGATATAGTAAAAGAATGCTAGATCTGCAGTCCCAAAATCTACTCTGTTACCTGTATGACCCTGGGTGAGTCCCTTCCCCTCTTGGGGCCCCTCAGCTCTGGTCTCCCTCAAAAGAGAGGATGGGATTAGATGCTCTCAAAAGGCCCTTCCAACTCCAAATCTTATGACATGAGTCTTCCCTTCTCTACTTCACTGGGAAGACTTGCCTTCAGGGCTTATGGGAATGCTCTCCGATGCTTCAAGGAGAACCAGACAAGAGGCTGAGCACTCCGAAAAGGGACCCCACCCTTTTCTGGAGTCAGACAAAACAAAAGCAAGTGGAGTGAGGATGGCCGCCCACAGGAGCTTCATTGCAAGGTTTCCCAACAGGCTCAAGTTTTTGGAGTGGAGTCATCTTGATGAGGCCTCCAATCCCCGGGGGGAAGATTTGGAGAGGGATGGACTCCAGGAACAAGGAGAACTGTCTTGAGGAGGACCAAGGTGGAAACAACTCATTGTGATCAATGAACAAATGAGCCTTTATTGAGTCCCCATTATAAGCCAGGCCATGGTAAGTACAGAATAGATAACAAAAGCAAACCCAGTCTCTATCTTCAAAGACCTTACATTCTAATAGGGAGACTTCTAATCAAATCCACTCCAATCCACATCTATTAAACAGGTGCTGAGTGATGGGAATTCAACAAATAAAATGAATGACCGTCCTGTCCTCAAAGAGCTTACAATCTAATAGGGAGAGACAACAGATACTGGAAAGCACTAACTGTGGGACCAGGAAAGGCCAATGAAGCAATGGAAAGAACAGTTGAGGGTTGCAGAGGGAGCGAACCCACAGAACCTAGATTCAAATCTGCCCATCCCACTTATAAATCTTCTGGTAAATTTTCTTTTTGCAAAGAAATGGGGTTAAAGTGACTTGTCCAAGGTCATACAACCAGTAAGTATCAAGTGATTGAGACCGGATTTCAATTCAGGTCCTCCTGACACAAGGTACTCTATTAAATTGCTTCTTAACTCTGTGAACACCTCTGAAATTTGCAAGGCACAGACAGAGCCTTCTCTTAAAGAATTTTCTTTTTTCTGGACCTTCACCAGATGAGATCTGGAGCCAGAAAAATATCATCTCCTTATTTTATTTTTATTTTTGAGACTGGGTCTCTCTATCTTACCCAAATTGAAAGCACAGCAGCCACTCTTATCAGAGAAGTTTTGACCTGTTCTATTTTCAACCTGGGCCTGTTTGCCACTTTTCAGTGGCCTCATTTACCCTAATAGGGGCTCACCATATTGGTATCAGTCTTAGTGTGGACTCCCAATTGGTTTAGTTCAATGAAACTCAAAACTCGGGGACTCAGGTTGTTTTTTTTAAAGCAAGAATTCTATAAACCTGTGCCACCACACCCGGCCAGTCTCCTCATTTGATCAAGAAGAAACTGAGACCCAAAGTTTGGAAGTGACTTATTCAAGATCACACAGCAGCTGAACCAGGATTCAGAAATGAAACCGCATATCTAGGGTTCTTTCCATTACACTTGGTTGTTAAGTTGGACCCGATAACCTCCCAGCTATGAATTCTATAAAAACTACAAAGTGGCACATGGATAGAGAAGATAGGGTCTGTGGTAAGCATCCAAAGCAAATGATCACGTATCTCTTCAGTAGTTCCCCCTCAGTGGGTGGGCTTGACAGGGTGCTATCTCCTCTAGGGAGTAACCAGAAGGCTTTTCATGGGAAATCTCAAAGAAATCAGTAAAGACACCAGAACTGAACCAAGGCTCTGAATCTTGGGATATAATTTTCCATCTTATTCCCTACTGGTCATTGCTCTAATGGGAATCTGGGACCTTGGCACTCACCACTTCTTTCTCCTAGTTCACCAATAAACTTGTTGAGGGGTAAAGTTGGATTTCTTCTCACTAGGCAGACTTTTGCCCAGAATTTCCTGGGGGATGTTGGGGGAGAGGTTGGGGAGTAGAGTAGAAATAAGACTTGTGTGGCAACCCACTCAGATGCCAATATTTCTCCTTTAAAAATATCTGCATGAGGGGCGGCTAGGTGGCCCAGTGGGTAGAGTACCAGCCCTGGAGTCAGGAGACTTCAGTTCAAATCCGGTCTCAGACACTTAATAATTACCTAGCTGTGTGGCCTTGGGCAAGTCACTTAACCCCATTGCCTTGCCCTCCCAAAAAACCCTAAAAAAATAAAAATGAAAATATCTGCATGTATGTGTGATTGACATTATACACAATGTGCGTATACACATACAGACACACCATTTTAATGTGTGGATGTGTGTCTCCCATCAGAATATAAGGTCAGAGACTGTCAATCACTTTTGTATCATAGGCACATGGATCTAAAGCTGGAAGGACTCTCAGGATCCAAACCCCTCATTATTCAGAAGAATAAACTGAGGCATGGGGAGGTAAAGTGTCTTGCCCTGCATCATACAAGTAATATTAGTTACCTAATCCAGTTCTTGGTCCATAGTAGGCTCAAAATCAGTTAATAAATACTTGTTGGTTGACTTCAGAGATCTAGGAGATGGACAACACTTACTGGCATTGACTCCATCCAAGAAGAGGAAGGCAGAGCTGAGAACAACAGAGGCCTACGAGGAACAATGGAGCAAAGTCAGAGCCAAGAGTGGCAAGGAGGGTGGGGGACAAGCAGGTCTGCCTTGGAGTAGGTGGCGGAGAGAAAGAGAGAAGGAAGAAACAGAAAGAAAAGGAGAAAAGACCGAGACAGAAGGAGCCAGTGATAGAGAGATGGGAAGTCAGAGAGAGAAAGACAGAGAGGGGAGAAAGAGAGACAGAGGGGAGACACAGAAGCAGAGAAGGAGTTAAAAGAGAAAAACAGAGAGGGACAAAGAGACAGAAAAAGAGAAAAAAAATACAAAAGAGAAAGAAACAAAAGACAGACAGGAAGTCAGAGAGAGGGAGAGACAGAGACAGAGAGGAGAGAGAGACTGAGGGAGACATAGAGGCAGAGAAAAAGAGAAAAACAGAGAGGGACAAAGAGACAGAGAAAGAGAAAAAGAAATACAAAAGAGAAAGAAACAAGAGACAGAGAGACAGGAAGTCAGAGAGAGAGAGAGAGAGAGACAGAGAGGAGAGAGAGACCGAGGGAGACATAGAGGCAGAGAAAAAGAGAAAAACAGAGAGGGTCAAAGAGACAGAGAAAGAGAAAAGAAATACAAAAGAGAAAGAAACAAGAGACAGAGAGACAGGAAGTCAGAGAGAGAGAGAGAGAGAGACAGAGAGGAGAGAGAGACCGAGGGAGACATAGAGGCAGAGAAAAAGAGAAAAACAGAGAGGGACAAAGAGACAGAGAAAGAGAAAAAGAAATACAAAAGAGAAAGAAACAAGAGACAGAGAGACAGGAAGTCAGAGAGAGAGAGAGAGAGAGAGAGACAGAGAGGAGAGAGAGACCGAGGGAGACATAGAGGCAGAGAAAAAGAGAAAAACAGAGAGGGACAAAGAGACAGAGAAAGAGAAAAAGAAATACAAAAGAGAAAGAAACAAGAGACAGAGACAAGAAGTCAGAGAGAGAGAGAGAGACAGAGAGGAGAGAGAGACCGAGGGAGACATAGAGGCAGAGAAAAAGAGAAAAACAGAGAGGGACAAAGAGACAGAGAAAGAGAAAAAGAAATACAAAAGAGAGACAAAGACAGAGGGAGTCAGAGAAACAGAGAAAATGAGAGACAGAGTCAGATAAAGAGAGAGGAAAAAAGGAGGAGAAGGAAAGACCAAGAAGCACCCACCAAAGGGGAAAAAAACCCAAACTCTAAGCACCCAAAGAGCCCAAGCAGTAGGAAGCAGAAGGGTGCTTGCAGAGCGCTTAATTACCCTGCTGGGGCCCATCCAACTGAAGTGGAGTTGCTGCAAAGCTTTCCATAACGTCTGGTCTCTGTGGCTCTGCACCCCTGTTAACAAGGCCTGTAAGGATGTGTTTGCCATCTAGAACTTAAGTGCAAACACCAGTTTTCTTGGTGAATGTAATAGCTTCAGAAATAATCACGGCTCATGTTTGTGTTAGCTTTAAGGTTTGCAAAAAAGCTTTACAAAAATCACATTTGATCCTCTCAACAACCCCTAGAGAAAGCACGATTATTATCCTCATTTTCCAGATGAGGAAACTGAGGCTAGGAAAAGTTCAGTGCTTTGCTCACAGTCACAGAGCTAGCTGGTGTGAGGCTGAGGGAGGGCTTCCCACCCAGGTATTTTGGACTTTATCTGCTGCGCCATCTAGCTACCTAAATAGCTTCATTGGCAAATTAAAGTCTTTTCTTAATATCAGAAAGCCTGTAAAGTCCTCACACATTCCCCCATCCCCCCCGCTTCACTTTCCTAAGTCAGTGTTCATGGAATCACATGATGTGACCCCAACTCATAGACCTCCTCCTCTCCCCCCCACCATGGAATCACATGATCTGAGACTTAGGAGGGACTTCATCTGGTCCGAGCCATACCTGAAAGGAACCCCATAACATACCACCCCTGCTCATAGACCTTCGTTTATCATGGCACTTTAAGCCCCTTGGGCCCAGCTCTGCTGGCTGGAAGTTTTCTCTGACTTCTAATGTTATTTTCCTTTTTTTCAGCTTCCATTTATATGTAGACTTCAAGGTCAAGTTCTAATTCCTCAAAGAAAAGAGTGCACTCCCTCAGGACCATTCCCCTTGCCTTAGACCAGGTAGCAACCACCTCCTGAGCTTACTATCCTCCTGACCGATTCAGTTTCAGAGTTTTGATAATGCTCCTCTTAGTCCACAGGGAGTAGAAATGAGTCAGTCAGTCAATCAACAGGCATTTATTAAGAATCTATTAATTTCTTCATTTTCATGAACTTTTTGTGTTAGTAAGTAGTGGGAACCCCGTGCAAAGTTGGTCAAATCAAGACTGAAAGCCTGCCCTCAGAGAGCTTATATTCAAATGAAATTAAAGCCTAGTCTTTGAGAGAATAAATTCCCAGATCCTAAACAGACATAAAATGGGATGAAGCCTCCTCCCTCACCCATAGCATCCCATCCAGCTAGTCATTTGAGAGGCAGCTGGACAGATGACACTTGAATAGAAGAGGGAGATGAAGATGGAGTGCAAGTCAGGTGAGAAGGGCAACCAGTGAAAAGATATAGGGATGAGAGACTGGCGAAAAGAGATGGAAAGAGGTGAATAAAGGACAATGAAGACACTGGGGAAGGATTGTAGAAAATGTAGTGCTGTACTGCCCAGATGACCGGTTCGAAAGCCATCTTTGGCCCTGTGACTGTTCCTGATATCCCAAGGGATTACCTTCATCTCCTGTAGACATTTGAACAGCTACTTTCTTTTTCTCTCTCCCCATTTTTATCCCAACCAAAAGAGGCAAGCTTTTGTGATCTTAGCAATCTTTACCCCTAACCCTCAGGACACATATGTGAAGAAAAGTCATTATCTCTACTCAACTGAATACTTCTACTGAAAACAAAGGCTATTCGTCCATAAAGCTCATTAGGATTCATAAGTTTTATGTGTATGGCTTATTTTCCCCCGTGAGTTTGTTCTTCACAAATCACTCATCTAGAGGGAAATTGCTGCTAAATGTAGGAATTAATATGAATAGAAGGATCTGATCAGTTTTCTTCAAACGCATCCTATGAACCCCAAGAGTAACCCTGACTTGCGGGAAAAGGAGTAGAGCATGAAGACACCTCTATCCGGACTTCTGGAAAACAGACACATCAGCATACTATTGGTGGAGCTGTGAAGCAGAAGCTATTCAGGGAAGCCCCTTGGGACTCTGCCGCCAAGTTCTCGAGGTACCTCTGAAGAATCAAGGGGGTTGCCTACCAGTGTGCTTCTTGCTAAGATTATGAGTTGAGAATCCAACTAGTCAACTAGCCTTAAGTAAATTCCAGAAGGAGACATTTGATGAAGTCATATAGTCAAAACAATTGGTGCAAAACATACCCAAAATATCCCACAAGTCCAGGGAACGTGGGTCCAAGTCCGGAGAACATTTGAAACAAAGGGGTAACTCATAGCTCCTGGTTGCTAACAGTCCCTTTCTCCCACTTCTCTGCTGCTCAAGGAATTTGACTTAGGCAGGGTGACTCTGCATTCAGTCTATCCTTGTCTCCCAATGAAGAAACATCACCACTGAGCTGTGAACTGTTCCAACATTCTGGAGAGCAATTTGGAACTAGGTCCAAAGGGCTATAAAACTGGTGCATTCCCTTTGATCTAGCAGTCCCGCTACTAAGTCTGTATCCCAAAGAGATCATAAACAAAGGGACAAAGAACTCTACAAAAATATTTATAGCAGCTCTTTTTGCAGTAGCAAAGAATTGGAAATTGAGGGGACATCCATCATTTGGGGAATGGCTGAACAAGTTGTGGCATACGAATATAATGGAATACTGTCGAGCTTTAAGAAATGAGGAGCAGGGTGATTTGAGAAAAACCTGGAAAGACCTACACAAATAGATACAAAATGAAGTGAGCAGAACCAGAGCCCTGTAAGAATGTTCGCCCTTCATTCTTGAAGAAGACCACAACCTCAGGGAGGTGATGTCATGACAAGCACATGAATTGGGTTTGAGTGAGGGGGGCTGTGCTAAGCCACCAGCCTCACTTTCTCCTGCAGAGCTATTCAGGTCCAGTGGCCAGATAGGAAACGAGATGACTGGAGATGACTCTGGATGAGAGGAAATCAGGGTTAAGTAACTTACCCAAAGTCACACAGCTAGTAAGTGTCAGAAGTTGGGTTTTGAACTCCTGTCCTTCTGACTCCAAGACTAGTGCTCTATCCACTGTGCCAACTAGCTGCCCCAGCAACAGAGCACTGTCATAGCAACTATGAATGACTTAGCTATTCTTAGCAATGCAGTGATCCAAGACAATTTCAAAGGACTCAGGATGAACAATGCTATCTACCTCCAAAGAAAGAACTGATGAAGTCTGAACACAGATCAAAGCAACCTATTTTTCACTTTTCTTGTATGGTTTTTTTTTTTTAGGTTTTGTTTTTTGTTTTTTGGTTTTTTTTGCAAGGCAATGGGGTTAAGTGGTTTACCCAAGGCCACACAGCTAGGTAATTAGTAAGTGTCTGAGGCCGGATTTGAACTCAGGTACTTCTGACTCCAGGGCCAGTGCTCTATCCACTGTGCCACCTAGCTGCTCCTTTTGTATGTTTTTTCCTTTGGGTCTGTGTCTTTTTTTATAACATGACTTATATGGAAAAATATTTTATATGATTATACATGTATAAACTATATTAAATGGCTTACTATCTTAGGAGGGCAACTAGATGGTGCAGTGAATAGAGCACTGACCTTGGAGTCAGGAGGACAGGAGTTCAAATCCAGCCTCAGACACTTACTAGCTGATCTTGGGCAAGTCACTTAACCCTGACTGTCCAGCATCCAAGGCCATCTCTAGTCATCCTGATTCCTATCTGGTCACTGGACCCAGATGGTTCTGGAGGAGAAAGTGAAGTTTGTGACATAATACAGCACCTGCTCACTCAAATCCAATTCATGTGCTTGTCATGGTATCACCTCCCTGATGTCATGGTCTTCTTTGAGAATGAAGAACAAGTAGTATTATTACTATCTTAGGAAAGGGGAAGTGAGGGAGTAAGGGAGAAAATTTGGAACTCAAAATTTGTTAAAACATGAATGTTAGGGGTGGCTAGGTGGCACAGTGGATAGAGTACTGGTCCTGGAGTCAAGAGTACCTGAGTTCAAATCTGGCCTCAGACCCTTAATTACCCAGCTGTGTGGCCTTGGGAAAGCCACTTAACCCCATTTGCCTTGCCAAGAAGGGAAAAAAAAATGAATGTTAAAAATTGTCTTTATATGTTGTTGGGGAAAAAAATAAAATATTAAAAAAACAGAGAGAAACACCTTTTGTCTTGAGGGGAAGGTGTTGTTAGTCCTTCATTTTCTTTTTTTTTGTTGTTTTGTTTTTGTTTTTTTGTTTTTTGCAAGGTAATGAAGTTAAATGACTTTTCCAGGGTCACACAGCTAGGTAATTATTAAGTTTCTGATCTCAGATTTGAACTTAGATCCTCCTGTCTCCAGGGTTGATGCTCTATCCACTATGCCTCGTAGCTGCCCTTGGCCTTCATTTTCCAAGAGGACCAGTGACATCTCCAGGTGATACTCTGACTTGAGCATGAATTGAAGTGAAACAAGGCTATATAAAATCATCAGCCTCATTTTGTCTTCCAGAGTCATCAAAGTCCAGTGGCAGAACAAAAGTCAAGGTGACTAGCAATGACCCATATGTGGTGAATGATGTCGAGCATCCTCAATGTCTAACCAAGCTCCAGCACCTGCTTTAGCCCTCTTCATGGCTATTGGAACAAATTATTCTCATCCATCCATTCTGCCAGAGGCAACCTTCACATGCTTGGGGTAGACCTCCCCCCGCCACGATTCTCTCCAATGACTTTGAAGCCCATCAGTTACCTTCAAGCTGCTTTAGCCCATCTGGTAAGATGATTTTATTTGGGGGGGGGGGATTTGGACACGCCCAGAAGTACTAATCCTTCCAGATCACTCCATGAGAAGTACCAAATTCTCCACCCCCATGACATTTTCAAGATTCTTCTCCAGCCAAAGATGAGTAGGGAGGATATATGACTAAGAACTTACTTTCCTTTTGCCCCCTATGTTGTTTCTCCTATGGGGCTTTCCTGGAAAGTCACTCTTACTTGAATTTCTGGAAATCCCCAGTTTCAACTAAGTCAGTGCTTTTATACAGGACTCAGAGGATGTGTCAAAATCTCTCAGCCACTTGGAACATACTTCCTCTTTGGCCTCATTCCACTTCTTTCAATGATTTTCAAAGCCTTTTCACACTTAAAGTCTATGATTGATGAATTGCTATAATTTTCTCCTAGTTAAAATTAGTTAAAGTTATCAAGGCTAAAATGGGGTGGAATGGTATGTACCCCACCCTTACAATACAATAAAAAACAAATATTGTAAAGACAAATGATTTTGAATGATGTAGGAATTCTGATCGATTCAACAGCCACCCATGATCCAAGAGATCCTGTAATGAAGCACGCCGCCCATCTCCAGACTGAGAAGCGATGGATTCGAGATACAAAATGAGATATGTATTTGCATGCATGATCAATGTGGGGAGTTGGTATGCTTGACTATACATACTTGATACAAGAGATTTCTTTCTTTATTTCTCAGTTGGTGGGTGAAAGATGGAAAGGAGATAAACTAAATGCCTATTCAGATGAAATAAAAGTATAAAAAAAAAGCTTTAGCACGTATAACCCCTGCAATAATTGCCCCTCACCTCATACCTGTGGTGTGTGTCTCTTCTAGGAGGGATCTCCTGTTCTGCTTGCCTTCACCTATTCTCTGCTGTGTCTTGATAAACCTTGCCAACTCAATCAGAAAACCTTGACTTTATTTCAGCTCCAAGGGGGCCCACCTGCCTTGTAAACTTGGTTTAGGCTCTAGCAGGCCAATGCAACTGTAGCCTGGGTCTCTCAGCAGAAAGGGGGCAGGGCAGCACTTGGGGTGGCAGTAGGACTCAGGAGAGAGGAAATCCCTCACTGTTCCACTTGGGAGAGAAAACCACAAAACTGCCATAATTTCCAGGAAGGCCTGGAGGGAGGGAGGTTAAAGGGAAGTGGGCAAAGAAGGCCTTCATTGCCTCATGGCACTGGGGAGCCAGCTGGAGAGGACAGCAAACTTAATTCATTTTAAGATATTAGGATTATGAGACAGTTCAGACCAGAATGGGCCTTGGAGATTACATAGTACAAACCCTTCATTTTTGTAGAGAAGGAAACTGAGGCCCAGGGAAGTGAAGCAACTTATCCAATGTCACGCAGTTGGTTGGTGTAAGAACTAGAACTAGAAGTTGGGTTTCCCGATTCTAAGTGTAGATTTCTTTCTACTAGAGCCCAGTTGCCTTTTCTAGAGAGAGGAACCAATACAGATGGGACACGGCTTCCTCCAAGCGCCTTAGCTTCTCATGAGATCATAGATTTAGCTGTGAAAGAGACTTTGGAAGCTATCTGGTACAAACCCTTTATTTTGCAAAGAAGGAAACCAAGGCCTAGGACTTCTGAACCCACACTCCTTCCATTGCACTATGCTTATTATTCTCTCTTGGGTTTTCAGTCCAACTCCGGTTCAGCATAGAATTCTACAAAGTCTAGAACGACAGAGAAGGGGGCAACGAGGATCGGTAGGGGTTAATGTGAATGAAGAACAAGGGTGAGTGACTCTTTGGAATTGCTTCAGCTTACACAATACTGGAATAATTAGAAGCAAAGACCCTGCCCAGCTTCAAATGAGCTTGCCCTGTGCTGTCTGGGGAAGCAGCCAGGGCTGAGCTCACGCTCATGAAGCTACCACACCCACTCATGGCTTGAAAGACCCCTAGAGAAACAAGCCCATGTAGAAAGAAACCTAATGCTATTGATTTGATGCCTCTTATGAACTTTTCTCCACCCACACTTGGAAAAGGTACCTTAGTCGCCATTCATGCAAAGAAGCCAATATTATATAATATAATTCAGCACCTACAGAGCACTGTACTTGGTTAGCCTCCATCCATGCCTTCAGAGAGTTCACAGACTAGTAGGAAATGAAGACATCTGTATAAGTCATTTTAATACAGAACCTGACCGGATCGGCAAATTCCTGAATTTCATAAGGAAGTGCCGTGTGGAGACTGAAGTGTGTGTGTGGTGGGGAGTCATCTAGGGACAGGGTGAGCAATAACGGGAGGCACTTTAAGGTTTGCAAAATGCTTTCCTGGCATCAACTCATTTGAATCTCATAACTCCTCTGAGAGGTAGATACTATTTTTATCTCTTTATTACTGATAAAGAATCTTGGGCAACTAGAGGATAAGTGACTTGCCCAGGGTCATACAACTAGTAAATAGCTGATGTCACATGAACTTGATTCCTGGCTCAGTTCTCTATCCACTGCACCACCTAAGTGCCTCTGGTGCAATCATTTAGGAAATTCCTTTGAGACAGGAAACTTGGGAAGATGGGAGAGTCTTCCAGGTACCACCTAAGGCTAAGCCATCATTCAGTATCCATGACAAAGACCTCTCTGGCTCACTGGGAGTTTTACAATTCGGTAAGGTATTCCTGTCTTCTATGAGTTCTGATGAATTGTGTCAGCGTCTAACCTATTATAGTGGGGTCACAAAGAGTTGGACACAACTGAAAAAAATGCCGAAACACTAACAAACAATGCGTCCCTCTAGTTTTACAGAGGAGGCAGAGATCCAGAAAGTGTGACTTGCCTAGGATCACTAAACGGGAGAACACCCCAGTCCTCTGAATCCAAAGCAGAGTTCTTTTTACTACTCTGTCCTGCCTGTCCTGGACAATAAGACTAAGTTGCAAGAATAGTAGGAAGCTAGGGGCGGCTAGGTGGCGCAGTGGATAAAGCACCGGCCCTGGAGTCAGGAGTACCTGGGTTCAAATCTGGTCTCAGACACTGAAAAATCACCTAGCTGTGTGACCTTGGGCAAGCCACTTAACCCCATTTGCCTTACAAAAAAAAAAAAACAAAGAATAATAGAAAGCTAGGTGGCACTGCGATGGACTGAACAATCAGAGTTCAAATCTGTCCTCAGACATTTTACAGATCTCTGAACCTGAGCAAGTCCTTTAACTCTGTTGATCTCAGTTTCCTCATCTGTAAAATGAGCTGGAAAAGGAAATGGCAGGGGTGGCTAGGTGGTGCAGTGGATAGAGCACAGGCCCTGGAGGCAGGAGTACCTGAGCTCAAATCCAACCTCAGATATTTCATAATTACCTAGCTACGTGACCTTGGGCAAGCCACTTAACCCCATTGCCTTGCAAAAACTAAAAATGAAAGAAAGAAATGGCAAGCCACTTGAATATTTTTGAGAAGAAAACCCCAAATGGGGTCCCAAAGAGTCAGACATGACGGAAACAATGGAACAACAGCAACAAAGGGATACAACTAATAAAATAACTCTCACTTACATTATAGCTATCATTTCTTTCATCCTCATGACAATCCTGAAAGGTAAGGGCTTTTATTATGCTCATTTTAGAGAGAAGAAAAACTGAGGCCAAGGCAGATTAAACAATATGCTTATAAATATCTGAGACAGGATTTGAACTCAGGTCTTCCTGACTGCTGGTCCAGCTCTCTAAACATTAAGTCATTCTGCTTTAAATTTTGGAAAATATCTTCCTCACACATTCCCTGAGAATGTCATCTCAGTATTTCTGTTTTCCACATAAGGCTCAATATCACATACTATATTTGTGGAGAAGACAGAGAGCTGTGGGCTTCAAAATAGCAAAGTTAGATGGATGTGGAATGTCTTAAATGGCCAGACTCAAAAAAGCGGTCATGGCGGGTATAAGGGCAATTTGGCAAGAGGTTTCCAGTGGAGTGAACCAAGGATCCATGCTTGGCTTTATGGTGTTTATCATCTTTATCAAAAACTTGCATTAAGGAAGAGTCGGCATGCTTAGCTAGTTTGCATTTGAAATAAAGCTAGGTGGCATATTTAGTCTAGATACAGAAAGATGTTATGGGGCCAGGATGTCACGCTGCATTTACAAATGTGAGATTCATTCGGGATAAATGTAAACTGGGTCCAGAAATCAAACTCTATGAGTACAAGATGCAGAGGATTGACTTGAGATAGTATATCTTGAAAAGGATCCTGGAGTTTTAGAAAACTACATGAATCAACGGTGTTAAGTGGTGGCATCAAAAGACGCATCTTTCGAGATTAAGAAGATATAGGGCCACTGTATTCTGTCCTGCTCAGGTCATATCTGGGTTATTTATTGTGTTTTGTTCTGGAAGATATAGCTCAATGAGAATATTGGTAGGTCAAAGAACATCCAAAAGAGGGTCCACAAGCTATGAAGGATCTTGATTTTATGCCATTTGAGGATCAATGGACGGAATTGGGAATATTTAGCCTCGAAAAGAGCAGGTAGGGGGATAGGGGGTGGACATGACTGTAATCTGGAAGAGTGGAAGTTGCAAAGAGGCAAATTTAGAGTTGATGTCAGGGGAAAGAGTCCTAACAATGAGAGCTATCTAAAAGTAGAAGGGGCTACCTCAGGGAGTCAGTGAGCTTCCCATTACTGGAGTTTTTAAGGCCAAAGTTGGATGATCATTTATTAGATGTGTGGTTATGAGAATTTTTTTCCACTTATGGGTTGCATTAGATGCCCCATTGGAGTTCCCTTCCAACATGTTTGATTTTCTGCTTCTGTGATTCTGAAGGTCATCAGGATACCAAGAAATTGTAATTTGGGATCATAAATCATGGGTCAGAGAATGTTAGGGATGGAAAGGCCTTGATAAAAGAGCAGAAAATAGAAGCACAGAAAAGAGATGTGCCCTGTCTGGGTCATACAACTATTATTTTTAATCCTACGTCCTTTGACTCCAAATTCCACGGGCCTGAGCAGCCCAGGAAGAACCAGAAAAACTTCCAAATAGAAAAGGAATCAATGCAAACGTGGTCTCTACTGCTCAATTCTGGGGCTTGGGCCAAGCTCTCTTGTGTAACACTTAGACTCTTTTATCAACCTTTGTTTCTATTTTAAAAAATCCAAAATCACTAAAGAAAATAGATTAAGTGTGTAAGAGACATCAGTGCGCACAGGTTGGTGAGTCATCTTCCAAATGGGTCTGGGAAACATCCAGCTAGATATGTGACACCTTACTTAACTCCTGGATGAAAAACCCCTTCCTCTGTATATACATCTCAAGATGAATGGCCACAATATACTCAGTATTTCATGTAATAATCATATTCTGGCTGGGTTATAGACATTTTCCTCCATGTTCCCTCCTTAAGACACAGTTTATCCTAGGATATGCTGTATCCCCTTATTCTCATCAAGAGATTCTTCCTTCTTTTGATGATATTGTTTTTTTGTCCTTCATTTTTGAAGAAAGTCATGACATCAGGGAGGTGATGCCATGATAAGCATGTGAATTGGACTGGAATGGGTGGGAGGGTTATGCTAAGTCACCAACCTCACTTTCTCCTCCAGAGCCATCTGGGTCCAGTGACCAGATAGGAATCAGGATGACTGGAGATGGCCCTAGATATGAGGCAATCATGGTGAAGTGACTTGCCAAAGGTCACACAGCTAGTACGGGTCAAGTATTTGAGGCTGGATTTGAACTCCTGTCCTCCTGACTCTAGTTCTGGTGTTCTATCCACTCTGCCACCTAGTTGCCTCTTCCTCCTAGCTTCATCATTTTGGGAAGACTGTGAATGCCTTATATCCTCCATTGAAAATGGGTTCCAGGGGTGGCTAGGTGGCGTAGTGGATAAAGCACCAGCCCTGGAGTCAGGAGTACCTGGGTTCAAATCCGGTCTCAGACACTTAATAATTACCTAGCTGTGTGGCCTTGGGCAAGCCACTTAACCCCATTTGCCTTGAAAAAAAAAAAGAAAATGGGTTCCAAGGTTGGTCCCCACTACTCCCCTTCATGTCCTCTGAGTTGTAATTATATTGCTCAGATCTCTGTCCCATTCCCTGATCTTTCCCAGCTATTTTTTTTAATCTTTGTGCTTTGGATTGCAATATAGCCTTTCTTCCCAGCCTGAGTCATTCCTGTTAGTGAAATTGCTTCTCCCTTATACCTTGCCCACTTACTCTCATTGGGAAAATGCTTTTTTCCCCTTGAGGTCCAGCTCCAAAGCAACATCTTTAAAGAGAGATCCCTCTTTCCCCATTTCTTTCCATGCACGTTGTTTGGACTTTTATTGGGCAGTTATCATATTCAGTCTTGTATCATATCCATCTTTGTCCATGTCTTATCTCTTATAAAGACATTTGAGTGTCATAAGGCTATCTTTGCCCTTGTAATGCCTAGCCCTGAGCACAAGGTTTAGGGTAATATACAGGCTAAAGGTCTGCAGAAATGGTAGCCATGGTTAGGATTGTTCTTATTATTACCATGCATATATTGTAATCTCTTCAATATACTTTGAAACCCTTAAAGCACTATGGAAGTGTGAGGAATTGTGATGTGACTTTGTTGTTATTTCATCACTTTTCAGTCATTTCTAACTCTACATGAACCCCTTTGGGGGTTCTCTTGGCAAAAAAAAAAAATGAGTATGTCTCCAGTTTACTTTACAGATGAGGAAATGGAGGCAAACATGGTTAAGTGACTTACCCAGGGTCAACTAGGAAGTGGCTGAGGTTGGATTTGAACTCAGGAAGAGGAGCATTCCTGATTCCAGGTCTGACTCTCTATCCACCACAGTGGCCACCTAGTTGTAGTAGGGTGTGATGTGGTGATGATTTATTTATCAGAGGGTTTATTTCATTTGTCTATACTGCAATGCTTTGCTTCCCTTGAATGCTTCTGGCTAATAGTAGAGACTAGTCAGGGATCCAGGGTTCACAGAGATAAAAACTATTTCCTCTAAAACATAGATTCTGATCAGAATCAATATTTGGAAGAAGCAGAAGTGGGGGAGGGAGGTCGTGTGTGCCAGGCACAAGCAATGTACCAACAAATATCTAGATATATTCATAAACACTAAGTAGGTGCTTTAAATCCCCTTAAAATTGGACTCCAGTTGACTTTCTTGGTTTATTGCTCATTTTTTCCCTTTTGCTGTTCTCCAAATTCAATATTTAATCTACTGCTTCCAGGTTTTTGCATAGGCTGTCCCTCTTGCCTGGTGCACACTACCTCTACTTCTTACAATCCCCTGCTTCCTGTACAACTCATTTCCAGTGTTACCTCCTACAAAAAAATCTATCCTGATCTCTACCCCTTACAAGTACCCCTCCAAATTAATTTATATTAAGTTTATTTAATTTTGTATTTCATTTTCTGTCAAAGTGGCATTTCTCCCAGTCCAATGTAAGTTCCTCAAAGGAAGGACTGTTTAATTTTTTGTTTTTATATCCAGTGCCCAGCACAGGGTTTGGCACCTAATAGATACTTTATAATGGTTGCTGAAGGAATGAATGAATTTAGTTTAATTCAATTCTAATAGATTATAAATTCCATTATACATCCAGATCTGGCCTTAACTAAGCTTTGGATTTCACCCAATACAGAGTAAAGTGCTCTGTATACAATAGGTTCTTAATAAATGTTGACTAAATTGAATGGAAGGCACCAAGAGAAAATTTATTTAAGATCCTTTTCGACACTGAGGAAGGGGTGGAATGTATTTGGTTGCCAATCTAGAGAGATTCTGGCTAATTAAGTTACTTTTCAAAGGAGGGCACTAAAAGGAATCATCTGAACTTAAAATAAATATTTTCCCTAAGTCTAAACTGAAGTTGTCCTAAAAAAGATCAAGTCCACTGCTGCCCTCCTCAGCTTTTGCTTCAAATCCCAGCACAAAATATGCGGCACTCAATTCAATTCAACATTTATTAAGCACCTACTTTATCCCAGAAATTGTGCACAGTTCTGAAATATAAGGAGACAAATGGCAATCAGTTTATGCCATCGAAGAGCTTGCCTCCTTACCAAAGGGTTACAAGATGTTCCCCGGGTATCTGTGAGCCCACAGACTCCTTACTGAAGACAGAGGCATAAATATATGTATAAAAAATATTGTTTTACAAAATGAGAATAAATAAATATTAAATTAAAAAAATTAAAAAAAAAGAATCCCGGGGTGACTAGGTGGTGCAGTGGATAGAGCACTGGCCTTGGAGTCAGGAGTACCTGGGTTCAAATCTGGTTTCAGACACTTAATAATGACCTAGCCATGTGGCCTTGGCCAAGCCACTTAACCCCATTGCCTTGCAAAATCTACCAAAAAAAAAAAAGAATCCTGTGGGAGGCAGTGTAGGACAGTGCAAGAGAGTGCCAACTTTGTAATCAGTGGGCCTCAGTTTCAACCCAGGCTCTCCTATCTGTTATGTGAGTGGCCCTGGGTCAGTCACTTAACTTTTCCAGATAGCAGTTTTCAAATCTATAATATAGTTAGGATTATATTGCCCCCAAAGTCCCTCCTAGCTCTAAGCCTTTGATGAATGTGTTTCTGTGTGTGTGTGTGTGTGTGTGTGTGTGTGTGTGTGTGTGTGTGTATACAAATATATAAAATATACAAAATCCAAAAGTAAGTTTAGAGGAGCAGAAGGACATTACCAACTGGAGGGAATTAGGCAAGGTGTTCTACAAGAGGTGACCCAGAGGGGCGGCTAGGTGGCACAGGGATAGAGCACCAGCCCTGGAGTCAGGAGGACCTGAGTTCAAATTCGGCCTCAGACACTTAATTATCACCCAGCCATGTGGCCTTGGGCAAGCCACTTAACCCCATTGTGTTGCAAAAACTAAAAAAAAAAAAAAAAAAGTGAGCCAGAGTGGACTTTGAAGAGAGTTAGAATTCCATAAGGCTGAGGTTGAAAGAGGAAAATGGGAGTATACCAGTCATGTGATACAGCCTGAGCAAAGACAAAGAGATGGAAGATGGAATTCCATCTACCAGAAATAGCAAGTAGGCCAGGATTACTAGAACATTCAATGTATGAAAAAGAGTAATGTCAGTTAGTTGGAACCAGAGTGTGAAGGATTTGATATACCAAATGGAGAAGTTTATATCTTATGTTTAGAGGCAAATAGGGAGGAATTGAAGGTTCTTGAGCAGGGGAGTAACTTGACCAGACCTATACACACAATTGAGAATCATAGGGCTTAGAGCTGGAAGGAACCATTGGGGTCCCTTAGTCCAACCTCATCATTCTACAGATGAGGAAATTAGCCCCAGAGAGGTATGTGATTTATGAAAATCACATGATCAATAAATGACCAGATCAGGATTCAAATCCGGATTCTCTGAATCCAGGTCCAGAATGTTCACCACAATATTACCCTACCAGATGTTTCAGATGCAAAAGCTTATTTCTGAGATTAGACAGTGCAAGGGCCAAGCCTGGAGTGGTACAGCTGGAAGTGGAGAAGACAGTGGCTCTGGACAACCTCCACAGGATTTGTCTTCCAAAAACAGGCATCTGCCCCCTTTCTGACCTTAAACAAGAGAACACAAACCAGCCCAGTTGATCTGTAGTCACTCCAAGCTGACATCTTGGGCTCTTGTGGTCGATGGCATCTCATCTTTCTGAGTCATGCCTAAGTTATGATCCAGGACAGAGAGCTATTCCTGGGATTCCCTGGCCCTGATTGCCATAGTAAAAAATAATTGGGTGCTTATAACTTCTAATCATAACCATCACTCACATTTAGATGACATTTTAAGGTTTGCAAAGCACTATCTCCTATTGTACTCACCTAGCATTTTGTCTGGTCCTCTCATTTGCACTGGTCTTGATTTCTTGAGATTAGAGTTATTTCTGTAAATGTTCTGAGATCTTAGATTCTTTGAAATCAGACTCTCTTTCCCCCAAAATAGACTTTAAGATCCACAAAGGCAGGGCCTGGCAAGATCTAGCCAAACCGGCCTATTTGCTGTTCCTCACGTGTGACATGTCCTCATCTCTACCTTCATGGTTCCCTGATTCAAATCTACTTCCTACAGTAATTTCCCGATTCCCTCTCTTGATCGTTGCTGTTCAATTATTTTTCAATCATATCCAACTCCTTGTGACGGCTGGTAAAGATACAGGAGTAGTTTGCCATTTTCTTCTACGGCTCATTTTATAGATAAGGGAACTGAGGCAAACAAGGTGAAGTGACTTGCCCAGGGACACAGCTACTACATTCCTGAGACCAGATTTGAATTCAGGAAGATGAGTCTTCCTGATTCTAAGCACAACACTGCATCCACTGGAGCACCACTTAGATGTCCCATCCCCTCTTCCCCTACCCCACCCCACACTTGTTAGTGCTGCCCTATAAACTGTTTTTTAAATTTATTTTGCATATCTTTAAAAACTCATTTTAGGGGATAGCTAGGTGGCATAGTGGATAGAGTACCAGCCCTGGAGTCAGGAGGACCTGAGTTCAAATTTGACCTCAGACATACACTTAATTACTTACTTAGCTGTGTGAACTTGGGCAAGTCACTTAACCCCACTGCCTTGGAAAAAAAATTGAAAAAAATCAAAAAATAAAAACCCATTTTGGAAAGATTGCTGAATTTGGAGTCTTAGGACCTGATTTCACATCCCAACTTTGCCACTTACTATCTGTGTGACCTCGAATAAGTCATTTAACCCCTGAGGGCCCCAATTTTCTTATTTGGAAAATGAGAGGGTTGGGGTAGATGTACCCCTGAGGTGTCTTCTAGCTTTATGTCAATGATCCTCTGTGTGTAACACAGGGCAAATCCCTTCCCTTCCCTAGAGCTCAGTTTCTTCTTTTGTACAATGAAAATAGCCTCTGAATTCCCTTCCAGCTTTAGGGTTAAGATCTGATGATCCTATAACCTGTCCATAAATTGTTTCTTCCCCCCCAAAAGCTAGCCCTTATAAGTTTTGAAGATTGTTAGTCCATTTCCCACTCTCATGGACAAACTGGATCCCTCAGCAAGGCTATCTCCTCTTCTTTGGTATTCTGGGGTTACTCCTGAGGATTCAAGGTGATTCTTTAGTGATATCAGTCTGAGTTCCATTCTGACTGCTATTCTCATCAGTATCAAACATCACTGATTGGTACCCCAGGATCATTTTACTGATTCACATAAATTAGCTTTTATAAATGGATATGGACCAAGAAAATGGAGCAATAAAAGAAGTGCAAACACTAGATGTTGCACCCTTTCATATACCACCTCAGTCTCTGAGGAGAATGAGCTCAAACTGTCTAGAAATTATTTCTAAATAGACACAAAGACCCTTCTTCTGCTAATGTGTCCAAACATAGGATAGGCGTTTAGAGATCCGAGATGTAGAATGTCCCTCCCATGTGAAGCTCATCTGTATCTAGTGTACAATTGATAAAACTGTGGACAGGGAGCCCAGCAACCTGAGGTCTGATCTTAATTGCCACCATTCAGCTCTGTGACTTTGGGGAAGTCATTCCCTTCTCTGTGCCTCAGTTTCCACTTATGTAAAATGACATTATTAAACTCGCCTCTGACATTCTATGCCAGAATTTCTTTATAATCCTTTTCATTTTGTCCATAATCTTTTACAGTTCTGACATCCTATAATTCTAAAAATATTATTTCTGAATATTATAGCTGAAAATATTATAACTGAAATTTCTATGATGCTTTATAATGTATAAAATGCTTTATACCTATTATTTCATGGGTGACTCTCAATAACCTCTGTGACATAGGAACTACAGGTATTATGATCTAATTTTTTTAAGTGTCTGAGACTGGATTTGAACTCAGGTATTCCTGACTCCAGGGCCAGTGCTCTATCCACTGCACCACCTAGCCACCCCTATGATCTAATTTTTTAGAGGAGGAAACTGAGGCTTATAAGGATCAAGGGGCTTGTCCATCGATATGGAACTAGGGAAAACTCATCTCTTAAGCTGTTACCTCTAAAGTGGGGATAAGAATTTTTACAATATATAGAGTTGTGAGGAGAGAATTATTTTGTAATACTCAAAAAATGTTAAAGCTGCAGGTCTCAAAGTGCGATCCGGGAATGAGAGTAGCCACCAAAGACTCTTTGAAGGGGTCCAGGAAGTCAAAAATAGTTTCATAATAATTCTAACAAAATAAATTAGTCAGTAAACAAAACCTCTTGATGTGTGTGTGTGGTGGGGGGGGAGTTCTCAATAATTTTAAGACTGTAACAGGCTTCTGAGAGCAAAAAGTTTGAGAACCCATTGACTAGAGACATGAGATCTCCATTGGTCAAATGGTTATTTTCCCTTTAAAATGATCATCACAACAGTTGGGGCAGTTCAGAGGACAGAAGGTCCTAGACAGTCTCATTCAATGTGTGTTTATCACATTTTCTTCTTTATTAGTTCTCCATGCCACCTAGAGATTATCTGGAGAAAGATCTAATTAATCAGAAAGACCCCCATCTCTGTGAAGGTCTAAAGTAGTTCCAGCTACCGACAATGTATTAATGTTCAGGGATGTGTTCACATACACACACACACACCACACACACACACACACACACACACACACACACACACACACACACACACACACACACACACACACACACACACACAAACTCATACACAGTCTCAAGGTAATAGGTTCACATATACCTTAAGAGCTAAGAAAAGAGAGCTTTTGATCATTACTGATAGTTTTTTCTAATTTTTTTTTTTGCAGGGCAAATGGGGTTAAGTGGCTCGCCCAAGGCCACACAGTTAGGTGATTATTAAGTGTCTGAGAATGGATTTGAACCCAGATACTCCTGACCCCAAGGCTGGTGCTTTATCCACTATGCCACCTAGCCGCCCCTTCTAATTTCTTTAAATAAGTTTTAATTGAAATTGAACAGTCCTACCCCACCCCCCAACATCTTTCATTCATTGAATGAACATATATTATGAACAAGGCACTGAGACAAGAGCTGGGGGATATAAAGAAAGAGATGAAACAGTCCCTAGCGTCAGGGAGCTCCCAGTCTTCTGGAAGTAAAGGATATGTACACAGATAAGTAAATATAACATAATTTTGGGATGGGGGTCCAAGCAACTGAGAAGATGAGGAAAGGCTCCATACAGGAGATGTTACCGAAGCCAAGTCTTGAGAGGAACAAGGCATTCTGTAGGTCAACCAGGCATTATAATAGAGTATAATATAATAGAGTACCAGCCCTGAAGTCATAAGGACCTCAGTTCAAATCCAGTCTTAGACACTTGTCACTAACTAGTTGTGTGATCTTGGACAAGTCACGTCACCCTGATCACCTCACATCCAAGGCCATCTCCAATTATCCTGCTTCATATCTGGCCACTGGACCCAGATGGCTCTGGAGGAGAAAGTGAGGCTGGGGACTTAACATAGCACCTCCCCCCCCCAACTCAAATCCAGTTCATGTGCTTGGCATAGCATCACCTCCCTGATGTTGTGGTCTTCTTCAATAACAAAGGACAAACATCATCATCATCATCATCATCAAGCACGCTACAAGGAAAAGTAAGGATGCAGTGAATTTCAGGCCCAGAGGTCAGAGATGGTAGGCAATGTATTTGGAAGAACTAGAAGGTTGGTGTGGCTGAAACATCATGTTGGAAGGGAGAAGTAATGGAGAATAAGCCTGGAGAATAATCCTTAGAACAGGATTTTGTCTTCTATGGGATGTAACTGTCATAGAGCATACTAAACAAAAACCTGAGTAGGCCTTAATTTCAGAAATATGTTAGACCCTAAAGTGGAAATGAGTAGAACTGGGTTTTAATCCTCCTTATACCATTAATTTGCTGTGTGACCTTGGACAAAATCCTGAACCTCTCTGAGTTTCAATTTCTTATTCTGAAAAATAAGACTGGATTAAACAATCGCTTACATTTCCTTACAGTTTGAAAGTTCTATGGTCTTCTATATAGGTGGTTCCAAGGATGAGACAATGAAAATCTAGAATAGCCCAAGTAAGGGCCCAAATCAGCCATCCTCCATTTTGAAGGATTTCATTACCATTCTTTAGTTGCTTTCTCTGGCTGTCTGTGTAGCCCCTATCTCCTTTTGGTTAGTTCCTCCAACACCTCCCTTTTGAGAAAAGACTCAGAGTAGCTGTGCTCCACTCTCTGAACTTGCCACCATGTTTCTCCCCTCCAACTGATCATATCACCACTCCAACTCCCCCTCCCCCTCAATAAACTCCTTTGAGTCACTATTACCTCCAGGAACAGATACAAAATGCTCTGTTGGGCATTCAAAGACCTTCATGACCCAGTCCCCTCCTCCCTTTCCAGTCTTCTTATACCTCACTCCCCAACAGGTACTTTTTCCATCCAATAACACTGACCTTCTGTCTGTCCCATAAATGAGTCCATCCATCTCTCAGCTTGGGGCATTTTCTCTGGTGATCCCCCATGTCTGGAATTCTCTCCCTCCTCCACTCCTGACAGTATACTGATCTCCCTGGCTTCCCTTATGCCCCAACTAAAAGTTCTACCTCTCACAGGAAGCCTTCCTCAACTCCTCTTAATTCCAGGGTCTTCCCTCTGTTAATTATTTCCTATTTATCCTCTATCCTTTGTATGTATTTGTTTGAATGCAGTCACATATAAGCTCCTTGAGGGCAGGGACTGTCTTTTACCTCTTTTGATATCTCTCAAGCTTAGCACATTGCCCCACTTGCAAGAGGAGCTTAATTCATCTTTATTGAGTTGAATTGAAACTCCCCCTCTTCCTTTTCAACTCTCTTTTGTGCTTTGTCTTCCTCCATTGGAATGTAAGCTCCTTGAGGAGAGAGACTGACTTTTTGTTTTTTATTTTAATTCCCAGATCATAATACAGTATCTGGCCCAAAATATTGGTTTAAAATCTACCAAGTGCTTGGTAGGAGCCTCACAGTCAGCCTATGGGGTAAACACTACAGTTCTCTCCCTGTTTTACAGATGAGGAGATTGGCTGGTAAACCTCTGAGGTGGAATTTGAATCCAGGTCTTTCTTATTGTAAGTACAGAACCCACTATGTCATATAGGAGAGTCTTTCTGGTGCGGGCATGAAGGACTTGTTGGCACAGGTCAAGTGCCCTGACCTAGTCTTTCATTTTTTTTACTGTGCCTGCAGTATAACCTAGCATAATAGTACATAGAGTACTAGACTTGGAAGTTCTGGGTACAAATCTTGCCTGTGTCCCTAAATAGTCATGCAACCTTGAACAACTTTCTAACCTCCTTAGCTCTAATTCTCTTTATCTGTAAAATGATGAGGCTGGTCTCTGAAGTCCCTCTGAGATCTAAATCTAAGATCCTATTGTGATAGACTGTGACAAAAGACTGGAGGATTACAAAACCTTCAGAGATTTGTGATTCTTCCCCAAAGAATCATATGATCAGTCCTCCAAAGGGAGTGGGTGGAGGTTCTCATGTCCAGGTAGGTGAGAAGTAATGATATAGCCCGAGGCCATGACTAGAGCCCAGAGCACCAGCTGGTACCCATCGTATCTGAGATACCTTTCTGTAAAACTGTTGGAGAGGACCTCCTTTTTTTTTTCTTTTTTTGTTTTTTTGGTGAGGAAATGGGATTAAGTGATATGCCCAAAGTCACATAGCTAGTAAAAAGCAAGTATCTAAGGTAGGATTTGAACTTAGAGGGGCAGCTAGGTGGCGCAGTGGATAAAGCACCGGCCTTGGAGTCAGGAGTACCTGGGTTCAAATCCAGTCTCAGACACTTAATAATGACCTAGCTGTGTGGCCTTGGGCAAGCCACTTAACCTCGTTTGCCTTGCAAAAAAAAGGATTTGAACTCAGGACCTATGCCCTATCCACTGAACCACCTAGCTGCCCAGGACCTCCTTCTAAATGGATGAGCAGAGAGGTGAGTGGCACTGGCCCAGGAACTGGAGTGAGGCTCCCCCAAGAGCAATGGACTGGTTCTCTCTCACCCCAACCTCACCTCTGCATGTGTTTTTCTTAAATATCATTAAAGAATGCAGTTGTTGGATTTAATAATCTTTCTCATAAATGCCTGGCCCAGGAACCAGAGCAATGGACTGATCCTCCCTCACCCCAGCCTCACCTCTGCTTATGTTTTTCTTAAATATCATTAAACAATGCAGTTGTTGGATTTAATATTCTTTCTCATAAATGCCTGTGGTCGACCCTTCCCTTATGTTGCCAGCTGGCTCTTTGAGGCGTATGGGTGCCCTGGAAGCCACCCAGGAGAGAGGGATATTTCCCTGGACAGGACTGGGAGTTTCACCTCCACTCCCACTCCCAGCCCAGTATAATTTAATGGTGCTAAGTGCAGAATCACTATAAACTCTGCCATGAATTTATTTCATAGATGTGGATCTGAGTCACATTATTAAAGCATAATGGATTTGGGGTTGGCAAACCTGGCCCCAAATCCCATTTCTATCACTTAACTAACTGCATAGTCAAGGATCAGGGATGTCCTACCATATATTTAGTGAGCAGATCTAGGAGAAACACCTGGAATATCCTTTTGGGCTTTATCTTCATGAACATTTTCTCCATTCCTTTCTTAAGACTAAACAGTCAACAATACAATAAATCAAGTATTGGGGGATTTCAGAGGGGTGAAGGATTGCACTAAAAAAATTAACAGTGTGCTTTCCTGAATTGGTGTGGAGTCAGGAAGACCTGAGTTTAAATTGTGCCTCAGATTCCTATTAGCCGTGTGACTCCAAAGTCACTCATCCAAGCAAGTCGATTAACCTGTTTGCTTTTGTTTCCTCATCTGTAAAATGGGCTTAGTAATAGCACCTCCTAAGAATGTTGTGAAGATTCAGTGAGATGATATTTGAACTCAGCTCCAAGCACATAGTAGGTACTATACAGGTAGTGTTTGCTTGATTGCACTTTATAAATATTGCATTTTTTACAAGTTGAAGGATTGTGGCAACCTTGTGTCCATCAGGTTTACATCGTGCCATTTGTCCAACATGGGCTCACATTGTATCTCTCTCACATTTTCGTAATTCTTGAAATATTTTAAACTATTTCATTGGTGCTCTATCTGTTACGGCAATCTGAATTCAGCGTTCTTTGATGGTTCTACTGGAATTGTTTTGAAGAGTCACAAATGGCACCTGCATAAGATGGTGGGTTTATTTGATCAATGTAGTTCTGGCTGCTCTAGGACCAGCTTTCTGTCTGTCTCCCTCCTCCCCTCTGACCTCCCTACTCCTTGAGACACAAACAACATGAAATTAGGCCAATCAATAATCCTTCAGTGGCCTCTAAGGGTTCAGATGAGAAGACGAGTCAGTAGATGCAGCAAACTTCATCGTCTTATTTTTAGATATTGCTACAGCCACCCCCAACCTTCAGCAACCACCACCATCAATCAAGAGCCATCCATGTCAAGGCAAGACCCTCCAACAGCAAAAAGATTACAACTTCCTGAAGGCTCAAATGATGGTTTGCATTTTTTAGCAAGTATTTTTAATTAAGGTGGGTCTGTTGTTTTTAGACATAATATTATTGCACACTTAACAGACTACAGTATAGTGTAAATATAACTTTTACATGCACTGGGAAACCAAAAAATGTGTACGACTTGCTTTATTGCAGTGGTCTGGAACCAAACCCACAACATCTTTGAGATATGCTTGTATAAATGCTAGCTATTTTTGTTACTCTTACTGCTACTTCTTCTCCTACCATTGCTGCTACTGCTACTACTACTGCTACTACTACTGCTACTACTACTGCTACTGCTACTACTACTACTACTACTATCACAACTACTCCTATCACTACCACCACTACCATTTCTATTACTACTACTAAAAAGAAGGAAATAAATATATATGACAAATATATGTCTAAAATACATGCAAAAATATGCAAATATATACAGAATAAATAAGCTAGGTGTATGTGTGCATACACATACCTTGGTATGTGTTAAGTTAAATATAAGTTAATTTGAAAGGAAGGGCACTCACAAGTGGGTAGGGGGTAGACCAGGAAAGCCTTCATCTTCAAGAAAGACTGACCCTCCAAAGGCAGAGCTAAATTGGGCTCATTGCAACCATGGGCTACAGCCAGTTACAAAGTCACAGAAATGGGAGATGGAGAATCACGAGTGAGAAGAGAGAGAAAGAAGTCTGGGATGACTGGATTATAAAGTGTGGAAAGGGGAGCAGTGTCTGATAAGGTTGTGAGGTAGGTTGGAGTCAGGTTGGAGCCAGGTGGTATAGGGCTTTCAAAGCTAAACAGAAGCAAAAACAAACTGGCGTTGATAGATAGGTGAGTGATTTTGCATCAGGAGAATGATTTTGCATCAGTGTGCAGGATAGAACTGAGTAGAGAAGTGAATTAGGAGGCTGTTGCAACAGGCCTGGTCAGAAGGTCTGAGGGCCTTGAACCGCCATAGTGAAGTAGTTGTGAGGGGAAAGAAAGGGTCAGGTGTGAAAGAGATTATAAAGGTAGAAATGGTAAAATTTGGCAACTGATTACCTGCATGGAGTGAGGGAAAATGAGGACTCCATTATATCACTGAGGTTTCAAAACCTGGGAGACTTGGAAGGATGGGGCGGGGGGAGAATGGGCTTTGTTTTGGCCCTGCTGAGTTTGAGATGTCTCTGTTCAATGTCTAATAGGTAACTGGTGGTGCAGGGGAGGACCTCGGGCTGGGTCATCTATAGACCTGGGAGGTATCTACATAAAAATGAGTTAAGTAAAGGGGACGGAGGTGAAACAGATTGGAAAAGTAGTCCAAAGCCAAATTGTGGAGGGCCCTAAATGCCAGACACCTGGGAGGCACTAAAGGTTTTTGAGGAAGAGCCAGCATGAAGAGGCCAGTACATTACAATGACTATTTGCTTTGGTAGAAGGGGTGGGGACCAGAGATCAGGAACTAGGAGATCCATTGGCCTACTCTTACCATAGTCCAGGGGACAAGAGATGAGGGGACTGTTCAGGGAGGCCTATAGGAGGGCAGTTGACTTACTCTTGGAGCCAGTGATTGCCTGGCAAGACCACAGTGTAGTGGCCATGTGAGTAAGGAGAATGGGATATAGTAAATAATTAAGAAATCATCCTTGAATTGAAATTTGGGAGAAACAGTGTTGATTTCTTTTTCAAATTTCTCCTCTAGACAGGGCCCTGGTCTGGACCCATGTTCCACAGAAGAATGGTCTTTCCCAATCATTCAATTCTTTTAGCATTTACATTTCCCCATCAGAGGAGACATTAGCAGAGAAGGAAGGGAGGAAGAAGGAAGGGAGGGAAGTGAGAAGCAGCAGCAGCTTGATCATATCTACATTATGGCTTTCCCTATTGTGTTGTCCTCTGGCTCCGGCTTAGCACAGGGTTGGGGACACAGTAGTCCTCTAGGTGACTCAGTGGTTAGAGGACAGGGGCTGGAGACAGAAAGACCTGAACTCAGACACTTAAAAACTTCTTTCATGTGGACAAATCACAGAACTGTGTTTTGCCTCAGTTTCCTCATCTGTAAAATGAAGATGATAATAGCACCTACATCGCAGGGTTGTTGAGAGGATCAAATGAGATAACAATTGAATACTTAACATAGTGTTGGCCTATAGTCAGTACCATATAAATGTAAACCATTATTGTTGTATTTGCTTTTGTCTAAAAAAGCATGATTCCATTGAGTTCTGCACAGACCCAGAACCCTAAAAGAAATGTTTTGTGTAAAGACAGCGCCCTCTTATTTGCTGAGCCCTGTGCTTGGACCTAGAGGCAATAGTCTAGGTAAAACACAGTTCCTGCCCTCAGAGAGTTTATAGTCAAGTGAGAGATAACCCAATCTTATGAGATTAAAGAAGTGAAGACTAAGTACTGTGTAGATCATGAAGTGATCAGGGAAGACTTTTTTTGGAGTATATAATTAATTTATTTAAAATTTTCATCGAGATCTTTTATTTTTAACATCATCTTCATTTCCAACTATTTCCCAGTTCTCCTTCCCAGGGAGCCATTCCTTGCAATGAAGGGTAAAAAGAAAGAGGGGGAAAAACAGTTTACCAAAACCAAGCAACATATCGACTGAATTGAACAGCCTATGTCGTGTTCCACACCCGTCATCCTCCACCTTTGCAAAGAAGGGAAGGAGATGCATTGTCTCATCTTTTTCCATTGACATTGTTGTGAGTGTTGTGTTTCTGGTTCTGATTGCTTCCCCCCACAACTGACCATCTTCATTTTTGGAAGAGGTAGCATTTGACTTAGACAAGAATGTCTGGACTGAAGTTCCAAGAGGAAGAGAAAGGATGTTTTAGGTACAGACAAAAGCTTAAGAAATGGCGTAGGGGCAAATGACAGAAACTTAGAATGTTTGGGAGTGTGGAAGCAGTCCATTTTGTCTGAAAGATAAACTGCATGGGGAAGAGCAATATGAGAAGTAGTTGAGAGGTAAAGTTAGACCAGATCTGAGGAAATGGAGTGAGGCTTTGGATAGTATGAGTTTAACTTTGACTCAGTTGGCAGTAGGGAGCCAATGAAGATTTTTGAGCAGAGGAGTGACATGGCCAGATCTTTCAGTTGCATAATTCTGGCAGTGGTGAGAAGAATCTGTGCCTCAGGCTAGAGAGAGAAAGAGACAGTGGTTATGAGGAAATCTGGTGAGAGGCTATCATAATAAATATTTTCTAAAGGTTGCGGTGAGGAATTGAATTAGGGTGCTTGTTGCCTTTTAGGAGAGGAGAGGATGTGCCTTGATAATTGATTGGCTAGCAAATGTGAGGGAGAGGGAAGATTCCAAAAGAACCATGAGACTGAACCTGGGAGATGCTGCAGAACCACAGACAGCTAAGGTGAAGGCAGAAAAAAAGAGGAAGTGTGTGAGGCAAGAACCCAAGCTCTGGTCAGGACATGTTAAGAAATGTAAAGCCCCACGGGGCCCTCCCTGTGTTTTCTCAAGCAGGGCTCCAGTCCCAGAAGAATTCGGCTCCAGTTTTTGGCAATCAAATGTCTCTCCTCTGGGAGGGGGCTGGTCCCAGGCCACTGGGTCTTGGACCTTTGGCACACTGCTCTGCTCCCATTTCTACCCTCCCCATGATTATTGCCTCCTTCCTACCTGTCTTACTGATTCTTCTCAGTCTCCTTTTGAGGTCCATCATCCCTAGCCCTTCCTTTAGAGGTGTCTGGCCCTCACGGCTCTATTATGAATCCTCTTTCTTTTCTTCAGGATCCCATTGGATCTCTATTTACCCCCCCCCCACACACACACACACACTTGTCCAACTCTGTATTAGACAGCCATCTCTACCAGGATATCCCAGAGGCCCCCTAACCCATTATGTCCAACACAGTCCACCCCTTCTCCTCCATTCCCTGTTTCTCTTGTAGGATCACTATTCTCCCAACTAAACAACCTGCCAGCTCCCCCTTAGGATTCACTCTTTCCCCTTATTGACCTCAACATATCTCAAATCTCTTCTCACTACTCACTTCCTAATCATCCTCCTTGAGACTTTTATCACCTCTCTCCTAGACTATTCCAATAGCATCCTCAGCCTCTGATCTATTCCCCTCCCACTTGTCAAATTATGTTCCTAAAATACAGGTCACTTCTCTGATCAATAAACTCCCTATTGCCTCTAGGGTCAAATATAAATTCCCGTTGGGCATTTGAAGGCCTCTGTTAACTGGCCCTAGCTTACATTTCCAGACTTACTGTATGTTATTGCCCTTCACACAATCTACCTTTTTTTTGTAGGTTTTTGCAAGGAAAATGGGGTCAAGTGGCTTGCCCAAGGCCACACAGCTAGGTAATTATTAAGTGTCTGAGACCGGATTTGAACCCAGGTACTCCTGACTCCAAGGCTGGTGCTTTATCCACTACACCATGTAGCCGTTCCTATAATCTACCTTTCAATCAAACTGATCTACTTTCTATTTTCAGCCCCCAATACAACATGCCATCTCCCACCTCCATGCCTTTGTACCAACTGCCTGGAATGCTCTCCTTCCCTGGACCTATGATTTCATTTGTGTAGTGTAGTGTATGGAAATTCCCTTCATCAGTGTAGATTTAGTGACTCATTGGCTGCATGTAGTCCTAGAGAGTTGCCTGGTGGCCTTGAGATATTAAATAACTTTCTCCTGATCACATAGGATGCATAAGGGGCAGAACTTGAACCCAGGTTTTCCTGCTTTCAAGGTCAGCTTTCTAACTACCAAACCAATCTGTCTCTCAACTTGGTCAAAATGAATATTTTTTGGGTGTATCAATGTATTTTTTTTAGGGATAGGGTTAGAATTAGGGAACTCCCTATGAAAGAAGCTTTCTCTGTCCTTTTTTATATTTTATTTATATTTATATTTATTTTTCCAACTATTTGTAACAGCACTTTTCTTTTTTTATTATTGTTTTTTGAATTTTACCATTTTTCCCCTAATCTCGCTTCCCTCCCCCCCACAGAAGGCAGTCTGATAGTCTTTACATTGTTTCCATGGTATACATTGATCAAAAGTGAATGTGTTGAGAGAAAAATCATATCCTTAAGGAAAAAATAAAATGTAAGAGATAGCAAAATTACATAATAAGATAACTTTTTCAAAAATTAAAGCTAATAGTCTTTGGTCTTTGCTCAAACTCCACAATTCTTTCTTTGGATACAGATAGTATTCTCTACTGCAGACACCCTAAAATTGTCCCTGATGAAATGAGCAAGTCCATTCAGACTGATCATCAACCCCATGTTGCTGTTAGGGTGTACAATGTGTAACAGTAATTTTCAACAATTTTTATTTGTATTTTATTTTATTTCCCCCAGTTATGTGCAAAAACAAGTTTCAACATTCACTTCCAAAACTTTGAGCTCTGAATTCTCTCCCTTCCTCCCACCCCACTCTCCCCCCCATTGAGAAAGCAAGTTATTTGACATAGGTTAAAAATGTGTTGTCATAAAAAATATCACCACATAACCCACCCCCCCAAAAAAGAAACCTCAAGAAAAGTAAAGTGAAAAAAGTATGCTTCAGTCTGTATTCAGACACTATCAGTTCTGTCTTTGTGTCTTCATCATAAGTCTTCAGAGTTCTCTTGGGTCACAGCATTGCTGAGAAAAGCTAAGTCATTCATCCTACACTCTACTGTTACTTTATATATAGCACATTTCTCATTGCATCTGTTCATGGAAGTTTTTCCAGGTTTTCCTGAGAGCATCCTGTTCATTTCTTTTTTTTTTTATTTTTCAAGGCAATGGGGTTAAATGGCTTGCCCAAGGCCACACGGCTAGGTCATTATTAAGTGTCTGAGACCAGATTTGAACCCAGGTACTCCTGACTCCAAGGCCAGTGCTCTATCCACTGTGCCACCTAGCCACCCCTAAACAGACAATGGGGTTAAGTGGCTTGCCCAAGGTCACACAGCTAGGTAATTAATTATTAAGTGTCTGAGGTTAGATCTGAACTCAGGTACTCCTGTTCATCATTTCTTATGGCAGAATAGAATTTGGTCTTAATCATATAATATAATTTGTTTTGTCATTCTCCAACTGATGGGTATCCCCTCAATTTCCAATTCCTTGACACTAGAAAAGAGCTGCTATAAATATCCTTATAGATAGTTTTCCTTCCTGTTTTTTGTCTCTTCTAGAATATAGACCTGGTAGCAGCATTTCTAGGTCAAAGGGTAGGAATGAATTTTCTAGCCCTTTGGGTATAGTTCCAAATTGCTCTACAGAATTGTTGAATCATTTCACAACTCCTCCAACATTGCATCAATATCTCATTTTCCCTGCATCCCCTCCAACATTTGTCATTTTCTCTTTGTCTCCTATTAGCCAATCCAATAGGTATAAGGTAGTACCTCAGAATTGTTCCAATTCATATTCAGTAGTGAGTTAGGACATTTGTAAAAAATGAATTAAATAGATAGCATTGATAACCTCATGTGAAAACTGTTCATATCTTTTGATCATTTATCAACAGTTTTTTTTGCAAGGTTTTGAGTTTCACATTTTTCTCCCTACCTCCCTTTCCTTCCCTTCCCCTTGACAGAAAGCAATCTAATATAGGATATATATATATATATATAACCATGCCAAACATAGATCTATATTAATCATGTTATGAAAGAAGAATCAAATTGAAAGGGGGAAAAATGAGAGAAAAAATACATAAATCAACTTTTAAAAATTGAAGATGGGGTGCAGTGGATAGAGCACTGGCCCTAGAGTCAAGAGTACCTGAGTTCAAGTCTGACCTCAGACACTTCATAATTACCTAGCTGTGTGGTCTTGGGCAAGTCACTTAACCCCATTGCCTTGCAAAAACCTTAAACACTGAAGATAGTAAGCTTTGATCTGCATTTAAACTCCACAGTTCCTTCTCTGGAAATATATGGTATTTTCCATCACAAGTCTTTTAGAATTGTATGACTTATAGAATTGTATGACTTATGGTCTTAAAGAGATGACTAGAAAACACTAAGAAGTTAAAAGACCTGCCTATTCACCCATTCAGTAAGTGTCAAAGGTGGAACTCGAACCCAGGTCTTCCTGGCTCCAAGGCTGACTCTCTATCTACTATGCTGTATTGTATTCTATTTGCCAGTATTTTATTTCATAATTTGGTGTCAATATTAACTTAATGATAGTGAGTTACAGCTCTCTTTCTCTGCTTTATCTTTCTCTAGTTTGGTCATTGGACCATATACAGGTTGTCCCAAAAGTTTGGTTTCTTATTTAAAGCTTAGAACTGTACTAAAACTTGGGACACCTCATATCTCTGAAGAAATAACTGAGTTGAGTGACTTGAAACAGCCTTTATAGCAGAGGCATCATTTCTTTAAATATTGGAAATAATTCAATTGTTCTGTCTGGACCTAGTAGGTTTCTCTTCCCTACCTCCAACCATGGCAGTTCATTTCCAGACTATTCAATTTCTTTTTTTTAAGGTTTTGCAAGGCAATGGGGTTAAGTGACTTGCCCAAGGCCACACAGCTAGGTAATTATTAATTGTCTGCAGCTGGATTTGAACTCAGGTCCTCCTGACTCCCAGGCTGGTGCTCTATCTACTGCACCACCTAGCTGCCCCTCAATTTCTTTTTTAAAATTAGATTGGTTAGGTTATCTATGAACTCTTTTGTCAATCTGGGTGTTTTTTTTTAAATTCACCCATTTTATTTAAATTTTCAGTTTTGCTGATATTTCAGTATGAATAATAGTTACTGATAATTTCCTCCTCATTTTGTGATCTCTCCCTTCTCATTTTTTATTTCTTTATTTTGGTTGTCCTCTCTCTATTAAAAAATTAATTACCTAATGCTTTATCAACTTTATTGGTCTTTCAAAAACAGTCCTTTGTTTATTAATTCAGTTTTTATTCTGAGTTTTTTCTCCTTTAATTTTCATACATTCATCTTTGGTGCTTGGGGTTTATTAATTAGTTGGTTTTCTAATTTTGGGAACTGCATTAAAATTTCTTCCCCTCTTTTGTCAATATAAGCATTCAGCGAGATAAATTGGTCTCTGAGGACTGCAGTAGTTCCATCCCATAAACTCTGACATGTTGTATTCTTGGATTAACTTATCAGAGCCTCTGAGAGCAGGGCCCTGAGGGCTTGGTAGACAGGACAAACACATTTGGATGGGTGCAGAAGGAAAGGGCTTTAAGTATACACAAGCAAATCCCAAAGGGAGGGAGTTTGCAATCTTTTCTTCTAATATTATGACATTGATGGCTCAGCCAGGTAGACTTGTGAGAACGTCTCTGAGAAAAGACAAGGGCGGGGGTGGGATGGGGGGGGCAGCAACAATGAGGAAGGCCCTTGATGCCAATCAGAGAGATCTGTGGGAAATGGGAGGGCAACAGAAGGGGAATGGAAACTGGGTGACCTTGATCAAGTTACTCCTCCTCCCTTGGGGCCTTGAATTCCTGAGGAGGTTAGAATAGGTGGATTCCAAGGTCCCCTCAAGGACTTCAGCAGGCAGTGTAATGGAAGCTGAGCCAGCTGGACTTTGAGTCAGGAGATCCCTGCTTTCAAAAGTCTACTTGGACTTAACTTGTATGACCTCATGCAAAACAATTCACCTTTCTGCGGCTCAGTTTCTCTTCAGTAAGAAGGGCTTAGATGATGTGATATTTAACGTTATGGCCCAGTGGAAAGGCTCTGGAGTAAGAAGACCTGGGTTCAAATCCCATTTCTGATACTGTTTGACCATAACTTCTAGAACCTCAATTTCCTCATCTGTTAAATAAGAAGCTCACACCAGATTAGACTCCTTGCCAACTGTAAATCCTATGCTATACTAGCTCTTGTTCTACAAATCTATGAACCATTTGTCATTACTTGGTATCTATCCCCCAGCAGGGACAGCTGAGTGACTCAGTGAATAGTACTATAGGCCTATAGGCAGAAAGACTCCTCTTTCTGAATACAAATCTGGCTTCAGACTCTTTTTTTGTTTGTTTTTTGCAAGGAAATGAGGTTAAATGACTTGCCCAAGATCACACAGCTAGGTAATTATTAAATGTCTGAGGTCACATTTGAACTCAGGTACTCCTGACTCCAGTGCCAATGCTCTAGCCACTGTGCCACCTAATTACCCCTGGCCTCAGACTCTTACCAGCTGTGTGACCCTGGACAAGTCACTTCATTCTGTTTGTCTCAGTTTCCTCATCTGTAAAATGAGCTGGAGAAGGAAATGGCAAATCACCCCAATATGTTTGCCAAAAAATCCATAAAACAACCTTATGTGGGGTCACAAAGAGTCAGACAAGACTGAGAATAGCTAAAGTACATAACCCCCAAACAGGCAGAGCTATCATCCCAAGGACACAGGGAGAGGGACAGCTGGACCACCCAAGTGAATGGCTTTTCTTATCATTACCTCCTGCTTCTTGGGGAGTCTGCTTATTAGTTGGAATGGTAAAGAGGTGGAAGAAACAATGCCACATTCAATCCAAAGACACCAATCGATCTGTGATCTCGTCAATTCAGGATTTCCTTCTAGTGATTCAGGTCACAACCCATCCATTCCTGTCTGGTTCCCAAGCATCTCACCACAGGGGAGCCCAGTCAATGTGGTGGATTCCTTTCTTGATTTCTCCTGACATGAGAATACTAGTGAAAAACATGGTGTTCCCCTAGTGCTTCATTAGGGTGTGCATCTTGGGTTTTTGAAGGCCACACTGGCAGAGTCCCACATCCTCTGAAATTATGAGTCTTCCAGAGCATAGTTTCCCATGCTTCACAGACATATATCAACAACCGAGGAACAGAAAAACCAAAGCAAAAGTCATCAATTTTGACCCTGAGAGGGCCTTCGTGGTCACTTAATCCAACTATGCCATTTGCATCATAGATTTAGAGTTGAAAGAGACCTTGGAGGTAACTGGGTCCAAACTCCTCATTTTGCAGCAAAATTTAGTGACTTCTCTAGGATCAGACAGTCAGTAGTCCTGAGGTAGGGTTTAAAACTCATTTTTCTGGGTTCTACCCAGAACTGTTCTATATCCTTTTCACTCTACTGATTTGCTATGCGTATTTCAAAAATTAGGCACAGCAGGCTGTGCTTTATTTATTTATTTATTTGTTTTGACTATAACAATAGATACAATAGCACCATTGAGTATTGGAGTTGTGAGGGACCTCAGAAATCATCTCAACCAACTCCCCTTTCAGCTGACAGAGGAGGACGTTGAGGCCCAGAGAGGGAAAATGAATCCCTTGAGGTCACACAGCTCCTCAGTGATAGGGTCCCATTTCGAGCTCAGGTTCTCTCAATCCAAGTGGAGTGCACTTCCCAGGATGCCATGCTACGAAAACTCCTGTGGGAGTAATGATTGATTAATGAGTGATGGGTTCACAGCGACTGCCCCATTCATATTCTCTGCATTCATGTCAGTGTGAGCTCTCTGACGGTTTTTTGTCTTCTTAAAGCTCTAAGACTCCTGAGGGAGACAGTCAAGTCACTGAGGCTTCAGGTTCATTGTTCAGGCCTACAGGACTTGACACCAAAGGGCCCCACCCTGGGGACTGAAGGCATTCCTTTGAAATGAGTGGGTTTTCCCCGCCCTTTCCCCCCTCCCCTTTCTGGATGACTAGATGAGGGTTGAATAATCCCTCACAGCTAGGGCAGTGAGAAAACTGCTTAGAAATCCAAATGGGCTGCCAAGGATCCAGGAGGAAATGGAGTTCAGTGGAAAGCATATTGGATCCAGAGACCCCTCACACTGGTTCAAATGCTAGCCCTGCCATTTATATACATTTTTCAAATCAGGTCTCTGTGGGCTCAGTTTCCTCATCTGCAAAATGAATAGGCTTTGGGGCCCAGTGCTATTTTGTGAAGCTCCCAGATCTAGAGTGAAAGCTCTGTTTCCTCATTGTCAATTCCAACTCCTTCAATTGCTTTTTCTTTTCTTGCTGCTAAGGCTAACATTTCCAATACAATATTGAAAAATAGTAATGTATGTGGGCATCCTTGTTTCACCCCTGATCTTATTGGAAATGCTTCTAGCCTCTCCCCATTTAATTGCATATAATGCTTGCTGATGGTTTTAGATGGATTCTGTTTATCATTTTAAGGACAACTCCATTTATTCCTATGCTCTCAAATGTGTTTAATAGGAATGGCACTCCCAGATCGAAAGCTAGGATTTTTTGTTATAGGAAATGAGATTCTCTTCCATCTCTAGCTTTAGGTATGACCTTGAGCAAGTCATTTACCATTCTGGGCTTCAGTTTGTTGTTGTTCAGTCATGTCTAACTCTCTGTGACCCCATTTGGGGTTTTCTTGGCAAAGACACTGGAGGAGTTTGCCATTTCCTTTTCATACTTATTTTCCAGATGAGGAAACTAAGGCAGAGAGGAGCAACTTGCCCAGAATCATACATCTAGTAATTTGTCTGAGGCTGGATTTGAACTCAGGAAGAGGTGTCTTCCTGACTCTAGATGCAATGCTCTATCCACTACTGCTCAGGCTTCAGTGTCCTCTTCTGCCTACATTGAATGAGAGCAGGGATGTCCAACCTCTTAGCTCCTCAAAAGTTCATTGCCCACCAAAATCCTGTGACCCAGAAGGGCTAAAAGGTTGGATACTCCTGGACTAGAGGGTCTCTGAAGTCCCTGTTGACTCTAGATCTGAGATTCTACATACCTAGATAGGTCAATGCTAAATAGAGGTAATGTAAAGACAAAGTAGTTTGGAGATGGACAAAGAGACACACAATGGGGAGATGGGTTAGTCATTTGAGCTAGGGATTCTACACATCAAGTGAGGGAAGAAAGCATTCTAGGCATGCAGTAGACACCTCATATGCAAAAACTTGGAGGCAGGAAATGAAGTATCATATTTTTGACCTAGAATGGACCTTAGAGATCACCTGTTCATTCCCCCTTCATTTTATAGTCAAGGCAGTTGAAGTCCAAAGGGGAGGGAAATTTCCTGGGCTCACACAGCTAGCTAGTCAATAGCATCACCAGAAATGGAGCCCAAGTCTTCTCATTGTAAAGTCTTGACAAGATTTTCCCATAATTCCTAGCTTAACACATGAGCCTATTTGCATTGCAAACTTGATGGCCCTCCTCTGAGAGGGAGGAGTCCAGGAGCTTTGTTTGTTATTATATACATCCATAGTGGTAGAAAAATAGTCCCACTGAGAAAGTTTTATCTCCATTGGGTCTCAGCATATCTGCAACCACCACCAGCCAGTTTCAAAGGTCTTTCTAAAGAATCCAAAGTCTCAGTTTGACTGATCAGAGCAATCTAACTTTTCAGTGTTTTAGGGCATGTACAATGGTTTGTGTGGGGGGGGGGTCTGAGTGTTAGACGAACCTTACATCTCATCCAGTCTAACTTCCTTAATTGAAAGAGAAGGAAAGAGAGGCTCTGAGAAAGAATCCCTAACTCCTTAAAGAGACCTCACCTAAGGACACCAAGCAAGGTAGTGGCAGAACCAAGATTAGCACTCAAATGTCCTGCTTCCAGTCTGCACCCCAAACTGAGAAACCATTCAAAATTGAAGCATTTATTTTTTAAGAGGTAATGGGGTGAAGTGACTTGCTCAAGGTCACATAGCTAGTGAATGTCAAGTATCTGAGGTCAAATTTGACCTGACTCCTGACTCCAAGGCTGCTCCTAGCACAAGTTTTTAGAAAGCTGATATTGCCTATTGGATTATCCCAAGAGTTAATAAATGCAGTGAAATGTGGAAGAGTGGGGGGAGCAAGTCAGAGGTAGCAGGGTCGTCTAGTGCCCCCTCCCAAACTTCAGGATGTCTTATATGTGTATGCAATATACTGTGTCCAATGCCAGCATGTAACTTGCCTTGATTTCTGTCTGGGGCAAATTTATTTGGGAAGATGGCAGTAGTCCAGAGGATACCAGGAGGGGAGGAAGTCTTTCCCAGAAAATCCCAGCCCTTGATCCCATAGGAGTTCAGGGAGGAGGACAAACCCTGGGGAGAAGGATGGCATGACCACGGTGGAAAAATTCAAGAAGCTATTGTGGAAGAAGGAATTTTTCATTGGCAGACACCATAGGACAAAGCTCCCTTCCCCCCAGGTCCCTTATAGCCTATCCCATGCCTGGCCCCAGCCTTTCCCTGTTTGATCAATCAGTCAGTCATTCAACAAGCATTATTATTTAGCACCAAGCACTGTGCTTTGGATTCTGGGAATCGAAAAACAAAGAGAAAACAACCCTTGATCTCAAGGAGCTTCCATTCTAATACAGGATATGTATATATATATATATATATATATATAATATATATATATATATATATATATATTTAATTATTTAATTATATATATGGATATATTTATGTATATATTTAAGTATCTATAAGTTATATGCAGAGGAGATATAAAATAATGTAAAGGGAATAAGATATAGCTTAACTATAAGCATTTGAACACAGGCAAAACAATCAATACACATTACTAGAACAACAGCGTACCACAAAACATGATCTAAGACACAGTAATTCCCATATTCAGCAATAAAGAGGCAGATATATGCATGGTACATGTCACAGGAGCAAACTCGGGTGTTGTTGTCTAGCTCCACGAGTAATCAGATGCTTAGGTTTACCTGTACCAGCATGACCTAGCCTAATGATTGGTCTAATAGGCCTTGGCATCTCAACCCTGAACTGACCTCTGCTCCCAGACCTGAGCTAGTAGTTGGTATGGGCCGACCTTCAGGATCACTGAAGAATTGTTAGTCCATACCCAGTCATGTCAAGAGGGCTATCGCTAGGTTCCTGTTTTGTAGGTGGGATTTGTATACTCTGAGTTTCTGAAGCAGTTTTGGACAGGAATTACCTCTGGACTCAGTTCTCTTGTTTCCTTTCCTGGATGTATCACTTTCAGTGTCAGAATGTCTTTGTGCAGTTGTTAGATGATGTTTTTCTGGCAATCTTTAAGCTCCTTTACAATAACATTTGAGACTGGGGCACCAGCAGATAGAGGAGTTAGTTAGAAGAGACCTTTGGCTGGAGGGAATGTTTGGGTCTTCTTGAAGAAAGTCATGGTAGGCTCTATGTTCCCTTTCTATTATCTAGTTCGGCATTTTGACCCCAAGTCCCTGGTATAAGAAGGTCTGAGAGGAGGTAGACTCTTCCTGGCTGATTCTCCTCCATCTTCTTCCTTGTCCCCTTCTCCCTACCTCTTTTCTTGCTTCTAATTACCAATTACAACTACATATCAAATACATTTGATTTCGTTACTTCAGACACTTTTGACACTCATAGTTGATGCCCTATATAACTGTGGATTATAGAATAGTTGCTTCAGTGGTAGATCAACTAGACAAAGCCTTTCATTTTACAGATAGGAAAACTGAGGCTCAGTAAGAGCTGATGACTTTATGCAATGTCACTTAACCATTCAGTGACAGAGTTAAGACTAGAACTCACGTGTTTGGACTCCAAAACCACAACCATATCAAAAGTGGATATTGAAGCACAAAAATGTTATTGGTGATTCTGATGTATTCTAAAGGACAGCTAGCATGCAGTGGATAGAGCACATTCAGGAGATCCAGAGTTTGAATCTGGTCTCAAATGCTGGACTAACTGGCTGTGTGACCTTGGGCAAGTCACTTCACCCTGATTGCCTTGCGTCCAGGGCTATCTCCAGTCATCCTGATTCACATCTGACCACTGGACCCAGATGGCTCTGGAGGAGAAAGTGAGGCTGGTGACTTAGTTCAGCCCTCCCTCATTCCCATCCAATTCATGTGCTTGTCACGGCATCACCTCCCTGATGTCATGGTCTTTTTTGAAAATGAAGAACAAACATTAAAGCAGATAGTTAAAGATCTCTATTGTTCAGCCATTTTCTTAACTTTATCCTAGAAGGACTTCTTGACCTAAAAATCTGTGACCTTGTTTCTTTTATTTATATTTGTATGTCTATGTACACATACAAATATTCATATATATGAACTGCATTTCAATATAATTGGTTTCCTTTGTAATCCTAAGTATTTTTGTTTTCCAGTTAAAAACTTGATTCTAAAAGGTTTATCAGTTTTAGCCATCTGTGGGGTTCATGATAGGAAAATATAATCTTTTACAAAAGATTATATGAAATTGAATTTGTCTCTATTATAGTGTTGTCATTTTGATCTTTTCCAATAATGAAAGACAAGAACCAACCATATGAAATCGAATATAATAAAGCAGCATTTCTTGTTAATTATTCTGGTGGGGATGAGTAGGAGGAGGGAGAAGGAAAAGAAATAGGCACCAGTCTTCACCCCCCCGCTTTGCTCCTCTCTAAGTGCACCTGGCCTTAAGGGAGCTGCCAAGCCAGTTCACTGCCCAGACCTTAAGAAGGGGAGATAGCCCATTCCTTCTAATATGCCTGGCTTGGGTTCAGACCATCGTTGAGATGAAAGAGTTGAATAATTTGTTGCCTTTAGTTAACGGGTTATTTATTTATTTATTTGGAGTCTTGTACAGAGTTTCACCAAAAGATCAAAGCAGCAGCTGGGGCCAAAGCTGGCAAAGCATGTGAAGGGTAGAATATGTTGATGGCAGAATTAAACATCAACAGACACGGGTGGGTTCCAGAAGCTCCAAGTTTCTGTGTCTGACCTCGACCTCTGGCAAAATCCTCAAAGAGATGATTAAACAGGTGGTGTGTAAACATTGAGAAAAGAATGTGGTAATCACAGGGAGCCAAGACAGGTTCACCAAGAGCCAATGTTACTCAAATTCTCCTAAAACTAGAAGAGATTCTAGAGGCAGTAGAGAGAGATTATAAACTCTGTGTTGAGGGTATTTTAAAACACAGATTAGGGAAACTGAGTTGTCCAGAGAAAGGAAAGAGCTGGTGTCATAAACCAGCTTCATTTCCCATTTTTAGAGGCTAAGTTGTTTGGAAGATCATAAAAATGGAATAGTTATAATCTATTTACCTTGATTTTGGCAAGATTTTGACCAGTCCCTCCAGTACAATGGTGATATTTGCACTCCAGCTTGGATCACAAGGCTAGAGAATAAAAACCTAATGGTAGATATTAGTAACTGTATTCAAGTAATTAAAAATCTGTAATGAAAAGAAGGAAATTTACTTATTAAAGAAATGCAAATTAAAGCATCTCTGAGACACTAACTCACACCTCTCAGACTGACCAAAATGATCAGAAAGGACAATAATCAATGTTGGAAGGGATGTGGGAAATCTGGGACACTAATACATTGTTGGTGGAGCTGTGAACTCTTCCAACCTTTCTAGAGAGAAATTTGGAATTATGCCAAAAGGGCAACAAAAATGTACATACCCTTTGATCCAGCAATACCACTACTGGGTTTATACCCTGAAGAGATGATGAAGGGTAAAAACATCATTTGGCCAAAAATATTCATAGCAGCCCCATTTGTGGTGGCAAAGAATTGGAAATCAAGTAAATGTCCTTCAATTGGGGAATGGCTTAGCAAACTGTGATATATGTATTTCATGGAACACTATTGTTCTATTAGAAACCAGGAGGGATGGGAATTCAGGGAAGCCTGGAGGGATTTGCATGAACTGATGATGCTGAGCAAGATGAGCAGAACCAGAAAAAACACTGTACACCCTAACAGCAACATGGGGATGATGATCAACCTTGATGGACTTGCTCACTCCATCAATGCAACAATCAGGCACAATTTGGGGCTGTCTGTAATGGAGAATACCATCTGTATCCAGAGAAAAAACTGTGGAGTTTGAACAAAGACCAAAGACTATTACCTTCAATTTAGGAAAAAACCAAACTATTATCTTATTATGTAATTTTGCTATCTCTTATGCTTTATTTTTCTTCCTTAAGGATATGATTTCTTTCTCATCACATCTAACTGAAATCAGTGTATACCATGGACACAATGTAAAGACTAAAAGAATGCCTTCTGTGGAGTGGGGGGGAAGGAAGCAAGAATGGGGGGAGAATTGTAAAACCCAAAATAAATAAAATCTTTCTAAAAAAAAGATTTTGACCAGTCCCTCCAGTACAATGGTGATATTTGCACTCCAGCTTGGATCACAAGGCTAGAGAATAAAAGCCTAAGGGTAGATATTAGTAACTGCATTCAAGTAATTGAAAAATATGTTATGAAAAGAAGGAAATTTACTTATTAGAGAAATGCAAATTAAAGAATCTCTGAAGTACCACCTCACACCTCTCAGACTGGTCAATATGACCACAAAAGACAATGATCAATGTTGGAAGGGATGTGGGAAATCTGGGACACTAATACATTGTTGGTAGAGCTGTGAACTCATCCAACTTTCCTGGAGAGAAATTTGGAATTACACTCAAAGGGCAACAAAAATATGCATATCTTTTGATCCAGCAATACTACTACTGGGTCTATACCCTGAAGAGATGATGAAAAAGGGTAAAAACATCACTTGTACAAAAATATTTATAGAAGCCATGTTTGTGGTGGCAAAGAATTGGAAATCAAGTAAATGTCCATCAGTTGGGGAATGGCTGAACAAATTGTGATATATGTTCGTTATGGAACACCATTGTTTTATTAGAAACCAGGAGGCATGGGAATTCAGAGAAGCCTGAAAGGATTTGCATGAATTGATGCTGAGCAAGATAAGCAGAACCAGAAAAACACTGTACACCCTAACAGCAACATGGGGGTGAGGATCTATCTTAATGGACTTGCTCATTCTATCAGTGCAACCATCAGAATCAATTTTGGTGTATCTGTGATGGAGAATACCATCTGTATCCAGAGAAAAAAAATGTGGAGTTTGAAAGTTTGAACAAAGACCAAAGACTATGACCTTTAATTTAAAGAAAAAAACCGTTACCTTATTATGTAATTTTGCTCTCTTATATTTTATTTTTTTTCTTAAGGATATGATTTCTCTCTCAACACATTCAACTTAGATCAATGTGTACCATGGAAACAATGTAAAGACGAACAGACTGCCTTCTGTGGGGGGTGGGGTGGGGAGGGAAGCGAGATTAAAAAAGAAGGAAGTAAGTTTATTCTGTGTTGCTGCCAATGATAAAAGAATGTAGAAGCCAAGAGTAAGAGGTGAAATTCAGATTTTAATCCAGTATTAAGAAAAAATTTTTACTCCACAATGAAATAGGTTATCTCATGAAGTAGTATGTTCAGAAAGAAGTAGAATGAACAGCAGGATCTCATTGAAAGGAGTTCTGCAGAGAGTTAAGGGGATGAATTAGACAATATGCATAATTCCTTATAACTTTGAGAGTCTGTGATTTCATGGATATTTTACATATACACATGTCTAGGTCCTGCCATTCTATGAGTCTACGAATTTTTTGGTTGTTAAAAATAAAATCACTCATCATTCATGTCTCTTGTGGAGAGGCAGAGTGGGTAGAGTGGTTAGTGTTGGACCTATACAATGTTTGCATTCAGAAATTTGATTCTAACAGCTCTGTGATGATGATGACGATGATGATAATGGTGATGATGATGATGATGATGATGATGATGTCCTTCATTCTTTTTATTTTTTAGGTTTTTGCAAGGCAAATGGGGTTAAGTGGCTTGCCCAAGGCCACACAGCTAGGTAATTATTAAGTGTCTGAGACCAGATTTGAACCCAGGTACTCCTGACTCCAAGGCTGGTGCTTTATCCACTACGCCACCTAGCCACCCCCTGTTGTCCTTCATTCTCAAAGAAGACCATAATAACAAGGGAGGTGATGCCGTGAGAAGCTCACAAATTGTATTTGAGTGAGGGGGGTACTGTGCTAAGTCACCAGTCTCACTTTCTCCTCCTGAACCATCTGGGTCCAGTGGTCAGATATGAATCAGGATGATTAGAGATAGCCCTGGATTCGAGGTAATCAAGGTGAAGTGACTTGCCTAAGGTCACATAGCTGTAGTAAGCATCAAGTGTCTGAGGATGAATTCAAACTCCCATCCTCCTGACTCCAAGGCCAGTGCTCTATCCACTGTGCCACCTAGCTACCCCAAAGCTAAGGGATTCATAGGTTTTACCTGACTACAGAGTCCATAAAAAAGGCTAAAAATCTTTTTCCTAAACATAGGACCATTGATCTTACTCTGGAAGGGCCCTTAGATGCCATCTAGTCTGACCTCCACAGTTTATAGATAAGGAAACTAAGGAACAGGGTAGAGAACCGACTTAAGCAAGGTCACACAACTAATAAGTAACCAAGGCAGGGTATGAACCCATGTCCTCTAATATCAGATTCCCCCTGATACTTACTGGATGTATTATGGAATCATATAATCCTAGGTCTTGACTGGTACTGGAAAGGATCCTCCTCATTTTATGGAGGGAAAAAACCCTGAGGTCCCAAGAAATGTGATTTTGCCAAGGTCTCACAGATCATTAAGTATTAGAGTCAGAATTTATGTCAAGATCTTCAGATTTCAGAACAGAATTGAAGCAGCTCAAAGGAAACGTGAGATACATAAGTTTAGAGTAACCACCCCAAGTGTTCACATGGATTATTTGGCTCTGACCTGCGGTAGAGCATTTCAAGTTCAAATTGGTCTGATTAGCCACAGTTGAACACTCTGTAATTTGTCTCAAACATAGTAATGTCATTTTGGTCTTCTTCAAGAACGAAGGACAAGAACCAAGCAAAATGATTAAGTACTAATTTTTAGGTAAAATTACTAATTACAGAGTTGTAGGCATTTAATTATTTCTTTGAAATAATTGAAAGAGAATTATTTCATTGTTCGAATCTAGTTTTGCATGATAAGAAACTGTTCTTGTATGGCTTAGAGATCAGATTGGTTTAATGCTTAAATCAGGACCTAAGTCACACTAACCCCAGAAAACTTCAGGGGACCCATAGATTAGTGTTTGGAAGTTTCAGTGAATTTCTGGTATCCTGAGAAGTACATTTTAATTACTCTATGAATTGTGTAATCTATTTCCCTTATTTGGAAATCTTTCTTTGTATTAACCAATCATCTATTGGTTCTTTGCTCTTTTGTTTGAATCTTTTTTCATGGGTGCCTTTTAGAGGTTCTGGGGAGCAAACCCCCTATTGTGACTCTCTCCTCTAATGGATGACTTAATAAACTTCCTCCTAAATTACTTTTGTTTAGGAAAAAAATTGTCCTCAATTTCCTCATCTGTTTAGAAGTCTGGGAGCCAAGAACAGGATGCCTCAAGTATCTACCTTACTGAGTTGCCATAAGGCTCCCAATGAGATCCAGTGTGCAAAGTGTTTTGCAAACTTAAAAGTGATATGGAAACATCAACTATTATTATTACTCTCATCATCTTCACTCTGGTTTCTCTGATATTAAAAATCCACTAGCCTGCTAGGTGGTACAGTGGATAGAGCACAGGCTCTGGAGACAGGAGGACCTGGGTTCAAATTCAGCCTCAAACCTTTAATAATTACCTAGCTGTGTGACCTTGGGCAAGTCACTTAACTCCATTGCCTCACTAAAACCAAAATAATAATAATAATAGCAATAATAATTCCATTCTTAGAGTCCCTTCTTTCTCTGGCTTCTCATTTGGGGACAGTAGGGAAGCTTGTTCAATTCTGTTTTGAATTTTTGTTGGTTTTCTATTTTTTAAAGCATCCAATTCAAACAGAAAAGGGGGGCACTAAACCCTACATAAGGATCCCTGTGAGCTGCAGATTGGCTTAAAAACACACACACACACATTAAAATTATGTTTTATTTCTATTTATTTTATTAAATATTTCCCAGTTATATTTTAATCTGATTCATGTTGCATTTGGGTGTTGGACTGTATTGGGCTATGTGTTTGATACCTCTGCTGTGGACTATCAGAGCTAGGAGGGAACCATCTGTCCTAATGCCCCTTCATTTTACAGGTGGGGAAACTGAGACCCAGTGAGAAGAAACAACTTGTCTAAGGTCATGCAGGCAGGAACAGAAATTGGGTCTTTTGAATCCCAGTCTTGTGTTTTTTCTCTTATATTTCAGAGTTCTTCAGAGAAAATCTATTTTGCTAGCTTTAGGTTATATTTCAAAGTTAACCTCCCCCCTTTACCCATCCATTGTCCAATCCAGTATTTTTTTGGTCGGTCTGATTGAGGCTTTTCATTTTTTTTTCATGACAGTAATTTTCCCATGGCACTCCCCTCCCCCCCACCATCTCCTACCAAAGTTATCCTTCCCTTTTCACAAAGAAAAACATTTAAGCAAAAAGTGATCCCAACAGTCTGTGATAGCTCATACCCTTAATCCTCTACTTCCCCAGTGAAAGGTAGGTGATTCATTTCAACATCTTTTCTCCAGGACTAAAAGTGGTCATTATACTTACACAGCTGGAAATTAATACTTTTCGTTTGTAGGAATTCTTAGAAATCAGATTATTATCCGTATAGTAGCTAATTCACTTATTAAGTGAATTGTTTTCAGATATCATACTGAGTATTCAAAGCCAAAAAGGGAATGGTCCCTGCATGTAGGGAGCTAAGATTTTATCTGGGGGAAATAAGATGTGGTCCAGTGTTTCAAATACTGAATTTAGGCACAGGAATTTCCACATTCCATTTTTATCTCACACACTAGCTGTGTGACCTTGGGCAAGTCATTGAACATCTTTGGACCTCAGTTCCTCATCTGTAAAATGTGAAGTTTGAATTTGATCTTTCAGGTCCCTTCAAATTCTAAAGCTGTGATTCACTAGTCTTATATATAGACATAAATAGGGAATCAATACAAAATAATTCAGGAGGTTGGGAAGGTGAAACTAAACTGAAGTCAACTATGTATGCCAAGAGGAGGATGGAGAGTATTCCAGGCCTGATAGAATGCTATATATGTTAAGATAATAGTTGTAAAAATGCTTTGAGGGCAGCCAGGTGGAGCTGCAGCAGATAGAGCACCTGGTCTGAAGGCAGAATGACCTCAGTTCAAATCTAGTCTCAGTCACTTACAAGCTGTGTGACCCTGGGCAAGTCATTTTACCCTGTGTGCCTCAGTTTCCTGAATGGGAGAAGGAAATGTCAAACCGCTCTAGTATCTTTACCAAGAACAACCTAAAAGCAGTCATGAAGAATAAGACACAGCTGAAAAATGACTAAACAACAAAATGCTTCACAGACCTTAAAACACTATATAAATGCTATTACCACCACCACCACCACTACTGTTGCTACTACTGCTACTACTACTACTACTACAATAGCATCATCTTAAACCAATTTGGCCAGAATATGAGGAGTGATATGATTCAGTCTGGAAAGTCTATTGAAGATGTATTAGGAAGGTCCCCTCCAAATACACATACGCTCAAAAATCTTCAATGGTTCCCTGTTACCTCTAGGGTAAAATTAAAACTCCTCAGTCTGAAATATTTTTTAAATAATTTAATAGTATTTTTTAATTGCATGTAAAGACAATCTATAAATTCATTTATTGAAAGATTTTGAGTTCTACTCATTCAACCTTTCTGGGGAGCAGTCTGAAACTACGCCCAAAGGGCAACAAAAACGTGTATCCCCTTTGATCCAGCAATACCACTACTGGGTCTATTCCCCGAAGATATCATGAAAAAGGGTAAAAACATCACTTGGACAAAAATATTTATAGCAGCCCTGTTTGTAGTGGCAAAGAATTGGAACTCAAGTAAATGTCCTTCCATTGGGGAATGGCTTATGTATGTCATGGAATACTATTGTTCTATTAGAAACCAGGAGGGATGGGAATTCAGGGAAGCCTGGAGGGATTTGCATGAACTGATGCTGAGCAAGATGAACAGAAGCAGAAAAACGTTGTACACCCTAAAAGCAACATTGGGATGATGATCAACCTTGATGGACTTGCTCATTCCGTCAGTGCAACAATCAGGGACAATTTGGGGCTGTCTGCGATGGAGAATAATCATCTGTATCCAGAGAAAGAACTGTGGAGTTTGAACAAAGATTAAAATCTTTAAAAAAAAAAAGATTCTGAGTTCCAAATTTTGCTTCCTCTTCCTTTCCCCTCTCTCCAAGAAGGCCAACAATTTGATACAGGTAATGCATGTTCAACCTGAACTGTAAAGTCCTCTATACTCTGCCTCCTATCTATAACTTTCCAATCTTATTTCAAGTGATTCCCCTTCATGCACTCTCCATCCTGGGTCATCTACCATCTCTGTGTCTTTGCACACATGCTTCTTCATATCCTTCCTAATCTATAGCTTCAGAGAATCCTTTCCTCATATCCCCTAAGTTATTTTTTTAATATAAATTATTTATTTTTCCAACTACACACAAAGATAGTTTTCAACATTTATCTTTTTGTAAGGTTTGGAGTTTCACATTTTTCTTTTTCCCTCTCTTCCCTCCCCACTCCCCCTGACAGTAAGTATCTGATACAGGTAATACATGTTTAACTTTGTTAAACATATTTCCATATTAGTCATGCTATGAAAGAAGAATCAGAACAAAAGGAGGAAAATCCATGAAAGGATCCCCTAAGTTCCTGAATTTACTTTGTATATATGTTGTATTCATTTATACCATATGCATGTCTTATTGTACCCCCCAGTAGAATATAAACTCTTTAAAGGGAATCAAACACACATCTTTGTGTTCTAAGCACCTATAATCCTAGACAAATTGTAGGTACTTAATAAATGAGGTGGCTTTTTTTCTGGCTTTTTGCGAGGCAATGGGGTTAAGTGACTTGCCCAAGGTCACACAGCTAAGATAATTATTAAGTGTCAGAGGTCAGATTTGAACTCAAATCCTCTTGACTCCATGACCAGTGCTCTATCCACTGTGCCACCTAATTGCCCCCAATTCTTAATAAGTGTTGAATTGAATTGACTGTCTCTCCTATTCTTTAGTGACCATACAGGAAAGTTGGTCACACTGGCTGGAAAAGTCCTTGGGTTGAGGACACACACACACACACACACACACACACACACACACACACACACACAAACACGCACACACGCACAGAAATATCCCTTGGATTGCCATCCTGAACAGGTGGTTATATTTTGAATCCTACTTCTTATCAGCACCTTGTTTATAATGGGACAAATGTGACCACCTGATGGGTTACATGGAAAATGATGTCTTAAAATACTCCACTTGGAAAAATCCTTTCTGCATCCAAGTTGCCCTCCAGATTGACTTCTGGCTAGCAAAAGGAGCTTCTCCTTTGCTGAAATCAATACACTTAATTAACTATGGAAATGCAGCACTTGTGGATGGCTTGCCAACACAATAGAAATCTCAAGACTGGGCACCTTCCTGGGTTTTTCCTTCCTTTTTATTTTGGAGCTTCTCTGAAGTTTTACCTTCCTATACATTCTTACCACATCAGAGATACAGAAAACAGAGATCCGGCACTGTGCTCTCAGTATCATTGATAATTACTACCTTTGTAAGATTAGAGATAGGGACTTGACCTGTAATTGTATTGTTACAAGAACTCCTAGATGAGAAAACTGGTCCCTTAACAAGTGCAGGTTGATGTGTGGCCTTGGGCAAGCCACTTAACCCCATTGCCTCGCAAAAAAAACCCCCAACAAGTGCAGGCTGGCACCTTATCTTACATCCTTACATCTTCAGAAAACTGTCCAGAGTTCTGAGAGTATAAGTGACTTAAGCAGGGTCACATATTTTCTGTGTGTCAAGAGATTTGAACCCAGGTCCTTATCATCATCATTATTATCATCATCATCAATGGATATTAATGAATTCATATAATACTTTAAAGTTTGCAAAGCACTTTACATGTATGTTTGTGGACAAACAATTGCAACTTTCTAGGCCTCTACTGCTTACCAACTGTGTGACCTTAAATAAATAATTTTCTTCCCTCCCCCCTCAGTTCTTTTGTCTTATATTTTGTGCCTATTTTTTGGAGGCAATCAGGGTTAGGTGACTTGCCCAAGATCACACAACTAGTAAGTGTCTGAAGCCAGATTCATTTTTGTTATTCTATTTCCAACACAGCATAAGGCTGGGGGCATATAAATGTCTGTTCAATCAAATTCTTATGGTCTCTTCCAGCTCGAGAGCATCTGGGTCTATGGAAGGGTACAGTTCTTCCCATTTCTGATCCTGAATCACCAAGCAAGATATTTGCACCATCCCCCATATCTCCCCTACTCATTGTGAAGACAAGAAATATAATAGCAATTATATGTGCAAATTTGCCTCTCTTGATTCCATGCCCTTAATGAATTGGCTCCATTAGGTAGTACAACAGAGTCAATATAATCAATTCAGTTCATCAGTCTAACATAAACATAAGGGGGAAATGCTCTGTAGTTTTACATGGGATTCTATGCCAGTAGCTATCTGCCAACTCTGTCAGGAGCAGGTAGGCAGGGTCATAAAATAGACAGTTCCCAGAATTCTTAGAGCAAATGTATGGTTTCTTCACAACTGCTATTCTAACCCTCCACAGGATGACAGATTTGAGGTCTGATCTTGCTAGGTCAGAGACTGGGTTGAATCTCAGAACATAAGATTCAATAGGAATAAATGTAAATGCTTTACATTGGGGTTCAAACAATCAACATCATGACCTCAAAGTTTGGGAGGCATGATATGTCTGCAGAGTATCTGCAAAAGACTAAAAGATATTTGTGGTTTGGAGGCTCAATGTGAGACAATAGCGGGATGGCATTTAGTCAGTTAATATTTATTGTCTACTGTGTGCCTCTGTACCAGGGCACTGTGCCAAAAGAATTCACGTCATCTTGGTCTGCATTGAGAGGCATATTTTCCAGGAACAACAAAATGAGTATCTTTCCCTGTCTTTTGCCATTGTCAGATCATACCTTCTTTCTGTGTAGCCCAGGTTAATGAGGATCTTGATAAGAAGGAAAAACTTCCATAGGAGACAACCAAATATCTCAATCTCCCCAGCAGTGATTTTGAGGTAGCATAGGATCTCCTGCCTTTAGTCCATTTTCCCTTCCATGGTGTCTTGTGTACTAAAGCCTGAGGTCCTCCCCCAAACAGGATTTATCTTAAAATTTGCTTTGAAGTCTTTCTGCTGGTTGCCCTTTGTTTACAAATCATGCCCTTTCCACACTACTGTAGACACTGCCTTCTCATTCATAGCCTGCCAAACTTGCTCAAATGGATCCACGTCATATTCTTGCTGTAGAATGTATTGAATCTCAGCAAACTGGATTTGATAATAGCCTGACTCTGCTCCATCCTTAGCACTTCTCACTTGTGACCCTTGCCTCAAGACCCATATGGACAACTTCCAGGTAATCCTGGGACTCAGACATGAGATGCCTGGCTTGACCTCTGGCCCACTGCAGCAGCTAGGCTATGCCATGACAGTTGGAGAATATGACTAAGGAAAGCTTTCCCACTCTCTGGGCTTGAAGGGTTATGGCCTCATTGTGCTTAAAGTGGGGCAATTGAGTTCAAACTTTGCTAAAACCAAAAAGGGGAAACAGGTCCAGAGAGGCAAAGAAACTTATCTCAACATCTCACAGCTAAGTAAGCGGTAAAGTTGAAATTGGAACCCAAGCCTCTTGATCCTAACTCTACTACTCTTTTGATTGTGACATGCAGATAAGAAAAGTTGGGGGTGCTCTCCTTCCTTTACCTCCAATGACTCACCTGCTCATCCAAAGTTCTCCCTTTCAGTTGCCACTGAGTTATGTCTGCCTCTTTGTGATCCCATTTGGAATTGTTTTGGCAAGGATAGCATAGGGGTTTGCCATTTCCTTCTCCAGTTCATTTTACAGATGAGGAAACTGAGCAAACAGGGTACAGTCCAGGGTCACACAGCTAAGTTTGTATCTGAGGTCACATTTGAAATCAGGTCTTCCCTCCTCTGGTGCCAGTACTCTATACATTGCAATGCCACATAGCTGCCTTCCATTACTGACTACCTCTAACAGGGCACTGCAAATTTATTGAGGCCTCTTCTAATTCTAGAACTTTGCAATTTCCATTCTCAGCTATATTGCTATCCTTCTGCATTCGGAGTTATACTGGTATTTCTAATGTCCTTTCCAGCTCTAACATTCTGTGCTTTTCCAGCCTTGACTTTTGCTGTTAGAAGACTCCTCTTAATTCTGACATTCTATATATTCTATGACCCCTGCTAGCTTGCCATTTCTCTTCTAAGGTCGCATCATTTCAGTGTCCTAAGGCATCCATGGACCTGCCCTACCTCTGACATTCCAGGGCTCTGAATCTAACTTTTTTTTAGATTTTTGCAAAGCAATGGAGTTAAGTGACTTGCCTAAGGTCACACAACTAGGTAATTATTAAGTATCTGAGGTTGGATTTGAACTCAGATCCTCCTGACTCCAGGCCCGGTGTTCTATCCACTGCACCACCTAGCTGCCCCAACTCTGAGTCTTACTTGTCCCACTAAGAGCTGATGGCAAAAGTGAACAAGACCTTCCGTGTCCTGCCCTCGCTTCAAACTGCTGACATTCCTTTTCATTCCCATCATTCCTAAGCCAAGTTTGAAGCTCTTTCTGGTATAGATCACCATCTCCCCACTTTGCTCTGTTCCTTCCACCCCATGCCCCACTCCTCCAGTGTAACAGGCTCCCCTGACCAGACCGTCCACCAGGGGCTAAGAGAAGCACCCTCTGCTCCAGACTTGCTCTCTTTTAGAGGGCAACACCAGCCCCCACCCAGGCCACCTGTTTTCAATAGGAGCCTGTGGGTTCCTGAGCCCCTCATCTTTATTCAGCCTTCCAATTAGGCAGAGTGCTGAGCCAGCCTCCCTCTCTCCACAAGGCCAGGATAGCTCCAGAGTGGGGAGCCAGCCTGTATAATCAGTCGAGCCCCGCCAGGCCCGCGGTCTGGCTGCTACCCACACCCTGTACCCTCGACCCCGAACGCCCTCCCAGCTTCCATTGGGAGGGCTCAGTCCACCACCGCAGGCAGGGCCAGAGCTGTTCACTCCTCCAGACAGCTGCTGCTGCCTTGTAGCCAGAGAGGGACACGGATGAGCCGAGCCATACGTGGCCCATCCTAATCTCCTAATCTCCAGGTGCAGCCTGGAGGAGAAACAAAATGGCAACCTTTTGTGCTCGCCCACTTCTGCCAAGGTTATAGTGTAATTGTCCTGACTTCTCTATGAAGAGATGAAATGGCCTAGGTATGGAAAGGGTGATTGTATGCCTCAGCCTGATTTATTCATAAGTGTGGTCTCATCTCATTTCCCATACTTGTTAAAGACTGTGGGAAAGTAGAACCTCAGTTTCCCCATATGTCAAGTGGAAATAACAAGTCATGCACTACATCACATAATATCATAGGAGGGCAGCTCGATGGTGCAGTGGGTAGAGAACTGGCCCTGAAGGCATGAGGACCTGAGTTCAAATCTGACCTTTGACACTCACTAGCTGTGTGACCCTGGGCAAGTCACTTAGCCCTGATTGCCTCCCATCCAGGGCCATTTCCAGTCATCCTGATTCCTATCTGGCCACTGGACCCAGATGGCTCTGGAGGAGAAAGTGAGGCTGGTGATTTAACACAGCCTCCCTCACTCAAACCCTGTTCACGTGCTTGTCACATTATCACCTGCCTGATGTTGTGGTCTTCTTTGAGAGTGAAGGACAAAAATTATTATTATTATTATTATTATTATTATTATTATTATTATTATATCCTAGGAGCTAGAGCAGAAAGGGACATTAGCAATCATTTAATTTAATCCCCTCACTTTGCTTATGAAGAAACTGAGGCCTTCAGAGGTGAAGTAATTTACCCTAGATCACAAAAACAATAAGGGCTAAAAATTCAAAAACTGATGTCCTGACTCCAAGTCTAATGCTCTTTGTTGGTGGTGGTTTGAAATTCTAATTTAATTATTTTCTTTTAAATCTGTATCTCCTTCGAGAGGTAGTGTGGCTTAGGTGACAGAGAGCTCACCTTGGAGGAAGGAGGATAAAGATTCAAGTCCTTTCTGTGTTCTGGACATGTCTGTTATTGCAGACAAGGTATTAACATGCATTGGGAGAGAGAGTTTCTCCTCTCTGGGAGCTCCTGAGACCAACTGACTCTTTAGTCCAGTTCCTCTTCCTCTCTTCTTCATTAGTTATATTCACTATATTGACTAAAAAAGATACAAAGATGTGAACTGGGTTGAGGTTAAAGCAGACTTTATTCTTTTACTTTATTTACAATTTTCCCTTTTTTTACTGTTAACTCCACAATCAGCAACCAGCACAAATACTTTTAATATACAAAGAATGAGAAAAAAGATTGTGGGAGTCCCTGTGACTTTCTGTGTTCAGGGAGACTAGCACACCTCGATTGTTGGGTGGAAGGAGCTTTGTGAATCCTTAAAACACTTATAATAGTGGAAAGTGTAAGCCATTTAGATTTCAGAGAAACTTGAGAGATTCCTCTGCCCTCTCCCTAAGCATCTCTCCACTAATTGGCTGGTGCTGGAAATTTCAACTTTGGTTTAAAACTTCATCTTGTAGTACAAAGGATTGGATTATCAGACTTGGAATCAGAAATTCTGGTTTCAAATTCTGATGCTACTGCTTATTTGGGTTAGCTTAGGCCTGTTAGTCATACCCTTGCTAAACCCCAGGTTCCTTATAGGCAAAATTTGAATAATTGTAGAATCTAACATTTTGTTAACGACAAAAAGCCATATAAATGTAAGCTGTTTGCTCCCAAGCAAAGTATCTACTTTAGCAAAGTTATTCTACATTTTACAGAGGAAGGAAACAGAGGCTCTAAACATTAAATGACTTTCCTAGGATCACCGAAGAAGAGCCTGAGGTAGATCTGAACCCAGGTCTTACTGACTAATTCTCTTTGCTCTACCACACTGTCCCATCTATTAGATATTTAGATAGTTGATTTGATATATGGCAGCTATGAGTAAAAACATCATCACAGACTGAAGAGTAGGAAAGGACTATATTGGTCATCTAACCTAGTGGTCAACCTGTGTGATCGAACCAGACTCCTTAGTTCAAGTGACCTTCCAGTCTGTACTTGCAGGCCTCTAGTAAGTGGGCACTCACGACTTCCCAGAGTCAGTGCCTTTCTCTGGAGCCACTGGTAGGAAATACCATTGGTAGGAAGTTTTCCCTGGCAATATGCCTATTTCTTAAAAAATTATACAATTTTTCTTTTATTCTAAAACTTGATAAATTCCAACAAACGCTATTGTTTCCATATATGAAGAACAGAAAATTAGGATTGCATATGAAACTGTGAATTTCACATCTGCATTTTATATATAGGTGTAAAATATATATATATATATATTTATATTTATATATACATATATAGTTATAATAAATATTTAAACTGTTCATTCTAAAGCTGTCCTTCTATATCAGACTGAAATTCACCTCTTCACATTCCTCACCCCAGTAGGCTGCAATCTTTCTTTGCCTTAGTGAATGGTCTTTGTCAGTTGCTATAACCAAAAAATATCATCTTCTTCTGGGAACCTTCTGGGCCTGAGCCTCTGCTCACCTCAGGTGGCAGATCTACAGGTAGTCTCTAGGCCCATTCTCCAACATTCTTACTTACATTCTGCTGCTACAGTCCTCAAGAGCCCAGGGTCCCAGAGAGGCCCCAGAAGAGTACGCCAATAGAGGAAAGAAGAACCTTACACTCCTGGAATTTACTTGACATGGAAACAACAGGGAGTGAATCCAGTCCTTTCCCCAAAATTCTAGTTCTTCAGTTGTATCTTAAACCTAGGTCAGTCACTTGTTAATCAACATGCATTGGTTAAGCAGGTTCTTATCAGGCACTGTGCTAAGCACTGAAGTTACAGAGAAGGTCAAAAGATAGTTCTTGCCCTCAAGGGGCTCCCAAGTTAATGAAGGAAGGCAACATTTAAATCACTAGTTACATATATACAAGATACATAGTTTATAGGAAGTGATCTGAAAGAGAAAGGGACAAACAGTATAGGACATGGAAAGGCCTGAAGAAAATGGAAGTTAAATTGGGTCTGCACAGAAGTCAGAGAAACCAAGAAGGCAAAGTAAGGAGACAGAGTATTCTCTGGAGGGACAGGAGGAACAGCAATTACAAAGGCACAGAGGTGGGAGATGTTATATGCTTGAGGAAAAGGCTAGTGTAGCTAGATCATAGAATATGTGAAGGGGGAGTCAAGTGCAAAACTTCTTGAAAGTTAGACAAAAACCAGGCCGTGAAGATTTTTAAAGGCCAAACAAAATCTCATCATATTTAATCCCGAAGGTAATAAGGAACCAGTGGAATTTATATGGACAGACTTACAATTTAGGAAAAGATATCCGATGAAAATGTATTGGAGGGGTGGCTAGGTGGCGTAGTGGATAAAGCACTGGCCCTGGAGTCAGGAGTACCTGGGTTCAAATCCGGTCTCAGACACTTAATAATGACCTAGCTGTGTGGCCTTGGGCAAGCCACTTAACTCTGTTTGCCTTGCAAAAACCTAAAAAAAATGTACTGGAGTGGGGAGAGACAATGGCATATCTTTGAGGCCTTGAACTAGTTCTTTTTTTATCTTTGTAACTCCTGTACCTGGCCCAGAATGAGCCCTTAACCAGTGCTTATGGAAAGAAACTCTCAGATTTGAAGTCTTTAAATAAAAGTGAGTTGGTATCATGAATACATTTGATGATCTGAAATCTTTAGATAAGCTCATATGCAAGCCACATTTGAGGAGTTTAATTTTTTATTTCAAAATGTTTAAAATCCTTATGCCAATGTCTCCTTGTGGCATGGAGGGACTCCTGGGATCTCAAAGACTTTGCCAGGGAAGGGTGAAGTTTGGCATGTTCTCTCTAATTGGAAAGGTTTTGAATAGGGTCTGGTTATGGATCATATGTCAGTTGTCTGAGAACCAGTCTATCTGAGCATGGAAAGCCTGTCACCAGAAAGATGGTTACTGAGTAATGCATTCTTCTGGTCCCAACAGCTCATGAAACCTTGTCAACTAACTCAAAGCATGGGGAGTGGCCATGCTGATAAAATCATGCATGTTTGTTTAACATGCTTCCTGGTGCCTGGTTTTAGTGTGTAATGAAATAGTATGTCTTCCTTTAGAAAGTCCCCAAATGACATTTATTTTATTTTATTTTTCAATTAGTAAGCATCCGTGTCTTTCCCTCAACCCACCCCATTTAAAAACAAATATTCCTTGAAATAAATATTCAGGGTCAAGCAAAACAGATTTCCATATTGTCCATATCCAAACATGTATATCTCATTCCATATTTTGAACCCATCGCCTTTCTGTCATGAGATAGGTAGCATAGCTCATTATCCATATTCCAGAATTGTGGTTGATCATTGCACTAATTAGGGATCCTCAGTCTTTCAAAGTTGTTTGTCTTTACAATGTTGTTTGTGCTGTTCTCCTGATTCTGCTCACTTCCCTCTGCATCAGTTCATATGCCTTTCCGGTTTTTTCTGAAACAATTCCCCTTCATTGCTTACAGCACAATGATATTGGATGACATTCATATACCATCATTTATCTCTCCGGTTCCCAATTAATGGGTGCTACCTTTAATTTTCACTTCTTTGCCACCATAAAAATTACTACTTGAATTTTTTTTGTACATATGAATACAAAAGATAACATTTCTAATTGACATTGAGACAAGGATGAATCTAGCTTTGAAATCAGGAGGAACTAGGTTCAATTCCTCCCTCTGACACAACTGTGTGACTTTGGGTAAGTTACTTGACCTCAGCATTCAAAGTGGCAAAGAATGGGCTAATCTGCATTGGTTAATAGAGTTTCCTCACCTGAGAGTTCAATGTGTCAATATAATCATAGATCCAATCCTTAACCCTTTTCCAGTGGCATGTCATCCATTGACTCTATCTTTATATTATTCTATCATATTCAACTCTCTCCTGTGTCCAATGGCACATCAAATGCTCTCAGAAGTCTATAAGAAGCATAAATCGAACCAGTGGAGTCAGAATCAGAAGAAATTTCTCCTAGACTTTGCAGAGGGAAAGTTAAGACCCAGAAGACTTGGGTCATGATGCCCTTACAAGTTGCCCCACAAACTCAGACCTTCCAAAAAAGATTGCTCTCCAACCCTAATTTCCAAATATCAAATTCACCCTGAGCTAGGATCTCAAAATCACAACCATGTGTCCACAGCAGATTAGAAAACAAAACAGATCCCAGGGTAGAGCCAAGGGCACTCTCCCAGACAACCATCTGGCTAATGCCTCCACAGCATGGTATGGATTGTTGTCATTTTCTCCTTTACTGAATTAATGTGAATTCATTGGCTTTTCCCAGCCAGAGGTCAGCGTTGAGGACAGCTTTAGGTTGTTAGGGGAATTTATTTCCTGAGTCAATCAACTCTCTGAGCTAAAGAAATTTGTGTATTAGCTAGTTCCAGTGGCAAGTTGGAATGAGGAATGGATTCAGAGGCAGAGAGCATGAGTTCAAATTCTGGTTCTGTTACCTATGTGACCTTAGACAAATCATTTCTTCTGCCAGGATGTCAGTTTTCTGTAAAATGAGGACATTGGTCTAGGTGGGCTCTAAGATTCCTTCAAGAGAGATCTAGAATCCTTTGTGTGACCTTGGGCAAGAAACTTTCCCTCCTTGGGTCTCAGTTTCCCTTTATGTAAGATGACGAGGTAGGACTAGAGAATCCCTTCCAGATGTAGTTCTATTATCATATAACTCTCCACTGCAGAATGTGCTCTGATGGATTAACTCTGAAATATACTAGTAGGAAATGGCTCAGAATCAGAAGAGCTGAGTTCAAATTCTGCCATATTATGAAGGAGCTAGTCTAAATAGCCTCATTTTCCAGAAGAGGAAACAGAGGCCAAGAGAATGAAAGTAACTTGTTCCAGATGACACAGCTAGTAAGTAGTTTAGCTTGGATTCACATTTCAGACTCCTGAGTGCAAAATTAGTGCTCTTTCCAGTATACCACACTGGCAAAGGGGAAGTCATGTTGAATTTAGAATCTAGGGACCTGGATTGCTTATACCAATGTTGTCATTACCCTTACCTTTGTGACCTTGGGAAAATCACTTGGCCCATCTAAGTCTGAGTTTTCTAATATAAAAAATGGTGGGTGTTGGATTAACAAACCAACCCTAAGGGTATCTGTGATTTCTGCTAGTTCTTGCCCACTCAGTTCCTATATCTCTCTTTGTCAAAGCTGGAGTCCTAGAGAAACCAGCACAAGTTTGGCTCTGGGAAGACTAGTATTGTGGGAAGAGACAGAGGTCTTGGAGTCCCCACAGTGTGCCCCTGGACAAGTCACTTCTGTGATGTCTTTCTTGAGTTTCCTAGCTCATAATAATCTCTTAACCATGACTTCTCTTAACTTTTCCAGTCATTTGACATACTTTATCCCTTCCACATCATGAATTTCCCCATCGTGGTTTTGCTATATCGTGGGTCAACATAAGAAATGGAATGGAAATTTGGGAGGAGTTTTGTGGAAGCCACAAATGACATGCAAAGGCTAACAGACAACACAGAAAATGTTTAAAAATGCAAAAATGCATAAACTCTACATATATTATGTATAATATCAACCCCAAATTTACTATAAAGTGCTGTAAACACCTCATAAAAGAAAAAAATCAGACTTCTCTGTAATGGGGGGGGGAATTTTACATGAATTTTCCACATGCACCACACCCCTAATCCCTAAGATGTGGAAAGGAAAATATATATATATATATATATATATATATATATATATATATACTTATCTTTTAAATTAAATCTGGTCCCTTAACAAGGACATAAGCCCCTCGAGAGTGGGACTGCATAGCTCATGCTTTTGTATCCCCAGTGACCTTGCATGTAGTAGGTGCTGCTTCCCCAACTCACCTTCACCCTCCAAGATGGGTGCCATGTGAACCAGTCATGACTTAGTTTTCCTGTCAGTTGCTCAACTCAGATTCCAAGGGATAGTGTCTGGAAGTATGTGGGTACAGAAGAAAGGGAAGAAAGTCAAACTTTGGCTTCATGGGATGATTCTGTTCTCATCGGGGGGACTAAGTCTGAGTAGCTCCTCCTACCCCTCCATGCCTGTGCCTTAAACACCACTACCTGTAGAATAGACAATAACTCCATGAAGGAAGTTACATTGGGCGGTTCTTCCTCTTCTTTTTTTTTCAGTTTTTTTTTTGCAAGGCAAATGGGGTTAAGTGGCTTGCCCAAGGCCACACAGCTAGGTAATCATTAAGTGTCTGATTTATTATTAATTATTAAGGTCAGATTTGAACTCAGGTACTCCTGACTCCAGGGTCAGTGCTCTATCCACTATGCCACCTAGCTGCCCCTGGGCGGTTCTTCTTAAGATTTTTTGTGCCATGGACCTCTTGGGCAGTTGAATGAAGTCTATGGATGGGTCCCTTCTCACAATTATCTTTTCAAATACATAAAATAAAATAAATGAGGTGACAGAGAAAACCAATTATGATGAAATAACTAAGTTAATGGAGCTCCTGAGGTCTGGGGGCCCTTAGTGGTCTGTGAGCCCCAGGTTAAGTACCCCAAGACTCCATATTCCCTGAGAAGTTCCTTCCAATGATCAATCTGTGCTCCTACTGCTTGCTGCCTGCTTTGCAGGGTCCTGCAGAGTACTGCTCCTAGGTATGAGTCCTGGGTTTGAATCCCACTCAACTCCCCCATAGGTTTGGAGACTCAGAGGATCCCAGCTCTAGAGCTGAAAGCAACTTCAGAGGCCATCAAGCCCAACCCTCTCATTTTACACATGAGGAAATTGAGGCCTGGAAAGGAGAAGTGACTTTGGCTGAGTCACTTTTATGTTTCCCCAACTGTTCAATGTGAATAATAATGTCTCTAAGAATATCCTATTCTTGAGGCTCTTGCAAGAATCAAATGAAATAATAAACACTGTTATCACCTTGACCTCTCTTGTTACTCCTTATCTTGTCTTCTCTATGCAACATAATTGTTTCAACCTTTGCATTTTCAGACTATTGAGGAAGGAACTCTGCAAATGAGGACCTCTTCTTGAAACTTTCTTTTCCCTGGTAAGTCCTGGGAAATTCCTGAGGTATTTGCAGCTACAGGGGAAGGAAGCAGAGAGCCTGAGACCAGATGAGGTCAGTCTTCTTCCATCTTACTGCCCTCCCTACTCTATGCCCCAACACCATTGACTTTTTTGCTGTTCCTTCCACATGATCCTCCATCACCCAACTCCAATATCTTGGTTCCAGTTCTTCCCCAGACCTGGAATGCTTTCCTTTCTCACCTTTGCTTTCCTGGCTTTCTTCAAGATTTCATTCAGATCCCATCCTCTTCTAGAGGCCTTTCCCTGTTTTCCCCATTGCTAGTGCCTCCCCCTAAGATTATTTTCTATTTATATTAGTATGTATCTTGTATGTACAGAGTTGTATGTTGTCTTCCTTATTAGATTGATTTCTTTGAGAGCAGGAACCATGTTTTTGCCTTTGTATATCCCTAGCTGCTTAGAGCAGTGTAGGTACATAACAGGTACTTAACAGATGCTTGTTCTCTGAGGTACCACCTCACACCTCTCAGACTGGCCAATATGACCAGAAAGGACAAAAATCAATGTTGGAAGGGATATGGGAAATATGGGACACTAATATATTGTTGGTGGAGCTGTGAACTCATCCATCCTTTCTGGAGAGCACTTTGGAATTATACCCAAAGGGCAACAAAAATGTACATACCCTTTGATCCAGCAATACTACTACTGGGTCTATACCCTGAAGAGATGATGAAAAAGGGTAAAAACATCATGTGTACAAAAATATTCATAGCAGCCCTGTTTGTGGTGGCAAAGAATTGGAAATCAAGTGAATGTCCTTCAATTGGGGAATGGCTTAACAAACTGTGGTATATGTATGTCATGGAACACTATTGTTCTATTAGAAACCAGGAGGGATGGAAATTCAGGGAAACCTGGAGGGATTTGCACGAACTGATGCTGAATGAGATGAGCAGAACCAGAAAAACACTGTACACCCTAACAGCAACATGGGGGTAAGGATCAACCTTGTGCAATAATCAGGCACAATTTGGGGCTATCTGCAATGGGGAATACCATCTGTATCCAGAGAAAGAACTGTGGAGTTTGAACAAAGACCAAGGACTATTACCTTTAATTTAGAAAAAAAATCTGATATCTTATTGTCTGATCTTGCTATCTCTTGTACTTTATGTTTCTTCCTTAAGGATATGATTTCTCTCTCATCACACTCAATTTGGATCAATGTGTACCATGGAAACAATGTAAAGACTGACAGACTGCCTTCTGTGGGGGGTGGGAGGAAGGAGGTAAGATTGGGGAAAAATTGTAACATTCAAAATAAATAAAATCTTTAAAAGGAAAAAAAAATAGATGCTCGTTGATGTGGATGACATGAACTGGATTTTTAATCCTGGCTCTGCTACTTATTCATGGTATAAGCTGGAGCAAGTCACTTCCCTTTTCTGGGTTTTAATTTCTTCTTTTGTAAAATTTGGCTAAGAATGGAAAAAGGAAAGCTTAGAGCATCAGAGTCCTGGCAACTGTTAGGATTAAAGAATCCTGGGAGATTAGCTTGACATGAGCTTCTTGTACATGTCGTTATTTTTCTAAACAGGTTATGGAATCATAGACTTAAGACAAAAATGAACCACCCCTTTCATTTTATAGATGAGAAAACTGAGACTCAAAGAGAGGAAGTGACTTGTCTAAACTTAGCAAGAACCAGGATTTATAGTGGAAGAGATTGAAGTTTCAGGGAAGCAGTCTGATAAGGACTCTGCCTCTGCTACTTAAAACCTGTGTGACCTTAGGTAAATCCTTTCCATTCTCTGGGTCTCAATTTCCTCGTCTATCAAATGAGATAGCTTGCGAAAGGTCTTAATTGGCAAATGGTAGTCCTCCCCTTTTCCTAGAGAAAGTAATGAGCCACTGAAGCTTCTTATGCTATGGAGAGACATGGCAAAGCTGTGATTTAGTAATTTCCATTTGCTGCATTGGAAGATAGATTAAAGGAAGGAGAGACTGAAACAAACAGACGAAGCAGTATGGCCTTCAAAATCTGGCTCTGATGTGACCTTGGGCAAGTTGCAATTTCTTCTTGGTTTCTATCTCCATAATCCTTGCTCTACCTACTTCACAGGATTGGTGTCAGGAATGTGCTTTGTAAATTCTATGTATTTTTAAATATTATTTTTATTTTATTAAATAGTTCTCAATTATAGATAAAAAAATGTTAAACAATCATTTAAAAATTTTGAGTTAAAAATCTCCTTCCCTTTCACTCCTCCCCTCTCCTTCAGAAGGCAAGAAATTTGATATCAATTATACATGTGAAGTGATACAAAACCTATTTCCATATTACAAAAGAAAATACAAACAGAGGCAGCTAGGTTGAGTAGAGGATAGAGCACTAGCCTTGGAATCAGGAGGACCTGAGTTCAAATTTGACCTAAGACACTTGATACTTACTAGCTGTGTGGCCAAGGGCAAGTCACTTAACCCCATTGCCTCACAAAAAGTAAAATATAAACAAAATTTTTTAAAAGTATTCTTCAAATTGCACCCAGAATTGATCAGTTCTCTCTCTGTTAGGTAGATAGTATTCTTCATCATCAGTACTTTTGGAATTGTCTTGGATCATTGTATTGATCAGAATAGCTAAGTCTTTCACAGTTGACCATCAATATTGCTGTTACTGTGTACAATGTTCTCCTAGTTCTGCTCAATTAATTTTGCATGAGTTCATATAAGTCTTCCCAGGTTTTTCTGAGAGCATCTTGCTCATTATTTCTTATAGCACAATAGTATTCCACCACAATCATCTGCCCCAATTTGTTTAGCCATTCCCTGATTGATGGGAATTCCTTTGATTTCCAACTCTGTCATCACAAAAAAAGACCTGTTATACTTTTGTACTAATGATCCTTTCCCCCCCCTTTTTTTTGATCTCTTTGAGATATAGACCTAGTAGTGGTATTTACTGGGTCAAAGAATATGCAGTTTTATAGCCCTTTGGGCATGGTCCAAATTGTTCTCCACAATGGATGGACTAGTTCACAACTCTACCAACAATGTATTAGTGTCTCAATTTTTCCACATCCCCTCTAGCATTTTTTCCTTTTCTGACATATTAGCCAATCAGGTCTGAGGATACAGAATTTCAGAGTTTTAATTTTGCTTTCTCTAATTATTAGTGATTTAGGGTATATTTTATATGACTACTGATAGCTTTTTTTTGAAAACTTCCTGTTCATATTCTTTGACCACTTATCAATTGGGGAATGGCTCTTATTTTATAAATTTGACTCAGTTCTCTAGTTATTTGAGAAATGAAGTCTTTATCAGATTAAACTTGTTACATTCCCCCCTCCAGTTTCCTGTTTTCCTTCTAATTTTGACTTCATTTGTTTTGTTTGTACCAAAGCTTTTTAATTCCATGTAATCCAAATTATCTATTTTACTTCTGTTAATCCTCCATCTTTTGTTTGGTCATAAACTCCCCTTATCCATAGCTCTGACTGGTACATTTTTCCATGCTCCCCTAATTTACTCATATTCTTACCTCTTATGCCTAAAACATCTGTCCATTTTGACCTTATCTTGTTATATGGTATGAAATGTTGGTTTGTAAGCTAGTTTTTGCCAGTGTTTTTCAGTTTTCCTGCAATTTTTTTTGTCAAATTTAAGTTCTTATTCCTAAAACTTGGATCTTGGGGTTCATCAAACACTAGATTACTTTGGTCATTTACTACAGGGTCTTGTATACCTAATGAGTAGAATCACTGATCTCTCATTCTATTTCTTAGCCAGTACCAGATTGTTTTGATGATTACTATTTTGGAAAGTAGTTTGAAATCTAGGACTTGTATATCACCTTCCTTCACATTTCTTTCATTGATTCTCTGAACTTTTTTTTGTCCAGTTGAATTTTATACTATTTTTCCTAGCTCTAAAAGGTAACTTTTTGGTAGTTTGTATGAAACTGAGTAACTAAATTATCTTCTTTGTAAATTTTAGAGCTAGTGGGAACTAGGGCAGGGGAAAGTGTTACAGATTTGAAATCAGAGGAATTGCTTTTTTGCTTGTGCGACCTTGGGAGTGTTACTTAACCACTGTAGCTTTTGGCTTCCTTGTGCTCAAAATCTACTATCCTATGTATCCATATATTTTGTCTAATGTGTTGTGGTCTGGGTGCCAACATTTACAAAGGACACTGATAAATGGAAGAATGCTAAGGGCTAGAGTCCATGCCATATAAGGATCACCTGAAGGAAGTGGGCTTGTTGAGTTTGGAGAAAAGACTAAGGGAGAAAATGAAAACAATGCTGAAATAATTGAAGGACTGTCACCTGGAAGGGGGATTAGACTTGCTTGGCTTGGTCCCAAAGGGCAAAACCAGGAAGAAAGGGGAAAAGGGAGCCAAGAAGCACATTTAGGCTTGATGCTGGGAAGAACTTCCCAATAATTAGAGCTTATCCGACAGTGGAATGCACCACCTCAGGAAGTGGTAGGTTCCCCTCCTGGCAAATGTCTGAGTGGAGCTTTGATACTTATGGAATGTCCTCATGAATGGGTTGGGTTATGTGGCCGATGAGACCCTTCTGATTCTCAAATTCTATGATTCTTTTAAGTCTTATAATCTTAAAATAGGAGTTGTTTTATGGGTGGTCCTTAGCTGAGTAGCAAAAGTTTGAATACTGATCTTTTTTTAAAAAGTGATTACTTAATAATGGTCAAATAAATCTACAAAACAAGGGGCAAAATCTTGCTCAAACTCCTGAGCCTTGAATATATGCCCATTTATTAACATATTATTTCCCCCATTAGAATGTGAGCTCCTTGAGGGCAGAGACCCTATTTTGCCCTTTCTTTGGCCTATCCTCAGTATGTAGCACATAGTAAGTAATAAATGCCAGCCGACATTGCTGGGACAAAAGGAAGAACTCGTTTAATGCCACTATGCATTGTTGTTCTCCAAAGTGTTTCTACAAAGTCTGCAACCATACCACCAACATGGCAGCACCTGCTTTCCCACAGCCCCTTCCGCATTGAATTCTGTTTTTATTTTGAACTTTTTGCCACTAGAGTGGGTCTTAAGGTGGACTTGATTTGCATATCCCTTATTATTTTGGAATTCGAGTATGTTTTCCTATGGTTAATAGTTGCATTCCCTCCTTTGCAGGTTGTTTGCTTCCTTTCAATGTGCATGTCTACATATGTTAAAACCAGTTACCTTATTAAATAGTGTGAGATAACAACATTTTTCTGCCCTACATTTTTTCCAGAGTTTATTTTTTTCCGAGTCTCCAGTATTTGTTTTCAGTGAGTCTATCAAACAATCTTCTTTTGTATTAATTGGGTTCTATTTCTGGCTTCTCTCTTCTGCACCGTTGATCTATTTCTCTATGATTTTCCCAGTGCTGGGCAGTTTTTAGGATTACTTTTATAGTACACTTTGCTATCTGGTGGTGCTAGTCACTCTACTGATTTCCTTTTTCATAGCTCTTGGCATTCTTGCCTGATTATTTTTCCATATTCATTTTGTTTTCACTTTATCTAATTCTGTGAAATAACACGTTGGTTTTTGTTGAGCACTGCATTCATTCTGCAAGTTTGGGAAGTTTTACCATTTTCATTGTATTTCTGGAAACAAACTATGGTTACCATTCCATTTATTCAGTCCCTCTTTAGCATGTCAAGATTTTGAAATTGTCTTTAGCTAGGTCTCACATGTCTTGACCATTTAATGACCAAATACTGGAAACATTTGTCATTGTTATAAAAGGTATTTTTTTAGAATTTTGTCTTGATTCTTTATGGTGGAACCTAGAAATGCAAAGGAATTGACTTTATCCTATTACTTAAAAGATATTTAATGCCATTACTTTTGTTGTTGCTGATTGGGGTTTTCTAGGTATGCAACTAAAGCAAGAGATACTTAAAACTTTTTCATTGCTGTCGTTTCTTAAAATAGGCTAAATAGAAGGGGTAAAAATATAAATCTGTTTAAATTTTATCAGTGGAAAATACATACCTTTCTCATATCATGGAAAGATGCTTCTTTTCCTGTTTTTAAAATGTTTAGCTTGAATGCCACATTTCGATATAATCATGCAGTTCTCTCTTGATGTAATTTATAATGGATTGTTTTCCTCACATTGAACCACCATCCATATATCTTAGTCGGGATAGGTCTTTCTTTCTTTAACATATTGTTGAACTCTATTTGGGACTATTGATTTTAAAACTATATTATAAAATGTAAAGACTGGCAAATTGCCTTCTGTGGGGGGGTGGGGGGAGGGAAGTAAGATTAGGGGAAAAATTGTAAAGCTCAAAATAAATAAAATCTTTATTAATTCAAAAAAACTATATTGTAAGTCTGAAAACTTAAAAGAATTCTAAACCAACCCTGATTTCAGCTCCCCATCTCTGAGAGTTGGGAGGCAAGGTTGTCTAATAGAAAGCATAGGAGGGTTTGAAGTCAGAAGACTCGGGTTCAAATCCCACCTGTCACCTACTAACTGTGGGACCATGGGCAACTCACCGTATGCCTCAGTTTCCTCATCTTTAAATTGAGAGAATTGGGTTAGATGGTCGCTAGGTTCCATCCATGGATGGATTCTGTAAAATAAGGTCTTTTAAATAAGGTTTATTTAAATTTAAACAAGGTTTCTGGAAACAAACTATGGTTACCATTTCATTTATTCAGTTCGTCTTTAGCATGTCAAGGAGATTTTGAAATTGTCTTTAGGTAGGTCTCACATGTCTTGACCATTTAATGACCTGTCACCTACTAACTGGAACGTAGGGTGACTAGCTCAGAGAAGTCCACAATGTTGGGGAAGTGCCAAGTCAATGCAGCTTTTCAGGGCTACTCTCAATCATTTATATTGGGACAGATTTATGTTTCAAATGGATTTGCCTCACCTTTTGTTAAATATGCACACACACATGCACATAAACACACTTTTTGGAATGCATAGGATTTGTAAATAACTTTATAAAAAGGGGCAGCTGGGTGGTGTAGTGGATAGAGCACTGGCCCTAGGAGTCAGGAGGAGCTGAGTTCAAATCTAACCTCAGGCACTTAATGACTACCTAGCTGTGTGGCCTTGGCCAAGCCACTTAATCCCATTGCCTTGCAAAAAACCCTAAAATAAATAAATAGACAAATAAACAAATAAACAAACAAACAAATAAATAAATAGCTTTATAAAACAAAGAACTCACATGCTGTAGACAGTCCTTGGTAAAAGACTATTCTAGTAGAATTTAAGTTCAGGAAGGGAGGGATTGTTTTTTTTTCTTGGTGATCCTAGAATGCAGTGTGATATCTTGCACATAGTAGGGGGTTTTCTGTCCCTGAATGTATTCTTTAGGTTTTTTTTTTTTTGCAAGGCAAATGCGGTTAAGTGGTTTGCCCAAGGCCTCATGGCTAGGTAATTATTAAGTGTCACCTAGCCGCCCCTGACTGTATTCTTTAAGCTGGTTTTTGTGTGACACCTCTTGCCTTGGGGTGGCATCAATTCTTAGTAGAAATAGTACTATATATGGAGTTGTATGACTGAGATTTGAATCTTAGTTCTGGAATTCTACACGTGTAGAATAGCTCCCAAGTTTCCTCATCATTAAAATGAATTGGACAAGGGGCAGCTAGGTGGTACAGTGGTTAGAGCACTGGCCCTGGAGTCAGGAGTACCTGAGTTTAAATCCGGCCTCAGACACTTCATAATTACCTAGTTGTGTGGCCTTGGGCAAGTCACTCAACCCCATTGCCTTGCAAAAACCTAAAATGAATTGGACAAGCTGACATCAAAGCTGCCTCCTAACTCTTAAATCCCTATAGAATGTAAGGGACTGTTTTAGTTTGGCTTTGAATTCCAAGTGATGGCCATGGCATTAGCAGGTAATCATTACATGTATGTTGAATTAAATTACATGACTTCATGTTTGTTTCCTCTGGTGCCACTAGCCTTCCAGCTGATGAGAAGTCCAAGGGACCTCTGGGTAGCTCTAATGGGAAAGATCCACAAAGTCAGCATATTGCAGGGTTCAAGTTGAAAAGCAAGAAATGATTTCAATAATAAATGAGAATGGGAGAAGGAATGAAAAGAAATAAGAAAAAAGCCTATAATGCCAACACGAACTATCAAGAATGGAGCATGTGGAAATACTGGCATGCTCAAAAAGTGGCCTGAAAGCAAACAGTGAACAGAGTTCAGAGTTGGAACGAAAAAAAAAATCAAACCAGGTCTTTAGGGATAGGCTCTCTCAAGCGCTATGTGATCAACATGATTAATTTAAAAGCAAAACCAGGAGAGGTGAAAAAGGGAATTCATACAAGTCTTAGCATCTATTCTAATCTATTCTAATTTCTAACTGGATGGGGGCAGCTAGGTGGTGCAGTGGATCCCTGGAGTCAGGAGGACCTGAGTTCAAATTTGGCCTCAGACACTTCATAATTGCCTAGCTGTGTGACCTTGGGCAAGTCACTTAATCCCATTGCCTTGCCCCCTCCTCCAAAAAAGACATCACTAATTTCTAACTGGGCAACTTAGTTCTTTATTAGACTACTGGCCCCATCTAACTCTCCCAAAGTCCTTCAGTGCTTCACGGTAGTGGGGGGGGCGGGGTTCCATGTATCCTTCTGGCTATGGCAGCAGATCCCAGGCTCTGGCAAATCCTACCAAGCTGGATGGGTTGTGATATTCACTGGAGAAAAGAGGCACACTTGTGGAATTGCGAAGCATCCGAAACACTCCATTTCCATATATATATATATATATATATATATATATATATATATATATATACACCTTTTCAATGTTCAGTGGATGAGATTTTTTTTAATGAAAGAAAAAAGCCACACAAGTTGGAATATGCCTATTTTATTAACATCATGCTTTAATAAATAACTGGCTACAACTAATAAAATTAAGCCTCTGTTTACAACAGCCCCAAATATTCCATTTTCCCCATTTTGCAGACATTTAGTGTAAAACGGTGAATGAAATGTTGACCCTGAGCTATCAAGTAATTACGCTTCAATATAAAAATAGAGAATTATTCTCACATGACCGAAGGTATGCGCAATGACCAACAAACCTCCTTTTAGATTCTGTATCATTGGTTAGGTTCCTAATGGGTGTTGAAAACTGCAAGAGACTTGTAGATCATCTTTAGTTTTTCTGCAGGTTTGCTAACTACTTTGAAGGTGATCTGTTGCATCATTCATATTCTTAGGAACTGCCACTTGGCCTTCACTCCAATTTAGGAATAAGAAGAAAGGATTCTTCTGGAGTCAAGCTTGTGATTATTCTATTGATGGGACAAGAGAAAATTGGGCCTTTCCCAAGGTGCTCTAAGGACTGCAGATCACCTACGAGGTGTGGTCTATTGGCTCTACCTATTCTCCAGAACTGGGCACTAAGGTCATGCTAAAATGGTTTCAGATTTGTTGGCTGCAACACGGCTGCTGTACCGTACCACTGGCTTATTAATCAGAGGGCCAGGGCAGTGTAGAAGGGGGGGGTAAACCCTCAAATAAGCCACCTTACAATCTCTGAGAATGAAGATCTCAATGAAATTCATACAAGCATTTGCAAATGAACAGCTGCCTCTTGCCCCCCCACCCCACCCCATCCATGTTGCTTTAAGGCCAAGGCTGTGGGCTCAGGTCTTACTCTAGGGATCAAAGAAATAGCCTCACCTTATTCCCTCCTCCAGCACTGGATTAGGGAGGTCCCCTGCTAGCCAAATAGAAAACACATGGCCCTGATCTAGAGAAGGATGGGGAAGAGAATGAGCCCATCCCTATTCTGGCACTAACAATTTCAAGGGCATGTCCTCCTGAGACAGAGGCAGGGGTTCTACAAAACTAAGCAACCACATTTGTTGTTTGTCCATGGTGGAGCAAAAAAAAAAATAAATCTGAGGTTTAGACACACTGGGAACACTTGACTGCCTTAAGCTTTTGGAGGGAGAACTATCCAGAAAGGTGAAAAGGACTATCTTGGTCCCTCCTTTGGCTAGTACCCTTAGCTGAACCCCTCCCTGCCAACAAAGCCCACAGTTACTTATAAACTCTTTCAGGGCAGGGGCTGGTTCATGGTCTTCTGGTATCCCCAGTGTAGGGCACAGCATCTGGTATACAGTAGGTGCCTACTAAATGCTTGGTGAATTGAATTGAGATTGAATGGGGAAACTTCAGTGAGTTTCACTTTAGTTACAAGAGATTTCAGGGAATGGCCCACAGATCTTAGCTTATGCAAAACTGGGGCTCAGCAGCCTCTTCCAATAACCAGCTATAAATGAAGTCTATATAACCTGTTCCTGGCGTTAATGCTTTATACAATCGGGCATATGGCTCCCTAGCCAATTATGCCTTCACATTTGGCTCTACTGTATAATAGAAAACAAATTACCTTCCACTTCTCTCCAGATAAAGCAACTACCATAATGTGGCAAAATGGAAATGTTGCTGTGTAAAACATTTTTCTGCTGGCCGGGTGGTTTTTTTGTTTTGTCTCATTCTGAATATGCTAAAAAAAATAAAACCTGCCCCTGTACTGCCAATGCAGATTTCCGAAAGGCAGGTTTGTCTCATGCCAAGGGAGGACCCTGGTTTTCTTTTAAGAAACGCAGTGAGATCTTAAATGGAAAGAAAGGGAAGAAAAAAGAAGCAAACGACCCCACAAACAAAACAAAAAACCAATAGAGTGATTCAAACAAACGCACAGCTAGCTACAGCTTGGTATATACACTTTGTCAGCCACGTTGAACAATGCTTCTTGGGTGGGCAGGACTGACTCTGAGTCTAAGTCCTCCTTTTGCCCTCCCAAAACAGTGAATGAAAAAACCAGGTTGCCATTTTAATTAAACCAATGGCCATTAAAGTAAGAACTGTACACGGTTGTCCATTAATTTAAAAAGCCAAGTCACTAGGATGGCATAAAAAGTGAAAACTGGCGTGCCTTTTAGCATGGGTAGTGAAAGTCTGTTGTTCAAAGTGGTTGAATTATCTCCATTGTCTTTGCATAGCCAAGAACAAGAGGCAAAAGGCCAGGACAACATGAGACCAGCAAATGGTGCTGGCAGCCGAGTTTTCGACTGCGCTTTTACCGGGAGCCACCGTTTTCCCCACACTGTCAGTCACGTTGAATTCAAACTCTGAAGGGCAATGTTGAAATTCACAGCCACTACCACTGCCTTCACCACTGCTTTCATCACCTAGGAGGAACAAAATATACAAGTTTGTTGGGGCTTCTCTTCACCAGGAAAAGTATTCACCAGTAACCCATAACCAAAGCAACCTACTAATATCAATGAAGTCCACATCATTCCCATTGTAAGCATTCTTCATTTTGCTGGTCATTATCTGGAGAGACATGATTTGACGCCGGATCACCATGTCTGGCTTGGTGATGTCAACTTCAACCTCAGGATTATTTCCCTGATTGGCTAATCCATTTCCAGTCACTGCTAAGAGATACCTAAAACAAAAGTCAATCCCAATTGAGACAAATAGTCAAGTGTAAGAGCTCATATATGTGATCAAGTCACATTAAAGCCCATTTATGGCTATCAACTTGTACCTGGATCTTCTTTCTTTCAAAAATCTTCCCCCTCCCCCTAAAAACAAAATTGAAAATTTTTTTATAGATCTCTGTGTGTATATATATTATATAAAATATACCTATATATATATATATATATATATATATATAGTATAGATAGATAATATATGTGTATAACCAGTACACAGAAATCTGATAACTGACATTAGCATTTCTATAGATACTTTTAAGGTTCCTGAAGTATGTTCCTTCAAGTCTATGAAGTAGATGATCCAAATATTATCATCACCATTTTAAAGAGGGGACTGCACAGGTTAAAAGATATGTCCAGGGTTATATAAGTAGTGAACATGGAAGCTAGGATGAAAATTCAGGTCTCTCCTGACTCTAAGGTTACAGTGATCTTTTGATCATCACAGCACACACCTTTTGTAGACTTACTTTAAGGTATCCCCCCTTAGAACAATGTACATTCCAACCCACCCCAACAGAAAATCCGCTGTTCCCAGATCCTGTCTGGATCTGGCCTTACATTTACATAAGCCAAAGCCCATAGAATGGATTTTCCATATACATGCCTATCTAATCATACCATCTATCTCCTTCAGCCCCCAAGCTCATATTCTGTCTCTACAGGAATCCTTCTATAATCTCCTCCATTTCCTCCTTGCTTGAATTTCTCATTCCTTTCTTCTAGATGCCTTCCTCCCATGGAAAATTGAGTTTGTGGATATAGATCTTCCCCAGCCCCATTAGAATGGGAGCTCCAAGAGGTCAGGGACAACACGTTATTCCTTTTCCTGTCTTCCTCTGGCATCTGAGTGCAGGGTCCTGAACACAATAGTGTCTTAATAAACTTCTGTTGAACTGAACTTGCTGCCTTTGTTCTTAAGTCAGACACCGATCAATAAGCATCTATGGAGAGTACCACTACCAGTTACTACCCCGGGGAATTATGGGCAAGTTGCTTCGCTGATTTGAGCCACAGTTTTCGCATCTGTAAAATGAGGAAAATATTACCTGCCTGTACCTAATGTGAGGAAACTGCTCTGGATTTATTTTTCTTTCTTTTGTTTTAGCCATTCCAACTCTTTGTGACCCCATAGGGGGTTTTCTTGGCAGAGATACTCAAGTGATTTGCGATTTTCTTCTCCAGATCATTTTACAGATGAGGAAACTGAGGTAAGCAGGATGAAGTATACTTTACAAGCGCTATAGACAGAGGAACCATTATTATGACTCCATCTACAGATAGCTTCAAAGTTCCTCTACCTGTAACCTGGCCAAACCTCTTCCCAAATACCCCCCAAAACAAAAATTGGGCTTTTGTATATGGCCATTCCAACCTGCTCTTTGCATTTCCATTCCAGCACTCATCCTCACTGATATGCTCGGGTGCCATCTTCTCATCATTACACATGGTGCTCGGGAGGGAGGACCAGAATTTTTTGGCCTGCTTTAATTTCTCTTTGACATCTGTAACCTGGTGAAGACAAGCCATCATGTGAATCACACAACCACTCTCCCCTCTGCTCCCAGTGCCATATAGGGAAAAAAAAACTACACCCAAAGAAAATCAAATTCCATCTCAAAAGTTTTTAGGCTGGGTGAAAATCATAAAGCTAGCATGAGGACAAAACTTGGGTGCTTTTATTAGCATCTCAGACATGGAGGGGTCAAGTAAACATAGTGTGATTCCTAGCATCAGCTGGGGGAAGGAGAAAAGGAAGGAATAAAAGGAAGGGAAGGAGGGAGAGAATTATTGATGGGAGATAATGAAGCTGACCTCAGGGGAGCCACCTTTGTTGCTATTAGGTAGCTAGGGTCACTTGAACCAATTTATTGGATAAAAATTTAGAACAAGAAGGAAGCTCAGGAATATAGAGACCTGCCTGGACTTATAGAAGAAACTAAAAATGACTGAAGGGGCTAGGGGGAGGGATGCACTAGCTGTCCGAGTATCTGAAGGGATTTCATAAAGCAATGTGATTAGACATGTTTAGTCCCAGAGGGTAGAAGATGCAAAGGGGCAGATTTGATGTTAGCTTATAAGTAAAATATTAACAACGAGAACTGTCCAAAGTAGAAGTGGGCTGATGTGGAAAATAGTACCTTCTTGGCTGGATGTTGTGAAACAAATGTTTGGCAGCCATTTTAGGAAGACGGGCATCGTACAGGAGATTTCTATTGCCCTTTTCAGGTATTTAGATTAAGCTTCTCAGCCGTGGACTATACTCTCTTCATGGGCCTCAGCTGTGATGGGTCTGAGTTTTCCTGCCCTGCACATTTTGTTTGCGGTGGCTACATATTTGGTATCTTTCCTGGTGGTCGGACCAATCTTTCACCAAAGACTAAGTCAATAGTGACAAGGCCATCGAGATATGGCTTGGCCTATATTTATGATCTGGAGATGATCTGAGACTGCATCCCCAGTTTGAGAGGTTTTAATATAGTACACTGGGAGTTTAAAGACATTATCAAGTCTGCCACATCAGTTTCTCCTGTGACTTTTTTACAATTCTTTTTTTTTGAATTTATTTAAGGCAATGGGGTTAAGTGACTTGCCCAAGGTCACACGGGTAGGCAATTATAAAGTGTCTGAGGCCAGATTTGAACTCAGGTCCTCCTGACTCTAGGGCCTGTACTCTATCCACTGCGCCACCTAGCTGCTCCACTCCTGTAACTTTTTAAATGAAATAGAAATAGTAAGGTGAGGTAGCCTCCTTAACCCTGATGCTTCCATACAATTTTCTGAAAACATTACTTTGTTTCTTAAGCTTGTAAAACAAATAATTTGGTGAGGTCCAACTTACTACATACCCATTTTCATTTACGTGGAAGGCCTCATGGATACCCAGGTGATAAAACCCTACTCACCAGTCTGTCCAAGCTTGTGCCAGCAGCTGTGGTTGGTCGTTCCTCTGGATTATATGGCCGAAAGCGGGCACTGAAGCCACTTTCAGGAACAGAACGAGAGGCTCGGCCTGCTGGGAGGGCCTTGGGGAGTCCACAACCTTGAAAAACCTGCATCAGATGGATCCCAGTCATGTTAGAAAGAGGAAACAAAGACTCCTGAAAAACCTGCCAACTCTCCCCCCACTATCTAAGTATCAATTCTGGCCTCGTTACCTTCTGAGACACCTGCACACTATTTTCCTGCATGTTCATAATTGCATCTGAAATCTTCACATCGATGGGATCCATGACTGACTCTATGTTAAAAGGTCCCTCAAGTCTCTCTGCTACCATCAACATAGCATCTAGCAGGGAAGAGAACACAGGACAATGTTAAAAAAAACTCAGCAGTGTAGACCTCTGGGTACCAATCTAGATTTTAAAATAATGTGTGTGAGATGACATATTTTATATATATATATATATATATATATATATATATATATATATATATAGAGAGAGAGAGAGAGAGAGAGAGAGAGAGAGATACATAAAATTACTCTCCCTTCTGGAAAAGAAGCACTCATAAACTGTACTTTATTCAGTTATATTTTCACATTCTTTCCATGGTACCAAATAAGTATATCACATCTCTCCAAATGCTCATGTTTCTTCAAGACGGCTCACTCTCTAGGGTGACATGGCCAAAAGAATACTTGGTTTTCCCCATCGAGGCTACCCACCATCTGCTGTCACATTAAGAAGTTGCCCTGGGGACCACATGACTGACAAACCAAAAGCCATATCCCAAAGTAAGATATAGCAGCTGACTCCCACAATGTCCTGGGAGGTGAGGAGGGAAGGGGAGCGTTTGTTGGACCTTGTTGCTACAAATTCTCACTGTAATTGCAAGGCTCAGTAACATCGAGGGTTGGAAGCTGAGACCTGCAACCTATGGACTTTGGGGATTGACTTCTAAATGAAGTATTAGGAAGCTCTGGCTGAGTGTGGGGAAGATGCAGAAATGAAAATCAAACTTGAAGGTCTCCTTGAAATTTTAAAGAAGGAAAAACAAAACATTTCTTTGCCCAGTAGGAAAAAAGGATGATGCTAACAGCAGTTCATATTCAGATGGGGCTTATACTGTTTACAAACCCCCATTCCTTTGCTTCTTATTCTTAGTTCAGGGCAGGTTGTTTCTTTTTGGTTTTGTATCACTACTACCTAGGCAAGGGGCCATAAGAAGGGTTGTGCTTTCTAACAGTTGATTGTTGGCCTGAAGGCTTTCCAACAACCCTTTGAGTGTCTAAGTGCTGGTATACCCATTTTACAGAGGAGCAGACAGAAGCTTGAAAGGGAACTGACTTGTCCAAGGTCACATAGCTAGTGACTATCAGAGCTGGGACATGACCCTGGGGCTTCTCATGCTCCTTGCATTGTCCTGAGTCTCATTTCCTCATGTCTGAAATAAAACAGAACTCAGGATTTCATTGCTCAGGGCATTCAGAGCTAAGGAATCTCCCTATACTTGTGAAAGTTGGCAAGGCAATAGGGTTAAGTGACTTACCCAAGGTCAACACAGCTAAGTAAATATTAAATGTCTAAGGCCACATTTGAACTCAGGAACTCCTGACTCCAGGGTCAATGATCCAATTCACTGTTCCACCTAGCTGCACCTCAGCAATTTAGTCTTGAGAAAGTTGCATAGTCCACGTTAAGTAACTTCTCAAAGATCTTGGGAAGCCAGCATGTGTCTCAGGCAGGACCTGAATGTCAGGCTTCCAGGTATCTCCCCTCAAATGCATGGTCTGTCAACCAGAATGGTTTGTACTCTGAACCTATCTTCAAGTGAAATGGATACTGGGCAAAGAAGTGGGCTAAAAGCTGGTTTCCCCATTGGACAATCATACCACATGCCACAGTTTTACTGTAGAATTTATTTATACTTCCTCAGATCTGCTTCCAAGTTAGTTGAGTCCAGTACCTGTTCTGCCTAAGTGAATTTATCAGTGAATTGCTATCACTCCATCAAGATGTCATGAGTCATTGTTCTCCCTGCTTTGACAATTATTCACTATGTAATCTTTGAGCAAATCACCTCAGCTCTTAGTAATTACCATTTTACAGATAAGGAAACTAAGGTTGGTAGCTCACAATGTTGTCAAATTATAGGATTATACAACACTCATATTAGAAGGGATCTGAGAAATCAAATCCCACCTCTTCAGCTTTAGAGATAGTAAAATTGAGTCCCAGAGATGGGGAAGGGGCTTGCCCAAGGTCACACAGCTAATAATAATTTATGACAGGGATGGGCTGAAACTTATTTCCTGACTTGAAAGTCCAATATTCTTCCCTACATTGCCTTTCTGTTAAGAGAATCCAGTAAGAAAATGGAGACAAACACATTGTATAACCACCAACCACTATGGGAAAGGGAGCTAATGCCAGAATGAGAAACAGCAGAGCCAAGTGGTAGAAATAAGAGAGGGGATGATGGCAAATATATTGGTTTAAATTTTTTTCTCATCACAAAGTTATATGGTATCGATCCAAAGATAGCTCCAGTCTAGCCCCCTATCTCTGATGAATAACCAAAATGCCCGTGTTCCTAGAATGTAATTGATTATAGGGTTATAGGTCTAAAGTGAGAAGAATTCTTAGAAGTCATCCATTCCAACCTCTACATGTTACAGGGAAGGAAACTGACACATAGAGAAGACACCCATCCAAGTTTATACATGGGCTCACAAATTTAGAAGCCTCGGAAGTCATGTAGTCTGAGACCCAGAGACAATAAAGGTTTTCTGACTCTGGTTCTAGCACTCTTTCCCCCATACCATGTGGGATCCACGTTGGGTACTTCAAAGTCTTCCCTTGAAGGGGACTGCTAAGTAAATCCAGGTCGCCACTTAACCAACTTAAGTGGAAAAATGCTTACTCATCCGAAATTAGCCCCTGGAATATGCACGATACTATATTTACCCATCAACCCCCTTTAATTCCAACTGAGAAGAAATTCTCCGTGTGGCATAGTGATGGATGGCTCTTGTCAGCTAACCTGGAATTCTGAGGTCAGAAAGGGTGGATTTCCAGGAACTGCATTTTGTAAAGAAGCAATAACAAATAAAAGAGAGAATTTCAACTTGTTTTACTGAGATCCCATAAAATGATAGTCCAAAGCTAAGGAAAGATGGTTTGTTGTGAATCTGCCATTGCCTTGGAGGAGGAAAAAATGTGTTTGATATATCAGCAAACGGTGACTTTTATAAACAAATGGAGTACAACCAAACAAGTTCATCACTGTCAGGGTGCTGGGGCTTTCCCATCTATAAAGATCCCAGCAGAGCTGAAAAGTCATCACTGCCTTTATAGAAAAATATCACCACTAGACAGGCAAATGTACAAAATATGTCTTTTTAAAAAAAACGCAGAAACCACACTCTAATTTTGTCCTCCTTTCCCTAGAGGCAAGGAACCCCTGCTGTCCCCCCACCCCCAACCCCTGATCACTAATGTGCTTGTGAAAAGTAACACCAACAAACCCCAATTCTTCTGGCTGCTTGGCGTCTTTATAAGCTCGGGGCTGGCCAGGCCATACACAAGAGCATGGGAATGTAGGGCGAAGGGGGGCCGCCTTTGTTGCTGCCGGTGCCATGGTGTTGCATGGATCACAGCTAAGGAATGCAGGGCCCTGTTTTGGTCAGGAGAGAAAGGGGTGGCAGAGAGAGAGAGAGAGACAGAGAAAGACAGAGAGATGGTGGGAGCAGGGGCAGAGGACAAGAGAGATAGAGACAGACACAGAGATAGGGGTACAGGGGCAGAGACAGACATGAGAGGGGGCAGAGAGACAGAGACAACAGAGAGAGAGGAGAGAGAAAGGGGGGGCAGAGAGACACACACAAGAGACAGAATGAGAAAGAGGAGGAGGAGGACTTGCATTGACTTCCAACTGAGTTGCCAAAACTGGCCATAAAATACCCAGAGGGCTATTCATGGGTGATCAATGGCAGCTCACCAGCACAGGCAACAGATATGGCCAAGTGGGTGCCAGCAGAAGTGGAATGAGAGAGGTTTTAAAGAAAAAAAACACTTATTTAGGCTGAAGGGTTTAAAAAATTATTATTATTATTTGTGGGATATGTGACTGGCTCCTGCCTCCTGCTAGCATTTGGCTGGTGTTCCTGCCAGCAATCTTAACAGTAAATTCCCTCTGGCAGTCCCATTTGACATTAATAAGGCTGGCTATAATTCAAGATAATGTTAACACAACTCTAGTATGTGGCAAAGAAGTTATACCTAGGTGTAATTTACAATTTTCTTGGGGGGGGATGGCAGAGTAAGGCATGGAAGGAAGAAGGGTCGGGCTGTTTTTAAACTTCAGCATGCCAACTGATCTCTTATAAAAATGACCACAAAGTCATAGGATCGTAAGATTTAGAGCTGGGGGAACCCTTGGAGAGCTATTTATCCAGCTGCTTCATTTTCCAGATAAGGAACTAAAATCCATAGAAAGGAAGTGATTTGGTCAAAGTCACACAATAAAGTGCAGGAGCAGGATTTGAACTAGGGTCTTTGGACTCCAGAAGTTCAATCTCTTACCACTGCCCCGTATTGGTACAGGTTACAAGGTCTCAAGCTGGAAAAGACCCTTGGAGAGTCCTGAACCCAACCTCTTCATCTGACAAAGGAAACCAAGGTTCATGGACATGAAGTAATTGACCCAGGGTCAGATAGGTGGGAATTACAGCAAAAATGGCCTTCAGACCAAGATCCTGCCCCTTTATGGTCAACACTTTCTCTTTACAGCAATGAGGGGGTGGTAGTGGTGGACCTAGGATACAGTCTTATTTTGCTGAGCCCTGAAGGGCAGAATGAGGAGCTCTGGGTAAATGACATAGACAAGGAGATGGAGCCTTTTCAGAAAACTTCCAATCATGAGATTGGAAAAATGAAGAAATGGGAGTGTAGTCAACTATTTTCTGAATGGTTTTCAAAACTGAGAAGGAATTTAAACCAAATCCTTTCTCAGAGAGATGACTGATTATGAATATGGAATAACAGATATATTAGATGCTAAGGCCCACATGGGCAAACTGGCCCATTTACAAACTGGCCTGCTCATCTGGAAATAAGTTAGTGTCTACGTAGAACCAATAATTATTTTTTTTGAAGTTGGGAGGTCTTTACCTTTCATTTCAATGGCATGGGGAAGTGCCAATGTGGCGACTATGTATTCAGGATGGCAACTTAGCTGAAACATATGGTTTAGATAGGTGCTGGGGCAGGGGAAGACAGAAATTAAAATGATTTGCTCATGCTTACATACTTTGAGTTTTGTGTGGTGTGTGTGTGTGTGTGTGTGAGAGAGAGAGAGAGAGAGAGAGAGAGAGTGAGTGAAAGAGAGAGAGAGAGAAAGAGAGAGAGAGAGAGAGAGAGAGAGAGAGAGAGAGAGAGAGAGAGAGAGAGTGAGAGAGAAGGAAAGAGTAAGAGTGAGAGAACAAGGGGAAGGAGAGAGAAAGGGAAGGAAGAGAAAGAGAGAAGAGGGAGGAAGAGAGAAAGATGCCTTCCAGGCTGGCTCTATATGACCATGCTGCCCCGCTCATAAGCATTATTAATCCCACATCACAATCATCAGGATTTGCCTCTGATTTCTTTGAGTGGAAGGCTCCCATCTCTCCAACTACACAGAGTAGTAACTGAGAGTCTCACTGAGTCACAACGTACTGAAGAGCAACAAACAGCCATGTAATGATACATGAGCTACTGAAGCTCTCTACTTTCCTCCCTGCTCAAGAGACTGTAGGCATTTACTAGCTCTGTGACAGAGTTCATTAACTTCTCTGAGCTTTTGTCTATTCATCTGTAAAATGGGGAAAATAATGGCACTTTGTTGCTCTTTGATTAGCTGTGTGACCATAAGGCAGTTAGTGAACCATCCGGAGTCTCAGTTTCCTCCTTTGTAAAAGAGCACCTTCCTGATAGGGTCACTGTCAGGCTCAAATGAGCTAGGCCTTCAAGTGTTAGAAAAATATGAGATAGTATGATTTTGTTCTTACGGATTTCTGCTAAAAAAAAACCCTCTGACAAACTGCTAAGCGGCATAGGGAGGGGAGACATAAAGGAAGTTTGGGTTTATAATCTGCTCAACCTCTTCACAAACTTTTTCCATATAGCACCAAGTTTTCTCTGGACACCAGCACAGACTTGTGTCCTTCTCAGAACGGAAAGTCGTTTTCTTTGCATGGTGCCTCTAATGATCAGAAATCCCCGTCTTCTTCAGCTTCCCCCTCTGAAGGGAAGAACAAAAGGCCATTGCCCAACTTAACCCCACGATCCACTTTAAATGAGACGAAAACCAGCTCCTGACCATCCATTAACGGCCAAATAATAACTTGTAAAGAGAGAGGCAGAAGAGCAGGAACGTGTAAATTACAACGGAATTCCTCAACCCTGGACCAGATTAATTAAAACCTTGTGAAATTTTCATTTAATAAAAGGCACGAGAGATGAATGCCATTGATTTCGCCTGGTCTTTGACTTTGGTCGATTTGAAATAGAGCACATTACACCCATTAAATGGGAATGAATTTGAAATACAATCAAACACCTCAGACATTGAGATAAAACCACTGAAAATAACTGAAGAAAATGGTCAGAGAAGTCTGTAATTTCCCATATGGGTTTAATTTTCATTCTTAAAAGAAACTTCATATGATTTATTTTAACAAAGCAAAACAAGAAATTCCTCCCTTGGTTGCGATGAACATTTTGGATCCATTTGACTGATGGGAAACAAGTAAGGATGGATCCTAGAGGATACTCCAGACTTGAAGGCAGTATGAGAAAGAGGGAAGAACCCTGACTAGAGTTCCAGTCTGGCCCTTACTAACTCAGTGATACTGGATCAGTCACCTAAACTTTCTAGGTATCAGTTTCCTGCTCTGAAAAATGAAGGGGTTAGATTTCATGGCCTCTGGGGACCCCTCTAGCTCTAGATCTTGGATCTTATGCATGACCTTAGGAAATGACTTCTCCCTCCTCAGTTTTTTTTTTTCTGTAAAATGAAAGGGGTTGTTTTCTGCATCCTTTGTCTGAAATTGTCCTGGATCAGGAATTTTTTGCCCTGTGACTTCCATAGCCTTTTGACTCTCAGGTCCCTGCTCCTTTTGTTTTGTTTTGGTTTTTTGTTTTTGCAAGGCAAAGGGGTTAAGTGGCTTGACCAAGGCCACAGAGCTAGGTAATTATTAAGTGTCTGAGACTGGAATTGAACTCAGGTCCTCCTGACTCCAAGGCCTCATTCTATTCACTGGGCTACCTAGCCGCCCTTCCCTGCTCCTTCTGTCTGGTGCTCAATATGGGCAACACTGCTGCTGAAATCCTACCTCCCAAGCCTCCCTCCTTCCCTCCTATTCCCAGGGCTAACTCCCACCCAAAGCAGGAATCCTATCTCTTGGAGTTAATTTGTTGATGCACTTTCAACTAAAGTTAATGTGATCATTAACCCCTGGAAAGACTAAAAGGCCTCCTCCTTACCCCCTCTCCAGCCAAACACTGACCACCAAACTGTATGCCTGCTCCTGTGATGTATACCAAGAAGCAAAGGCTTGCAAAGTAAGCCAAATTCTACAATTAACCCAATGTGACTGAGGGAGGGAGCAAAGAGGAGTGAGCTTGGTTTCGGTCAAACAAAAGAATCCTAGAATTTGAGGTGAAAGAAGCCTCTGGAGTCACTTAGTCCAAGTCATCCTCAAAATAAATGCCCATTAAAAATCTAGCCAGTTGCAGAGGGAGCCACCATAAGATCAATTACTCTTAAGTTGGAAAGGACCTTGGAAATCTAGTCTAACCCTCTCATTTTATGATAGAAGAAAAGGAGGCTCAGGTAGGTAGGTTCCACAGTTTGTAAGAGGCAGAGGCTGGGATTCAAACTACCATTCTGTGACTCTGTATTCCTTACATTAGATCACATTGCCTCAATAGGACCTTGCATACCTAAATTATAATTTCAGCTACAAAAGGCTTCATAGAAATCATCCAGTGCTTTATAGAATGGGAAACTGAAGAGAAGGGAGTTGTTCAAGGTGGTGCAGGAGACTAGAATTCAAGGCCTCCTGAGACCAAACATAAAGCATGAAAAGTCAGCACTCAAAAAAAAAAAATCTTTTGATGATGAAACATCATTGCTTCCTTTTGATGGGGCTCTGCAATTGCAACAAAAATACTATAATCCCAAATCAGAATACTTCATCCCTCAAGACAGCTAACCTTCAACTTCATATAACTGCAAGCCTAAAGCAGGACTAAAAATGGACAAGGGATACTTTTATTCAAAATTAGTGGAGTTTGCATCTATCTTCTTTCTTTTCTCCATCCTTGTTCATTCAATTGATTACTTTTGGTATCAGTGGGGTAAATGTTATACAAGATTGGCATCACCTGTCACTATGGCATTCACAGGGGCTTGTAAAAGGATGATCTATTTCAGCATTGTCCACAAAGCAAGCCTATATGCAATCATATTCTCACCTATGAAATTGTTCCACTCTGAATCCAAATCTCCTTGGTTGGCCAAACAGCCTCTCATGACGTTGGAACAGTAGTTAGAGCAAGGCTTCACGGTCACCAGGCCTCGGCAGTGGGAGCAGTAGGTCATTTTCAGGAGGGCATGTGAACAGGAAGGTGTGGGATTGACCTTAGGAATGAGAGAGGGGAGGGGAAAAGTCACACAACTATGTTAAAATGTAATTGGCCAAGAGAAGAAAAGCACATTTGCATTCATTGATAATTTCTTTCCCATCAATACCTGAGAAATATTTTTTTACACAAAGTTATGGTTAATAAACATTGATTCATTGATTAGCTCTAGAGTCAGGAAGACATAGAGTTTAAATCTTGTCTCAGACAATAGCTGTGTCATTATGAATTCATCATTTTTATTGCTCTAAACCTCAGTTTCTTCATCTGGAAAGGTAACTAAATGGCACAGTGGGCAGAGTACCAGTACTGAGTTCAAAACTGACTTCAGACACTCATTAGCTGGGGAACCTTGGGTAAGTCACTTCATCCTGATTTCCTCATATTCAGGGCCATCTCCAATCATCCTGATTCCTATCTGGCCACTGGATCCAGATGGCTCCGGAGGATAGTGAGGCTGGGGATTTAGCACAGCCCCCCCCCCCCCACCCAAACCCAATTTATGAGCTTGTCAAGGTATCACTTCCCTGATGTGGTGGGCTTCTTTGAGAATGAAGGACAAGCATCACTATCACATCTGGCATCAATGAGTCATGCTAGATTATTATAGTAAGATCACTCTCAGCTATAGGATTCTCAGTGTCTGGCACAGTGGCTTACACACAGTAGGCATTTAAGGCTGAGTGGAGTTGAAATGCACCTGTCTAAAACTGAAATATATTATCGCAGTTGGTCTCCAAATGGAGGCTGGATTACTTCTTAGAGAAATTTCCTATTCTGATATGGGTTGAAATAAATGCTCCTGGTAGTCCCTTCTGCTGCCAAGATGCCAAGGAGTTGAATAACCCAAAGCAAACAAATATCTATTAAACTGCTATTACGGAGGAGAAAGGTTCTGTGCCTGTAGTGGGAGAGGGGGTGATGTGCCTATTCAAATAACTATGGCTCAATGGAGAAGTGATAAGTCAAAGGAGGAATCCAGACAAAACAGAGAAATCAGAGAAGGGGTGGATCAATGGCAAGCTGGGGGTGGGGGAGGGGGTAGTGGGGAGGAGGAGATAACACCTGAGTTAATCTTTGAAGAAAATAAAATGGATGTCAATGTTTGGAGACTGAGAGGTAGTTGGGGGTGGGGATGAGTGGGAATCTTTGGATCTTTCAGATCTATAATATCTTCAAGGGAAGGAAGAAATCACTGGGATGTGAGACAGCAGGGGACTGAGGCTATTTGGGAAGGAGGGTATGTAATACCGGGTGCTTGTCCTTCACATTTGTTTAGAAGGAAGAGGGGGGGAAATCAAGGAATTCAACTTTTGAACAAATTGAGGATACCTCAAATCAAAGAATCCTGGAGCTGAAAGGGGCTCAGAGGTCACTTGAGCTCCCCGCCCATAGCCCTTTCCCTAGACTTCTGAAAGCCTAGAATGTACTCCTCTCGGTTTTATTTCAATGGAGGAAAAAGGAGAACATTCCAACCTCAGGAGGAAACCTCTGCCCTTCACAGCCAGCCAGATAACCTCACTGTTCACTCCTCTTTCTAAGTAGCTATAGCATAACTAAGGCCTGCTGGGAGAGTCTCTCCTCCTCATCCTCAAAGGGAATGTGTAGGAAACTCAGAGAAGGGCGTTTGTTATGGGGAGGAGGGGGGATTGGGGAAATTCCTTTTGCCCACTGATGGGCCAGAGTTCAACCCACAGGGGCAGAGTCCGAGCTCTCAGGAGGCCCCTCTCCTCCCCAAGCCAGTCAAAATTAAGTAACTGCTTCCATTTCAAACTTCTTTTCATCCTTTAGCCTTCACTCTGCCCCAAGCCCATTTGCATATTTTGAAAGAATTTTCAAGTACCTCCTGGAAGAAAAAAAAAAAAAGGCCACCGTTCACCGGGCCTGAGAGGCCGCCATTGTGGGAGAAATCAACGCAGACTGGTATGTGTCACTGCGACTAAAGTCCTTGAATCGGCCTTCTGGCAAAAGGCCAGTGCCCACTCTAGGCCAATTGTGGATCTGTCAGTGTGATGTACCAAACGCTGGGGCCCAGAGCCTCTCAAGTGCTCCCCAGCCCTACCAGGTGCAGACCCTTAAAGGACAATTGCATGTCACAGTAAACTAAGTTCGCCTTTGTCCTGGGCCTTTGTTTATCTTGGAAAGAACTCCAAGTTCATTCAAATTCTCTCCCACACTGACCCTCCAAACCAAATACTCCTCTTTCCAATCAGCCTGAGAGTCCCCGAGAGGGTCTTTCTTTGGCCCAGAGGATTTATTCCCGGAGATTCAAGTCCCAGAAGTATATATATATTGTAGCAGAGGCCTTTGGGGAGTTGGACAAAGGGGTAAATGGACTCTGAGTCCTTCCTTTTATGTGCTGAAATGTACTTACTTTTTCTCTGCCTGGCCATGCCACTTAGAGTGATCAATCTCTTGCTATGTGGTTTTATCAAGGAAGTTGCCATTGGGTCCAGGTCTGTGGGCTTGGAGAAATGTGAGAACCAGAGACTTCGCACACCCGGGGCCCTCCAGAAGACAAGAACTTCCAAGCCGTTCCCACACAGACAAAAAGGGTGATTAGGGAGCACAGTTAGGTTTTTCTTCCTTTCTTTCCTTGGGGGGGGTGGGAAAAGTGTTAGGGCCTCAATTTTATTGGTGTAAGGAATGCCTTATGCCTTTTCACAAATGTGGAGCAGAAATGACTCTCTAACTTGGATTCTTAGAGATTTGTTCATCCAAGACACCGAGAAGCCTAGAGCTCCACATCTGGAGAAAAACCCTAGAAACCAACTAGTTCAGCACACAGGAGGAAACTGAGGCCCGGGAACCGAGAGGGACTAGCTTAAAAATCATATGACTTCTAAGTATCCCTGGTGAGACAGTGCTCTTTTTCACCCTAATCTCAATCTTATGGTAACAGGAGTCAAATCTTGTAGACTGGTATGGGGGGAGAGGGGGTGGGGGAGCTAAAGTTGCAAACATCAGTTTCCATGGCTGTGGAGGTGATTGTCTGGTTCACTCAGAAGTCACCTATTTCTTTTACTTAAGACTGATACTCTCTGTTGCTTAAGCTCCAGATTCAAGGTCCTCTCAGATGTTTTCCTTAAGTCATTGCGGCCACTCCTTGTGCCCCCAGACTTAGTAAGGTTGGCCCTCCAACAACAGTGGCACAAACCTTGATTCTCTCTCCACTGACAGTGATTGCACCCCAGAGTGCTTCACCCCATGATGTGCCATCAGAGGAGCACTCAGGTCCAGATTTAATATTTCAAGGATCACTAATTGCTTCCAAAACAGTCCTAAACAGCCATATTCCTCCAGTTTCCCTCTCCCTCTATAAATTTCTCTCATGCAAGGCCCAAGTTAAGAGTTCCACATCTGTTCCTTATCATTTTATCTCTTTGTTTTGGTCCCCAGTGAAGTTACTAATATCCACTCTCCTCTCTGCATGCATTTCTCAACATGATTCCAAAAACCTCTGTCTCATGGAAGTGGTAGGATCTGGGCCTTGTTTGAATGATGAGTCCTCTACAAAGGTGCCAGAGCCACAAGGAACACAGGGATGAGTGCTGGGGACCAAAGTTGAGAAGAGGCAATTCTACTAAGTTAGGCCAGAAACAACAGATTACGGTGATAGCAGAAGGAATAAAAATGACTCAGTGAATGTAGGTATTCTGGAAAAACAATGAGATAGTACAGAGAAGGTAGGGAACATATGTGTATGACACTGACAGATGAACACAGAGCATGGGCATGTAATATGAGAAAGAGGTGACCAGTTCTGCTAATTTGCTGGGTCACTTAACTTCTCTAGGCCTTAGTTTCCCAGTTTCTCCTCTGGAAAAGGAATAGGTTGGACCAGTTTAGAGCACCACATACCTACAAATGGAAGGGGTCTCAAAGGCCTCATTTTACAGAAGGGAAAACTGAGGCTAAAGGAAGTTAGGTGAAGGGACATCTGGCATTCTTTCTCCTCTACTGTGCTGAGCCAATGCCCATTTTCCTTGAAAGGATCAAGTTGAACCAATACCCACTTACTTTGCAAGGAGCAAGTGAGAAGATGGAGGTGAAACTCTTTGTAGATCTTAAAATCACCTGTGTAACTATTATTCCACCTTTAACATGTTATGATCCAAAGAGTCATAGGATTCTAGGTCATGAAGCAGAATCAATGAAATAAAGGAATCAGAAGGGGAAACCAAGGAGGTAGAGGAAGGGGGTGGACATGCTTAGTTTGACTTGACCACCTGCCATTCAAGTGGATCTGTCCAGGATTCCTAGAGAAAAGTAAGACTGGCAGAGGAATTTTGAATTTGCCACTTTAAATACTAAAATGCAAATTCCTTACGGATAGGATTTTTTTCTATTTCTTTGGAATACATGCATTTAGTTCCCCTAGTGCTTAGAAAGAATGGCTATTTAAATTGGCTTGTGCTCCTTTAACTTTCATTAGACTTAACTTTCAAATGTAAAGTGTTAAGCTATCAGCTAGAACAGATCTCAAATCCAAACAGCTTTCCTGGTTGAGGGAACTGGACAAGACCTGACAGTTCCAGCCTCCAGATTTCGTGATGACTACTACTGTCTGCATGAGGATCCCAGAGCTAGCGCTAGGGGGGCCCTTAAAGGTCAGCTGGTTGAGAAAGTACAATGATCAATTTTGGAAGGTCCTTGGGAAATCTAGGACACCAATACATTGCTGGTGGAGTTGTGAACTCATCCAACCTTTCTGTAGAATAATTTGGAATTATGCCCAAAGGGCAACAAAAACATACATACCCTTTGATCTAGCAATACCACTACTGGGTCTATACACTGAAGAGATGATGAAAAAGGGTAAAAACAACACTTGTATAAAAATATTCATAGCAGCCCTGTTTGTGGTGGCAAAGAACTGGAAATTGAGTGAATGTCGTCCTTCTATTGGGGAATGGCTGAACAAACTTTGGTATATGTATGTCATGGAACACTACTGTTCTATTAGAAACCAGGAGGGATGGGAATTCAGGGAAGCCTGGAGGGATTTGCATGAACTGATGCTGAGTGAGATGAGCAGAGTCAGAAAAACACTGTACACCCTAACAGCAACATGGGGGTGATGATCAACCTTGGTGGACTCACTCATTCCATCAGTGCATCAATCAGGGACAATTTGGGGCTGTCTGTGATGGAGAATCCCATCTGTATCCAGAGAAAGAACTGTGGAGTGTGAACAAAGACCAAGGACTATTCTCTTTATTTTAGAAAACAAACTGACATCTTATTGTCTGATCTTGTTACCTCTTATACTTTATGTTTCTTCCTTAAGGATGTGATTTCTCTCTCATCACATTCAATTTGGAACTATGTATACCATGAAAACAATGTAAAGACTGACAGACTGCCTTCTGTGGGGGGGTGGAGGGAGAGAAGCAAGATTAGGGGAAAAACTGTAACATTCGAAATAAATAAAATCTTTCTAAAAGTAAACAGAATAACAAAAAAGAAAAAAAGGTTAACTGATTGTACTCCCTTATTTTTTAGAGGGGAAAAATGAGGCCCAGTGAAGGGAAGAGAATGTAACATTGTAGGCTCCCTCCCCCAGCCTTTTGACTTCCTGGCCTAAGATGGTAGCCCCCTCCAAGGTCACCATTTCCCTAACCAGGTTAACATCCTTTACTGAAATGTAAGCTCCTGGAGGGCTGGGACTTTCATGCTTTCTGTATTTGTATCTCTTGCTTTGGGGTGGCTAGGTGGTACAGTGGATAGAGCACTGGTCCTGGAGTCAGGAGTACCTGAGTCAGGAGTACCTGGGTTCAAATCTGGTCTCAGACACTTAATACTGACCTAGCTGTGTGGCCTTGGGCAAGCCACCTAACCCCATTTGCCTTGGGAAAAATGTAAAAAAAAATATAAAGTTGTATCTCTTGCTTAGTAGGACCAGTAATATAGTCAGTGCTTAATTAGCATCCTTTTATCCATAACTCTAGAGCTAGAAAGGATCTCAGAGACAAGGTGTTTCACACCTTCATTTTTCAGATGAGGAAACTGAGACCCAGAGAGGTCAAATGACTTACCAAGGTCATTCAGGTTATCAATATCAGGGAATGATATTCGAAGCCAGATCTTCTGACTCTAAATTCAGTGACCTCTTCCACTCCACCTCATTTACTTCCTGGTTCGAACTGGGCTCCGGATAGTTGAAGCTACCAGACAAACAAGCCTAGCCATATTAAGGACATTTGAAATATTTAATTTGTTCTCAGTCCTTAATTACTGGAGGACCAGATTGTGAACTGGTGAGTAGAGGCGATAGGAATGGGGAGAGAGTCTATCAGTAATTAATATGAATTTTATTTTTCTGGATTATGGTGACAAGAAAATATGACAAGCTATGAAAAACTGGATGCATCACATCCTTTCCCAAAAGGGGCACAGTTTAGGGGTCATTTAGAGCTGTACTGAAAATCAGGGCATGGGGTGTGGTTGGTATTTGGAAAAAACTCAACATCATAGCACTGTCCACTAGATCCCAGATGCCACTGAGGTTGTTGTTCAGTTATTTCAGTTGCATCCAACTTTTTGGACAACATCTGGGGTTTTCTTGGCCAAGATAATAAAGTAGGGGCAACTAGGTGGCACAGTGGATAGAGCACTAACCCTGGAGTCAGGAAGACCTGGGTTCAAATTTGGCCCCAGACACTTAATAATACCTAGCTGTGTGACCCTGGCCTAGTCACTTCACCCTATTGCCTTGCAAAATCAAACAACAACAAAAAACAAAGATAATGAAGTGGTTTTGCCACATTCTTCTCCTGTTCATTTACAGATGAGGACCTGAGGCAAACAGGGTGAAGAGACTCATACAACTACTAAGTTACTGAGGCCAAATTTGAACTCAGGTCTTCCCAACTCCAGGCCCCAGCATAGAGGTTAAGATACTAGATCTGGGTTTGAATTCTGTCCCATGTACTTGTTAGCAACATGACTCTAGTTAAGTCACTTTACCACTTGGTGCCTCTGCTTCCTCCTGGGTTAAATGAGGACAGAAGTTGGAGTTGATGACCTCTAAGTTCCCTTCTAGGCCCTCTAGCCCCAAATGGCTATATACCACAATCTGATGACTGTTTCCACCATCTCTATTTCCTGATGTCAGTGAAGTGCAAGGAGGAATGTACCCTGTCATCTTCCCAAATCTTTCAACCTTCCCCCCATGAGAAAGGTGATGGAGATGTAGCCACAAAACTCATATAACCTGCCTGCAAGGGACTTGCATTTTATAGTGAGGAAATGAATACACAGATAAGTAAAATGTAAACTATAAGGTGAGCTAGTTCGGTGACACTGCAGTGGCAAGAGTGCGAGGACCTGAAGTTAATAAATCTGAGTTGGATCTAGCCTCAGACACTTATTAGCTGTGTGTCCCTGGGTAAGTCACTTCACCCTAATTTCTTCAGTTTCCTCAAATGTCAAATTACCTGTCAAAGGAAATGACAAACCACTCCAGGATCTTTGCCAAGACAGCCCCAAACAGGGGTTGCAAAGAGTTGGACAGGAATGAAGTAATCAGACATAAAACTCCAACATTTTATGGGGTGGAGGGAGGGCACTTGAGCTAGCTTTAAAGGGGATCGTGTAAGACCATGGTTGGAGATCAAAACCTGGTCACTAGGTTTGAAAGAGAAAAGGTTTGAAACCAAGCCTGCTGGCTCCAAAGGCAGCCAGAGTTAGGGCCTGCACAGAGCAGGTTTTTTTGCCTAAGCAGGCGAGGACCACAAGAGCCAAGCTCCATCACACTGAGCTCTTCCAATGAAAACTGTTCTGGGGAATGACAATCTGGAAAAAAACACATTTCCAATTTGTATCCTGGATTCCAAAGTCTAAGGATCCGTTCCATTTCTTTCAACTCTGCTATTCAACGCACGTCTTTTTGTTCAGAGGCAACCAGAAGACAATTTGTATTGGCAAGGGATGAAATCACCCATGGATGGGGGCCCAGCAGCATTGGAGATCACTAGGGGAAATAATTGAAAACTTTCAAGCAAGGCTCAGGTTCTGAGAGGTCCACATACTATGGACATAAAAAAAAAGCTTTGGGTGCAGTGAGAAGAGACCTCAGTTAGGAGGAGGAGGAAGAGGACCAGGGCCAAAGATGAAAAGCCATCTTTGTCACTACTCCTGTGACCTTGTGCAAGCCTCTTCCCTTCCCTGGTCCTTTCCTGTATAGTAAAATTAGACTCAATCAAACCAAATTTTTCTTCAAAGTTGATGTCCATGAGTCTATGATGCCCTGGAACAGAATCTATCAGTAAAGATGACAGGAAATAGATCATAGCTGGAGAGCTCATCAAACTAGGAAAGAAGATGAACTAAAACTGGTTGGAGGATAGTATCTTATACATATTCAACCTTATTTGAATCAAGTATAAATCCAACAGAGGCAGTAATCCAGAAGGACAAGAGCGATTGAGCTAGGTCTCACTAAGAGGCTATCTTTCCAACTCTGCCACTCAGTAGCTCTAGGGCCTTCTGAAAATCACTTGCCCTCCCTGGGCCTCAATTTCCTCATCTGTAAAACAAGGGATTTATATTAGATGACCTCTGAAATTCCTTCTATCTCATGTTACCTTGGGCAAATCATTCCTCCTTTCTGCCATTCTCGTAAAATGAGGGAGTATGAGCTGGACAGTCCTTCCAGTTCTAGAGTTATGATCCTATTGTGTCCCTGGGGAAGACACCTCATTTTCCTCATCTATAAGAGAAGCTCGGTTGGACCAGATGAGCTTTTAAGTCCCTCCCAACTCTGTAGAGATGATCTTGTATTCCTAGGACTAAAGAGATCTGGTCTTGGGTATCAGCCTATCAACAGCCCACCCCTCTCCCCTGCCCCCAAATCCTTGGACCTGGGATGAAAGATGGCTGACAGAAACAGCACTCCCTGGGAGACCAAACAAACCAGTCAGAGTTCAGGACACAAGGACTTTGGTGACTGCTTTGGTGTCTGCTTTGCCATTATATAGCCCTCAGCAAGTCACTTAATTTCTCTGATCCAGAATTCACTGTTCTGTAAAATGGGCCTAACAAGACCTATAATTCATAAGCAGCTAGGTGGTACAGTATACAGAGTTCTGGGCTTGGAGTCAGGAAGACTAGAGTTCAAATGTGACCTCAGACACTTACTAGCTATGCAGCCCTGGGCAAGTCACTTAATCTCTGCCTGCCTCAATTTCTACTAGCTGTGGGATCCTGGGCACTCAATCTTTGCCTCAATTTCCTCAACTATAAAATGTGGCTAATAATAACACCTACCTCCTTCAGTTGCTATGAGGATTAAATAAGATCCATTTATCCAGTTCTTAACTGTTAAGTCATGGCACTCAGTAGGTGTTTTTTTTGTTTTTTATTGTTTTTAGGTTTTTGTAAGGCAAACGGGGTTTAAGTGGCTTGCCCAAGGCCACACAGCTAGGTCATTATTAAGTGTCTGAGACTGGATTTGAACCCAGGTACCCCTGACTCCAGGGCCGGTGCTTTATCCACTGCACCATCTAGCCTCCCCACACAGTAGGTGTTTAATGAATGCTCCCCCCCCCCCCATGCTTGATGCTCAGCTCTGAGGCCTGTGACTCTTTTTTGTTGTTGTTGATTTTTGCAAGGCAATGGGGGTTAAGTGACTTGCCCAAGTTGACACAAGCTAGGTAATTAAGTATCTGAGGCTGGATTTGAACTCAGGTCCTCCTGACCCCAGGGCGGTGCTCTATCCACTGTGCCACCTAGCCACCCCTAGAGACCTGTGACTTACAGTTTCTGGCACATAGTACTATATAAATGTTAGCTATTACAATGATTATTACTATAGACACTTAATCTGAAGAGATAAGGCCTGAGACCTGTGAGCTCATTGGTGCCCACAACTCCCACCAGTAACGGAGACTAACATTCTCTTGGCAACTGCTGGCAGTGCCTAGCACCCTTAAAGGGTAAACATAAAGGGGTAGTTATTTGCATAATAGAGTTGGCTTCTCCTAGAAATTCAAGGATTTAGAGCTGGAAGGGACCTAGCTATTTTCTAGGCCAATGTCCACATTTTATAGATGGGGAAAATCATGGTTCAGTCAGAAAGGGCTCCAGCCTCCCCAAGTCCAAGGCCAGCACTCAATACATGCCTTTTTCCATGCTGTTGTTTATATGGGGGGGGGGGAGACAGAGACAGAGACAGAGAGAGAGAGAGAGAGAGAGAGAGAGAGAGAGAGAGAGAGAGAGAGAGAAAAGAAAGAAGAAGATGATGCAAAGGCCTTTACCTACATGATATTATTTGGACCTTATAACATTCTGCCTTTACATACCATAGTGTGCTGCCTCTCCATCTAGTGCCTGCCTCACTATCATTGAATGCCAGTCTATTTCGTTTTTGAAGGGGGAGCAAGTCAAAATGAACCCCCAAAGTTGCTCTCCTGTTTCATCAAGACCCCAGATGCTATAAAACCATGTGCTTACCACAGACACTTTGTTGATAACGTCTCTTGCAACAGCGAGACCTTGGGCAAACGTCCGGGCAGCGACAAAGGCCCGAGTCACCTGTAACTTGAGTTTCCGTGGCACATCCCCAAAAGGCTTCAGCTGTTCTGTGTATTTGCTCACACATTCCAAGTACTCATCTGTAAAATGGTGTTGGGGATTCACAAGGCGAAACATGCGCTCCAGGAGGCGGGCCCAGAAATCATTGAGCATTTCTTCCAGGTTCACATTGCCTCCCACGTAGTACTTCTTCAATTCCACAAAGAGATCTTTAAAGAGCTCAGAATTTTGCATGTATAAACGACCATAGGTCCGTACAAACATATCATTCAAGGATTTTTCTGCATTTTCAAGTAACTCTTTGAAGAATTCTAAAAAGAAAAAGAAATAAATGGGGTTTTTAGATCATAAGAACACATATTTTGAAACTGGAAGAGACCTCAGATTTAGTCCAACCCCTCTATTTGATACAGGGGAAAACTGAGACCTAGAGATGCTAAATGATTCTTACAACTCTGTGAGGTAGGTATCCCATTATCATCCCCATTTCACAGATGGGGAAAGGGAAATTGATTCAGGGGATAGTGTGCTGAACTTCCAAATCAGAAGGACTTATGTATATTCAAATTCTACCTCAAGTAATTAAGAATGACCCTGGACAAATCACCTAACTTGACTGACTGAGAATGTCCTCATCTAAAAAGTGGAGCTAATAATGCCCTCCTTGCTATGGTTGTCATGAGGTTCAAATGAGATAATGAATACGAAACATCCGGCCAACCTTAGAGCTATAGAAATGTCAACTGTTATTATTAAGCCATTAGCCTTGTGGACTCTCAAAGACTATATACAAAGATCGTATTTGTTTGTTTTTAGCTGTGTATGTGTGTACACATGCATTGTCTCCCTGATGGAATATTTTATTTTTGTCTCTATATCCTAAGCTCTTAGCATAAGGCCCAGAATATAGTAATTATTAAGGTGCTTTATAATGGCATTTTTTCCCAATTAAAAAGCATTCCTTCCCACCTCCCCTTCCACCCTCAGAAAAATTTATAGATAGGTCTTCACTGATAGGGGTTCCCACACCAACAAAATGGTAGGTCACCATCAAAGACCTGAAGGTGAGGAGAGTGAGGCAAGTTTCCACAAGTACTAGGTAGAATTTCAGTTTCTCCTGACTCCAAGTCCAGTCCTCTTTCAATACCAGACCCCAGAGAGAGAGAAAGAGAGAGAGAAAGGGAGAGAGAGAGAGAGAGAGAGAGAGAGAGAGAGAGAGAGAACATACATAGAATACAGAGTTAGGTCAGGAGGCCTAGCAAGGCAAGTTATGTGAATTTTCTTTAAAATTAAAATGAAAAATGTTTTAAAATATCCTTAATCTCAAAAAACCAAGCATTTTTATATCCATTAAAGACTAGACAAAGGGGGCGGCTAGGTGGCATAGTGGATAAAGCACCGGCCCTAGGAGTCAGGAGTACCTGGGTTCAAATCTGGTCTCAGACACTTAATAATTACCTAGCTGTGTAGCCTTAGGCAAGCCACTTAACCCCATTTGCCTTGCAAAAACCTAAAAAAAAAGACTAGACAAAGATTGAACATGAAACTGCTTATCTATTACATCTCGCCTGTTTTTTAAAAAGTACACATAGATTACTCTCAACAGAATATTTTCCTTCCATAATAGAGAATACCTTGTTGCCAAATTTCTGAGAAGGAATCTAATCATTAATCCAAATAGAGCAACTGAACCAAGTCAGAATCAACTCTCTAGTGACTATGATGCAGGAAAAAACATATGGAGGAAAAAAAAAGTTTCTAACAGTCCCATTTGCTTTTAAGCCTATTTTTATCCCAAACTGGGAAGGAAAAACAACAAAATAAAAACTTTGCTAAAACTTTTCGAAAGGGTTTGAAAATTGAGTTTCCGGTAACCTCTTTCATTGGAGATAGGGAACTGTGTGTATTTATACATATGGGATAGATAAAAGTAGGTATTAAAGTCTACCCAGTCTCTTTGCAAACTGCCCAGTTAACCTGCAGATGGGCCAGACAGGGATTTCTGAGGGTATCCTAATTTGGGTATTCCCTACAGCCATGCAGAACAGCAACTCAGCTGCTTACAGCCCTAGGGGTTAAGGAATTTACCCAGAATCACAGGTCCTGTTGACAAGATCAGTCTTCTTACAGATTATTCCACATTGTCTTTCATGGGCTCTAATGTATATTTTGATATTTATGTCCTTACATAAATTACAGTTCCTGTACATTTTACTTTCTATATAAGACAGAATGAGAGAAAACAAACAAATAAAAAGAAAAACGCTATTTCCACCACTCAAAAATGGGAGGCAGGCTGTTTTAGAGGCCTTGGGGCCAAATGGTCAGCCATTTCAAACCTCAAGTGTGTCATTTACTAGGTGTTTGATTGTAGTCAAGTTATTTCCTGACTCTGGCCTCAGTTTCACTCATCTGTCAAATGGGGATAATAATGCCTATACTTCCCAACTCATAGGGTAGTTACAAAGAAAATATCTTGTAAACCTTAAGGTGCTTGAGAGAGATTATACAAAGATAAATATGCATTCTCAGAGATTCTATCTCTGAGACTATGCATCTCTGAAAACGCGCATCTTTCTTTATATAATTTCTCTCTCAAATACCTTAAGATTTACAGAGTTTTTTCCCCACAACCACCCTAAATTGGGAAATAAAGCTATTTGGTTAAAGAGATAAATATATATTATATAAATATTCTCTCTCTGTGTAGCCAACCTAACTATAGAATTAAAGCATGAGTGTCTGTCTTTGATAGTAATGCTGTCCTGAATGCAAACTGTCAGGACATACTGGATAATGAATCAAACCTGGGATGTTATTATATATGTAAATCAATTTAGGATAAAAATATTTAATGCTGGAAAAGACCTGAGAGATTATCTACAGGAGGGATTCTTAAGTTAGGAGTCTGTGGCTATTTTTCCAGGAGAGCCATAAAACATGGAAGGAAAAAAAATTCTCTTCACTAACCTCTAACCAAAATTTAGCCTTTCCTTTTAATCATTAATTGTTTTTGTATTTTATTTACAAGAACCACATCATTGTGGAAATAAAGTCCCAGATGTCTCTAGACTGCCACAGAAGTCCATGACATAAAAAAGCCTAACTCTAGATGTAAGGTGTCAAACACCATGGGTCACATGTGGCCTACAACTGACCCAAGGGTCATGGCCCCTGTTTGTAATTGAGTTTGATACAACTGGTGCAGATCAATCTACTCATTTTACAGAGGAGAAAAGTGAGGTCCAAATACAGGAAGTGCCTTGCTCATAGTCACATGGCTAATAAGGAGAAGAGTTGGGATTCAAAACCCAGGAGTCAATCACCAGGTCCATTAACAAGATCATAGGATTTCAAGCTGAAAAGGGCCTATTTTAATCCATTCATTTTGCAAAAGAGGAAAGTGAAACAGAGAAAAGCAATGACCTCCCTCAAATCACACCAGCAAGAAGTGGTAGAGGCAAGATTTAAACTCACTCCTCTTTTGGCCACATCATGTATTCTCCACTCTGACTCAATGAACATGAAACGTACACGTTGGCTGTAGAGTGCCAACTGAATTATACGGGAGATGTAAAAGAGTTACCGTGACGGCTAATGATTAACATCCTTGAACATTGTTCCCCGGCTCTTGCTTCTCAGCGCTTACTTTTGTTCCTGTCTTCTTTACCTTTTTGTTCTCCCTCTTCTCAGCAGTAGGTGCACTCCAGTAATCAAAGATATTTACAAATATCTCTCATCACATAGCTATGAGGCACTATCCAGTTTGATCCTTCCTACCACCCTGTGTATAGGGGAATGATTAACATCCCTATTTTACAGATGAGACAAGAGAGGTTCAGAGAGGTTTGTTGTTGTTCAGTTGTTTCAGTCATGTCTGACTATTCATGACTCGATTTAGGAGTTTCTCAGGGCAGCTAGGCAGCACAGTGGATAAAGCATTGGCTTTGGAGTCAGAAGGACAGGAGTTCGAATTTGGCCTCAGACACTTGACTCTTACTAGCTGTGTGACCTTGGGCAAGTCACTTCATCCTGATTGCCTCACATCCAGGGCCATCTCCATTCATCCTGATTCCTGTCTGGCCACTGGACCCAGATGGCTCTAGAGAAAGTGAGGCTGGTGACTTAGCACAGAATCCCCTCACTCAAAGCCAATTCACATGCTTGTCATGGCATCACCTCCCTGATGTCATGGTCTTCTTCGAAAATGAAGGACAAAACATTATTTATTATAAGGAATTTCTCAGCAAAAATACTAGAGTGGCTTGCCATTTTCTTCTTTAGCTCATTTTACAGATAAGGAAACTGAGACAAACAAGGTGAAGTGACTTGCCCAGGGTCACACATCTAGTAAGTGTCTCAGATCAAATTTGAACTCAGAAAGATGAATCTTGCTGACTTCAGGTCTGGCTCTTTATCCACTGCAATGCCACCTAGCTATCCTCAGAGACATTACGTGATATTTTTAAGGTCATTGGAAAATGATCTCAGTGGTACTTTTTTCACCCTATAACCACAGCACATTGTTGCTAAATTTCAGGAAACTTATTCTCTAATATAACCAGCCAGACATTCAGAAATCTGACCTGTGTTCTTATGACTCACATTTAATTAATAATTTGCCTGTTTTTAATTCTCTAGAGAGTAATGTGCAGAGTTTCACTTTTTTTTTCCAGGGGAAATGGAGGGGGGGGGGGTTACTCTAGCCAATGTGGAATTTAAACCTTGTTAAGATGTTCAAAGTAAATCAGGGTTCAAATTGTGGGCTTCAAAGGACTCTGAGCCAAACAAAGGACTTCACTCATACATGGAAGACTTAAAGGCAAGAGTGAAAACACATTCTTGGAGTTCCTGGGCCCTCAGAAGTTGACAGAGTTGCAAGAAATGCGGCCTCTTAGGAGAGCAAAGAGGAGACGGTGTCCTCTGTCCAATCTCAGGGCGAATCTCAAGGTTCATTCCCATGCCTGGTATTTCCTGTCTGAGGAGATTTTTGTTTTTGTTTTTCTTTTCAAAGTTTAGGTTATACTTGGGAGATGGTTTGGTATTGTGTATTAATTTCTAATTCACTTAATCATTCTAAAAGCTTATTTCCTTTCCTTTAATGTGACGGCCAAATAGGTTGCACATTTAAATGTTATTTGAGTGGGCACATGGCTAATAAAAGCTTGGGAAATCTTAGCTCGTTCTGTTGGGGGCTCCAAAGCTTTGGCAGGATTTTAAATTTTAGAGGTGAAAAGGACATAACAGTCATAGGCTCATAGACCATAAAGGTATCTCAGAGGGCCATCTTGTCCAATGCCCTAATTTTACAGAGGATGAAGTGAAACTGAGGGAAGGGAAATGACTTGTTCAGGATCACACAGGCTATGGCTCCCAATGATTTGCTAACCATTAGAACGCATTCACTTTCCTTTCTAGAACTCTCATTTGAAACTACCTGCAAGGTCTAGATCATCCCAATTCTCTTTCTGAAGAGAACAGTCATATAGGCAAGGGGCTTCCAAGCAGTCTATGCCTTTTGATAACTGATTTCTTGAGTCTGAATAATCTAGTATCTGCCATCCTATTTGCCTCTTCCCACTTTTATGAACCCTGGTTGGCCCAGAGTGTAATCAATGAATCTTGAGATTCAGTTGAGAGGGTCTTGGACACAGGGAGCCTGAGAGAAAGAGCTGAAAAAGAAGTTAAAAGGTCATGAAGCCCAGTCCCCCTATTTTACACCTGAGAGAAGTGAGGAGAAAGTCCCATAACTGTAAATGACTGAGGCAGTCTTTGGAACTCTCAGTCTAATGCTCTAACCAATCCACCACACTAGATCCTCCCTCTCATTAATCTCCTTATAAATGTTTCACTGTTATTTCATATCCTGATTGTCTTGATTCATTTGGCCAAATTCTCAGAAAGGAAAGTTTTGTTGCCTCCATTTTGGTGCCTCCCACCCACTTCCCTTAATAATGGCTTCAGGACTAACATTTGACTGAACTAATCTCTCTAAGATTATCTAGAGTCTTGTTCAACTGATGATCCTCACTCTTCTGGCAATCTCTCCAGAGTTTTTCAAGTGCCCACCCACCTTCCTTTCCAGAAACTCTCCCCCTTCTTTCGCTTTTGCAACCCTAACTCCCTAAGGATTTTCCTCTGAGAATTTTCCATCTCCTCAATCTGATTGATCCTTCTTAGTTTTTCATTTGCTTCATCATTATCAGTTCCTTAACTGCTAGTATACTCCTAAGGCATTGTAAAGTATCTTTGACCATATTATCTCAGCTCCCATGGGGTTGATCAGTTCTACCTCCATGACCTTTCTTAATATGCATCTTGTCCCCATTCACCACCTCTTGCCTGACCTTTTACATCAGCCTCCCAACCGGTCTCAGATTTCCCCTCTCTAATCCATCCACCTACCAAAATTATCTCCCTTAAAACACAGGTCCCTCTTACCTGCCAAACTCTTCAGTTGGGCACTTCCAAAGCCCTTTACATCCTGTCTCCAGCCTACCTTTCTACATTATTACTCTTACATTCTCATCCAAATGGTTCTCTCCGAACTCTGCAGTCCACCTCCCACCTGGGGATGTTTGCATATGCAGTTGTATCCACCTAGAAGACCCTCCCTCCTCATTTTTACCCTTTAGAATCCTTAACTTCTCCCTCAAGTTGTTAGGGTTCCCTCCTCCAATTCTCATAAATTCTCTACTTGCATGTTGTATTCCCACCTTGCCCATGGAATGTAACAAATTAAAATGGCATTTCTTCAGGTTGCTGCTGGAAATACAGTGAATTCCATTCTGCCACCTCCATGAATCATCCCTCTCATTCCACGTAGCCGCAATCTGTTTTTTTGTCTTCTGCTTTCATTTGTGATAACTGATATTTATATAATACTTGGAAATTTGCAAAGTGCCTCACATATAGTATGTTTTATAATTCTTATCCAACCTTGTGAGATAGGTACCTCAAGCATTTTGCCCATTTTACAAATGAAGAAACCAAGCCTCAGAAAATTTAAATAATTTGCTTATGGTCATAAAACTAATAAATACCAGAAATAAAATTTGAACCCAGGCCTTTAACATTCCAAGACCAGCATGTTGTCTCTCTTTATAATGAGAATGTCAATATGGATCAACCAGTGATGGATGGGGTGGAGAAGGGGGGGAGAAAAAGCATCAGAATGAAAGGAGGAGAGATTTCCTTTCCTTTCAAGTTTCAGTTTGGGGAAGTAAGCAAAGGACTTTTTGTTCAAGGCAGGAAGGATCAAGCATCTATTATAGCTTCAATTCATTGTTAGCTTTATCCCAGATGTTGAAAGAGACAGTCTAGTACCACCTACCTATGGAGCAACAAGAGAGGACTAGAGGTTTGGGGAGATGGATGAAGAATGGTTCAAGAATCTATTGGGCAGGAGCAAAATAGTAATCAACATCTCATTTTCCCCTTCCCACACTCAGTTGGGAACAGCCAGATGTTCCTTTCATTTAAATAGCAATACCTAAAAATGTGCTCTATTAACAGATGCTTTAGGCAGCCATAATTGCAAGCTACAAATTAAGAGAAAACATAAAAAACCTATTATATATCCTAACAGGTCATTATTTAGTTTATAGATTCAACCACTACTATTAATCAGTAGAACTATAAATCTTGAGAAACGTGGTATAGGGGGGAAAAAACTCCTCACTAATTAGAACTGACTAGTGAAGGTATGCCAAGCTGGGGAAAGTAGAAACCAAAGAACGGAAAGAAATGCCATAAAGGTATTTTCAAACTATATAAAACATATCCGCTGCTGATGGGTACACGAGATTCCAAGCTAGGAGGATTGGCAGAGATCATTTGGTCATAGGCTCATGTGCCTTTCCTTTTACAGATCAGGGAACTGAAGCCCCAACAGGGAAAGGGGCTTGCTCAGTTTTCACACAGCTAATAAAAAGTAGAGATGGGATTCCAACTCAAGGCACTCTTTAAAGTAGTTCAACTATTGTCCCAGAGGAGTTGGTTCCAATATCAAGGAGATTTGAGAAGGTAATTTTTGTTATATTGGAATCATACAATGACCAAAGCCATCAACCATAACCCAAGATGGAATTTTAAACTGATTTAGCTTACAAGGGAACCAACACAAGAAGATGAAATTTGTTGGAATATTTTCATCTACAGCAAGCACTTCCAGATAAAGTAATCTTGAGAAATTCTAATCCTGGTTCTAAAAGCCATAAGTGTAGGTGAAGGACAAAAATAGACATAAAGTGACGGGCATTATTTTAATGTCATTAATTTTTTTTTGTGGGGGGGGAGAATCAGAGAAGAGGTAAAGGAAGAAGAGACCAATCAATTCTGATCATGATCAGTTCCAAAATTCCTCTAGCCAGCTGACTGGGAGCAATACCCAAGTCCAATGGGTCCTTCACTTTTTACCCATGGACAGAATCAGCCAAGGAATAATCATAACTCAGTGTGTGAAGGGGAAATAACTCTAGAACATGGGGTTGGAGTCAAACTGTGATTACATGGAATAAGAACAAATATGCATATTTACATATTCCACAAGTGTTTATCTGTGGGCCTGAGCTAGACACAGAGGAAACAAAACAATTTGCCCCCAAGGAGCTTTTGTTTGCCTTAATAACTTACTTTGAAGCTACCCTTTAATTTCCCTTTCTTAGGGGACTTGCCCCTAAGTGTCTGAGGTTTTAATCATCATGTTGCAAATATACATTTCTTTCAGAGGAACAAATAATGCAGGCTTAAGTCAATAGAAGGAAGTCACCACCAAGGTAATGCTTCTTACCCAGAATTCAGTTCTCCCTGTCTACTCCAAGGCTGAAAGAGAAGATGGACCTTTCTGCTGTTTTGCTTCTCAGTTTCTCAGTTGAGAGCAGATCATTCCAAAGGACAAAAGGATTATTTGTATACCCTCTGAGAAAGCATTTGCTCTGAAGAGCTGGGATATTTCTGAGCAAGTGATTTACACCAACTTACTGGTAAAAAGCTTTTTACAACTTCCTCAGCGTACATATTTCTTCCTTCTTTCACTCACAGTCCCCAAATGTATTATAGTAATAATAGATCAAATGGAAATAGTACTTCAAGGTTTTCAAAATGCTTTAGAAATATTATTCCATTGGAGCCTCTCAACAACCTTATGAGGTAGGTACCATTATCAATTCCCATTCACAGACAAGGGAAATGAGATAGAGAGAGGTTAGGTGACTTGCCCAGGGTCACACAGCTAATAAGTGTCAGAGGCAGGGTTCAAAATGAGGACTTCCTGACTCTAAGCCTAGCATCCTATCCATTATAGAACCTAGCTGAATATCCAAAATTAAGGAGAGAGGCACATATCATAAAAAACAAAAAACCTCTTCTTTGCCACTGAAGGACTTAACCTCAGATAAAAATGAGGTAACAGAAAAACAAATGAACAGGAGCTAAAGCATAACAGATCACAATTTTTTTAAAGACCACAGAAAAGGACAGCTAGGTGGCCTTAGTGGATAGAGCCCCAGCCCTGGAGTCAGGAGGACCTGAGTTCAAATCTATCCTCGGACACTTGATACTTACCAGCTGTGTGACCATGAGAATGGTCCATAAGAATGGGGGGGGGGAATATAAAGACCACAAAAAGACTTTACTAGAAGTCTTCAAGGAAAGGTTGGATGCTCCTTTTTCAAGGCCCCCAAAGAGCAATGTCATGTTTTAAGCAGTGAGGATTTGTGAGGTCTGTTCTCCACTTTCACAATATAGTCACTAGAGTGGTGAACTGGGCATCAGGAAGACTTGGATTCAAATGATGCTTCAGATACTAACTAGCTGTGTGATTCTGGACTTTCCTGGACCTCACCTTCCTCATACGGAAAATTAGGGACTCAACAACCTTCAAGTTCTTTCTAACCCCAAATCTATGATCATATGATAGTAATTCAAGCATTATATAATTTTACTACATTAATATTGTGTTCGGTTGTTTCAGTCATACCTGACTCTTTCTGATCCCATTTGAGGTTTTCTTGGCAAAGATCATGGAGTGGTTTGCCATTTCCTTCTCCAACTTGTTTTATAGATGAGGAAACTGAGGCAAACAGGATGAGGTGACTTGCCCAGAGTCACCCAACTACTAAGTGTCTGAGGCCAGATTTGAACTCAGGAAAAGGAATCTTCAAGCCCACCAGTTTGTCACTATACTATCTATATGAATAGAATAGCCTCCGAGTTTTAAACAGTGTTAGATGGTAGGAAGGAGGCAATTGTTGAAGGCTACATAGTTACTCACTTCGGTGACAACTACATACAAGTTTTTTTTTAAGCATAGTGGCACTTTAAAAAAAAACATTTAAGTTTATGAAGATACTGGGACCTAGTAGGAAGAGTGAATGTGTGAGTGAGGAGATACAACACAACATGGTGGGAACATTAGGCGTCAACACAACTTTGGCTCAATTTTCTTCTGCACTAGCCAATATCCCATCCCTGAGCCTATCCAAAGGCCTTCCTATCTCTTTTCCTTCACTAGGCCTCAGCTTTCTCTGCAAAATGAGGGACACAGATGTGATATTTTAGGGTGCCTTTCAGCTTAAAATCCTCAGAGATTCCAGATCTCTTCTTTTAAACAGCTATTCTTAACTAAAAAAGGAAAAAAGAAAGACCTAGAATTAAGTCCGAAGCCAATAGGAGGATGAAATACCTACCTGCCATTAGAGACTGAAACCTTCCTGCATCAAATTAGCTGCTGGTTCACTAATGAATCCCTGACCATTCTGGGGTGAGTCTCTGACTCCTGGAAAGATTGGAAGGGCCTTTGAGTAGTTGTTAGAACTCTGCTGGCAAGGGGGGGGTGGCTAGGTGGGGGGCGGTGGTGGCTAGGTGGCACAGTGAACAGAGCACCGGCCCTGGAGTCAGGAGTACCTGAGTTCAAATCCAGCTTCAGACACTTAATAATGACCTAGCTGTGTGGCCTTGGGCAAGCCACTTAACCCCATTGCCTTGCAAAAACCTAAAAAAAAATTAGAACTCTGCTGGCAAATAGAGAATTCCCACCTTTTGTGTTGATTATTAGGGAGCTCCCTTGTTCTCAAACAAAAAGGTAGACATGACTTACTCTACTTCCCTCTTTCCCACAATTGTGAGATGCATGCTTTTCAGTAATGGTGCACACAACTGGTACAGGTTCGACTCCCCCCTACCCAGGCTCCATCAGGTACTGTTCAACACAAGTGTGCAGTATGACTGACAGATCCAATCTTTCTGGCTTTTCCTCAGTTGACCCACATTGGGAACTTTCATTTTTTTTTCACTCAAATGAAATTAATGGAGCACCTGAAGGTTAAAAGCAAAAAACTCCATCAAGGAATCTCAGTATCGCAAATTCAGAACTGGAAGGGACTGGAGGTCATTGAATCCAACTCACTCAATTTAAAGATGAGGAAACTGAGGCCCAAAGGTCAAGTGACATACCCAAAGTTACCCCAAAAAGTTCAATGCTCTAAAACTAGAAGGGACCATAGAGGCCAGCTCATTTTTTTTGAAGAAACTAAAGTGTTGCAGAATAATGACTTCCTTAGTATTACACATATATACTAAGTGTCTGATCAATTCTGACTCATGGGAGAGCAAATAAGCACCAAGAAGGAAACTAGAAAAATGCAGCAGGGTAGAGGGGAAAGAATACCAGATTTGGAGAGAAGATCTGGATTCCATCTCCCTTTGTGGGACTTTGAACAAGTCATTTCTACTCTATGAACCTCAAGTTTCCTTATCTGTAAAACGGGAGTAAACATGCCTGAAGCACCTATCTCCTATATCAAATGAGGATGTTTACAAAGCCCTTAGTGACCCTGAAAGTGGCTTAGAGATGTCACCTAGTGTGGTTGGTAATGATTATCTGATCTGCCTTCTTATAACATTTCCTGTCAGTCCTAACTTTGCCCTCTTATAAGATGGAGTAGAGTTAAGTCTCCAGATGTCACGTGGAAAAGAATTCTAAGCAGTTTCCTGAACTGAAATTTTGGTACCCACACAAAAGTTTCAGAAAGGGCCCCTTCATCTGACTTCTCCTCTAAGATTAGCTAACATCTATTCTGTATGGCTATGTACCTACTTCCAAACATGTTGTCTCCCCTACTAGAATGGAAGGTCTTTGAAGGTAGGATTGATTTTGTTTATCTTTGTAACCACTGCCCTAAGTATTGTATCCAATACATACCATATACTTAATAAATATTCATTGATGGATTGAAGATTTTACATTCACTTGAAAATAAGCCCATGTCAGTGCCAAGACCTAATGGGAGTGAAGGAGGAAGAAGTGGTCATAATTTTGTTTTGAAATACTGCAGTGGCCATACCAAGTCACAACCTCATCACTGATCTGTTTCTGACCTGAGCCAGTTTGCCCCTCCTTTTGCAGACAGATGAACCCTGTTCCCAGGGGTTCATCATACTGGTTTTGGCCCATTGATTGGATTAACCCACTGCAACTCAAAAGCTAGTATCAGTCTGTTCAATAGCAAGGATTACAGGGATGCACCATGATACTTAAAAAAAACCAAACTTGTTTTGGGAGGGATGGGATGAGGGGTGAAGGCAGAAAGGACAGTAGGTCTATGAACTCCAACCTGTTCAGAAATTCTTGCAGAAAATCAACTTGGAGCAACTGTTCAAAAGAAGCACAACCAACCCAGCCTTATCTTTGCAGCCATGACAGAATCAACAATTTCCACCAACTGAACTTCTCGTGTGCCTTCAGCTTTATAAAGTTCATTTCACAGAATAACCCTTTGAGGTAGCATAGATTTTATTAACTCCTTTACTTATTAAGAAACTAAGGTTCCCTCCTTGAGGCTCAAGTCTTTTATTTGTTGATTTCCCTATTACCAGATCAACACTTTTCTGGTTGCTGACACAACTTCTTGTAAAAGTCAAAGGTGTTGGCAGATTTCTCAACAAATGGACTCCGGGCTACAAGGAACTACACCATCTCATAAGATGAGCCATTCTGATAATGAAATGGAATGGAAGGTGTTCTGGCTTTGCTAACTGAGTTAGTGACAGCTGAAGCTCTGCAAGTTATTCCAGGTAATGGTCCTTGGTAGGTTGAAGTAGGCTTGAAGAGCACATCTCTTGTGTCATTGCACATGCCCAAGTTGAACCGTCCCTATTGAAAATTCCCTTGAGACTATATTATGAAATCTATTTATTTCTAGATTTTCCAGATTGTACAAATTATACCTGGATCCCCTTGTACTGAAACTTCCTTCCAGGCATTTGTGAATCAACCTCTCTGGCAGGCTTAGAACCCAGTTCTGCCTATCCTAACCTGGGCCTCTGGCATCAATAGCTGGAAAGTACTTTCTTTTCACCAAATTTCTTGGCCTCCCATTCTTTACATCAGTTTTCTTTTTCCGTGCATGAAAGGAAAAGGAGATTTGTAGAGCAGAAAAGTAACACTCTCCAGCAAAATCAAAGGTAATTACAGTAACATGAGCAATAAAAAATTGACCACTTCTAGTCAGTCCCCCAACGTTTCCTGCCATATGCTCAATGGAAAGGCTACAAAAATCACCACACAATAGAGGAGGGACAAATCAAAACCATTACACTTACAAAAAGTTACTAACTTGCTCAAACACTTGTTATAGAAGTCCCACTACTGAGACTCATCTGCACAAAAATGTTCATAGCAGCATTACTTATGATACAAAAAAGTGGAAATTCAAGTGTGCAATGGCTGAAGACATTTTGGCACGTGAACATGCATGGATACTGCTGCTTCTAAAAGCTATGAAGAGTTCTGAGAAACATGGTAGAGACTAGTATCAACTATGAAAGCAAAGTCAGCAGAACTAGGAAAACGATGGACACCACGATGATAAAAATGGGAAAAAGTTTTACAGGAAGAAACAGATGGGTGGCTAGGTGGTGCAGTGGATAAAGCACTGGGCCTGGAATCAGGAGTACCTGAGTTCAGATCTGGCCTCAGACACTTAATAATTACCTACGGTGTGGCCTTGGGCAAGCCACTTAACCTCAATGCCTTGCAAAAAAAAAAATCTAAAAGAAAACAAAAGAAGATAACAGGGGAAGATGGCAGAAAAAGGAAAGCAAATGGAAAGCCTGAGGGTTCTACTAGTAATCAGAAAATACTAAAAGAGTCAAAGAAAGGCCTCTACCATGCTGAATGAACACTTTAATTTTTAATACTTTGATACCTGAATTTTAATTTTAAAAATTTTCCTTTGTATGTGTTTAATTTTCTTTTAAAAATAAAATTCTCAGGGCAGCTAGGTGGCACAGTGTATAGAGCACTGGCCCTGGAGTCAGGAGTACCTGAGTTCAAATCCGGCCTCAGACACTTAATAATTACCTAGCTGTGTGGCCTTGGGCAAGCCACCTAACCCCATTGCCTTGCAAAAGAAATTCTCTGACAAAGGGGTCCAGGACACACAAAAAAATTGCCAGGCTTCATAGAGAATTTAAAGAAGGGCATAATCAAGAGTTATCAAGGATGAGAACATCAGAAGTGGTTGCAATCTGCATTAGTGGAAGGACTGCCAAATGAGTGAGATCAGAGATCCACACTATGGTAGTCACATTTTCATATCACACTAACTTTTAACCTCAAAGAGGCTCCCAGAAAGCTTGTAATAACTTGCAACCCTCGACATCTGGGCAAGGAAAAGAAAAATCAATTGGGCAAAATATGAGTAAGACCCAGGAGGCAAGCTAGACAGCCTGAGTCTGGTGAATCATAAAATTATAGATGGAGAACTGAAGAGGGCTTACAAGTCATCTACCCTGTCCTTTTACAGGAGGAAACTGAGTCCTAGGGAAAGGAAGTGAGCTGGTCAAAGCCATACACAGAGGACAGTAAGGGACACAAAAACTATCTAGTCTAGCCTGCTCATTTTACAGCTGAGAAAACAGAGGTCCAAGAGGGGAAGTGACTTTCCCAAGGTCTCAAAGATTGCCTTTGAACTCAAGTGCTCTCAGGTGCAAATCTGTGGTTTTTTCCCACTGTTGGGTCCCTTGGATAAGTAGTTGCTTATGTTGTTTTACTTTGTTCATTTTCTCCCCCCAACTGAGACCCAATCCCAGATCTGGGGCCATTTACCAGGGTCCTGGCCCTCCCGCCTGGCTACCCACATGAAAAGCAAGGCAGTCAACTCCTATTCTCACCACTACTTCCTCTGCCTGAGCTATGTACGAAACAGCCAAGTTGTTTAACCAGCCTTCATAATTGCCCCTATTCCAAAGGTACTTAATGTGTCCTATGAAACAGCAGGGAACAACAAGGGCTTCCCAGTTTGGCCAGGACAGCCTGGGCTCTCACAAGACCCATCCGGTTATTTTGAACTTGTGCCAGACTATAAAATTCTTTATATGCTTTTTAAGACATTTTAGAAAGATTTGACTATTAGAGCTGTCTTGCTAGGGACTCAAGTTGACTTTCTGTGGGTAGGGGTAATTCTCTAGAGCAAAACAGGGAAATGGTGGAGAATACAGGAAGGACCCCAATGTATATCGGGAGTCTCAGCAAGGCAGGGAAGGGGGACCCTGGCTTCTTCAAGGTTCTGCTGATAGAATGGAAGCTCTGGTAGGGCCTTCTCAAGGTGAGAAGGTTCATAGGCTTAAAAATGGAAAGTTGGAAGGGACCTCAAAAAGGCCACATAGCCCACCACCCCTTATTTAACAGATGGAAAAACTGAGGCCCAGGGAAGGAAGAAAACAAGTATTATTAAGCACCTATTATGTCCCAGGCACAGTGCTAAGGGCTTTTAAAAAATATTCTCTCATCTGACCCTCACAACAATCTTGGGACATTGATGCTGCTATTATCTCCATCTAACAGGCAAGGAAACTGAGGCAGACAGTGTTTACATAACAGGCCTAGGGCCATCCAGCTAATAAGTGTCTGAGGTCAGATATAAACTCAGATCTTCTTAACTCCAGGCCCAGCTATCTCTGGTGGTCACACAGGTTTTAAGTTACAGAGTCAAGATGAAATTCCACTGATGCCAAAGTGAGAATTCTTTTTCAGAGTACCATGTTTCTTCTTCAAAGGAGGGGTGGTAGAAAGGCAATGTAGTGCAATGGAAAGAGTGCCAGCTTCAGTCTCAGAAGACATGGGTCCAAACTGCCCCCTCAGAATGTGTGACTTTGCTAAGTTGTTGGTCTCTCTTGGCCTTAGTTTCCTCCTCTGTAAAATGAGGGGGCTGGGCGAGCCTATCAGATCCCCCTCCGGATCCATGACTGATCCCATGATGTTCTCAGACAGAGATGGGTCCAGAAGGCCATTCCTGAAAGTGAGTTTCATTTCCTGACTTTTTGGTCCTCATCACCTCCTCTCAAGGTCCACACTGGCTTCAGCAGTCCTGTGCCCTGGGGCTGTTCTAGGATGTGGCAGCCCTCCCTGAAAGGCTGACTCCTTCCTGCTCAGCCCCTTCACCCTGTCGTAGTGACTGGGCACTTGTGGCAACCCTCAGCTGCTCTACCCCGCCTTCATTTCTAGCCTCAAAATGCTCTCAGCCAGTTGAGGTTTGCAGTTAGTTGGATTCCAGGCAAATTGACATTTAACTACACACAATTTGAGCATCTCAGGGAAACCTAATTCAGGGAAAAAACTGCAGTGTACCCCAGCTCTGGTTTCATAGCCCAAACCAACATGCCTCTCTACTCCTGCACTCTCAAAAGCCTTCCTATATATATATTTGCTGCCTTGATTTTCCATGCTCTGCTGCTAATTTCAGCTGGGGAGAAACAAACCACAGCTCCGTGACCTTTTTCTCTGATCAACTGATCAGCACACTGATCAACTATGACGGCCGGAAGGGTTGGGCAAAACCAAACTGTTTTCTGTCCTTTCCTCACACATGTGTTAGCACTTACTGCTACAGTTGGTCTATGACTTGAAAAACAGAGAAATGCACTTGAAGTCAGTCTGCGAGAGTCCAAGGAGCCTCCCCTTGGCAGAGAGGTGGTGGACCACAGGTGTGGAATGAGCCATACATTGGCTGGAACGAGCCATACGTTGGCAGGCATGACCAATGCAAAAGATTTGTTCCATTCGACTGCTTTTGTCTTAGGAGGTAGAAAACTGGGTTGGGTTTATTTTGTTTTATTGCGGGGGGTCCCAGAAGGGAAGAGTGCCGATAATGTCTCATTTCTATTTTTCAAAGAACAAGAAGGAAACCTTTATTTTAAAAATAAGTGGAGGTGAGGCATTCTGTAAGGCATGAGTCTTACCAGGCCACTGGGAGGTAAAAGGGGAAGGATGTCTAAGCTGGTCATAGAGGAAGATTCCCTTATAGATGTCTTCTTCCTAGGTTATATTTACCCTCTCAACCTAAGAGACTGAATGCTAGCAGTGGGGTGAGAATTCTATGCCAAGGGGGGGGGTAAGGTCACATGGAATCCCAGGTGCCACTTGTATAGTTTTTTCTGGGGTTCCACATTTTGGGAAGGAAGGACTCTGACAAGCTGTAGCATGTCCATGATGGGGAAGAGAATAGAGCCGGTTAACTCTTGAATGCCTCAGGCAAGGTGGCTCGAAGATTATAATTTGCAGACAGGTCACAATCTACTGAGGATTAAGAGGGTTCTCACCCCAAGCAAATCATAGACCCTTGGAGGTTTAATAAACATGCAAGGTATAAGGATTACAAAGATGAAAAAGAACCTGGGTTCTACTCACAAAGTTGGTTAAAAATTGAAGAATGAGGGTTGGTGAAGACACCTAACTAGAAAGGGCAATATGAGCATAGAAACCACCAGAAGACCAGACAAGATACCATGAGAATTCTGAGTCTGGAAAGCTTACTCCCAGCTGGGGGGGAAGGGGCAGGGGATATTAGAGACAACTTGATGGAGGAAGTAGTGGAACTGGGCCTTGAAGGGAGAAATTTAAAGGGTGAAGTTGTTTGTGTGAGCACATCTTAGGTATCAAGTGGGGGGGGTAGTGGGAGGAGTTCTTTCTAGGCCCCAAGGACGGGGGCGGGGGGGAACAAGGGAACAGAGACACTATCAGGTAGGAAAAGAATAGATGGCAGTAAGATTGTAGGTGTCATAAAGAAGAGGATGTGAAAAATCTGGATGGAGAGCAAAGAGACTGCAGAAGACCTTGAATACCAATGCTTCCTAATGTATGCTTTAATGCAGTAAGCAATGGGGAATAATTCAATTTTAAAAAAATCAAAATGTAAAAGTGAAATTAAAGTTTATATATGTAGGTATGATAGAAGTACCAGAGAACTACAAATCTTGAATTTTTCCTACTACATTCAAATCTCCTTGAGTGACAAGACATATGTCTTACTGATTTTTATTTCTTTTCCCAGCACAGTGTCCTGTACCCTGGATTTCTGAATGAATTTTTAAATGAACTTCGGATCGCTCGTTTGGTAAATTATGTATCTAGGTCATGTTTCAAGTACGTTAGTTACAAAGTCTATCACCAGATTAAGCACTGATGAATGTAATCTAGATCATTCTATTCTTGACATATCCTGTTAAAGGATGTTTTGAGCTCTAAGGCATCCAGGACTTGAAGAAAGACTAGCCTCCTCCAACATTGTAGCTAAGTTTTAGCTCAAAGAATGGTAGACCTAGAAAAAATCCATTTTATAGAAAAGTGACCTAGGGCCACGAAATACTCCTTTTAAAGATGAAGAGACTGAGCTCCTAGAGAGGGGAGGGAAGTGCCTTGTCCAAGATCACAAATTGGAGTATGGAGTTTAAAAAAAAAAACTTTCTAACTGTATTTCATTATATTTTAATACTCTACTTTACTTTGTGTGTTTGTAAACATTATTCCTAGTAAAATTCCATAGGTTTCAATAGACTGCCAGAAGGGTCTATGACACACACATACAAAAGTTTAAGAATCCCTAATGGCATTAAGTATAGCTCACACATTTTACAGAGGAGGGACATCAGGTCTAGAGAAATTAAGTGACTTGCCTAAGGACATAGAGCCAGTTAAGTATCTTAGGTGAGATTTGAACAGAGGTTTTCCAGACTCCCATCCAGTTCTGTATTCACTACCTTAGAGAACAAATGATCCAACTTCCTCATTTTATAAAGGAAGATTCTTTAAGACCCAGAGGTGAAATGATTTAATAAAGTTAAATGATTTAACAAGAGGCAGAAACTGGATTTGAACCCACATCCTCCGATGCTAAAAGCAGTCCTTTTTCAACCAGCATAGGCTATTTCCAGTAGATATGTAGTGTCATTTTATAATTATATACCCCAAGTGGACCTCCAATTTAGGGTTAAAAGCTGGGGAAAAAAGAGCAAAGAGATGGCCTTACCTAATCCTATCCAATCTTATAAGTCAAACTTTGGGGCAAGACATACACTACATCCTCAATAAATTTCTAGTATATAACCAGGAAGATATGACATGTATAGTCAAATGGAGTCATAAATCTAAATGAGCTGAATTTCTACATTTTGGACTTCTAGAACTCAAATCCTTAGGCAAAAATGAGGAATATAACAACAAAGAAATCAAGGGTCAGGGATAAAATGTAATTGAAGATAGGCACTGGCCTTTTGAGCTTATTAAAAAAAAGAAACCCTCAGATAAGCAAACTCCCTCCTCTAGCACTTTTTTTTTGCAAGGCAAATGGGGTTAAGTGGCTTGCCCAAGGCCACACAGCTAGGTAATTATTAAGTGTCTGAGACCAGATTTGAACCCAGGTACTCCTGACTCCAAGGCTGGTGCTTTATCTACTATGCCACCTAGCTGCCCTCTAGCACCTTTTTAAAAAAACTAAACTCTTAGAGTCTCCTAGAACATTGAGAGGTTAAGAGGCATTGACTTTCCCAGGGTCACACAGTCAGTGTGCATCAGAGATAGGATTTCATTGCAAGTCCTCTGACATAGTACTTTTCATCTTCATTTTACAGATGAGGAAACTGAGGTATACATTTACATAATTAATTTTTTAATTTTATCTTATTTAAGGTAATGGGGTTAAGTGACTTGCCCAAGGTCACACAGCTAGGTAATTATTAAGTGTCTGAGGTCACATTTGAACTCAGGTCCTCCTACCTCCAGGACCAGTTCTCTATCCATTGTGCTACTTAGCTGCCCCCTGAGGTCTACATTTACAAACAAGTAAGTGACTTGTCTAAGATCATACCATTAGTAAGGAACTGGAATGGATAGTTAAAATCCAGGTCCTTAGACTCCAAACCTACTGCTCATTCTGCCAAGTTATAGTTGCATTAGCTTTGGACTTGCCGTTTCTCAGTGAAATCCTAAATGATGGGACATTAAATATCCTAATGATGAAATACAATGGTACCATCAGCAAATATTTCTATTTCCTTATACAATGGTCAAAACCCACCCATTATGAACATCTGCACCCTCTCTTTTGGGGAACTAGACATTCAACAAAGAGCAGGTTTAGAAATTGACTTTCCAATACGCACCATCAAATTTTTTATATCGGGAAGCAAACATGTTCTGGAGAGTGTTGCAATGTTCCCCAACGGCACTTCGGAAATCCTCTTTACTCTGCTGCCGGTATTTCTCCTCCATTTCTTGAGAGCAGCATGTATAACCTTGGGCACAGATTTTCAGGTGATCGCCTACAAGATAGAACAGAGCAAAGCAGCAAGTTACTAATCCGGCCACCAACTGGCCAAAACATGATGAACCCACTCACTACGGGTTGGAGCCAACGTCTGGGGACTCATCACTGAGAGTGAGTTTGAAAGAGGAAACTTGGGAGTTTAGATGAGAGGAGTGAGGGAGGGATGGAAAGATGTCACATTAAAAATTAGACATCATTTTAGGTTTCAGGATCATCAAGGTGTAGGTAAGAATGCATTATGGGAAACAGACCTTGCACCTTGCAGCCAGACTTCTTTGGGATGACACTACATTTGGCCCTACACTAGCCCAAGTCTTGATTCCCCATGAATCATCTGCCATGTGCAAATATAAACATTAGTAGGATCTATGGTTTCCACAGCACATGGGGAGCTCCGGGGGTAGGGGCTCTGACTTAGCAGATAAGGCCTGGGGACTTAGTGGAAAATTGATCACTCTAGAGAGAGCAGTTTCAAACCAAATAATGAGTTGGGAAGTCAGTTTGCAGAGTAAAAGAAGTGGCAAGAAGCAGCAATGAGTGTAGACAATTTCTTCAAAGAGTTTAGCTAAGAAAGAGAGGAGAAATCGAAGGGGAAAGCTATTGAAAGAAAATAATGTTAGAAGTTTGACTGAAAGACTCAAAGGGAAAGATTACCTACAAAAGAGCTTTGAAATGGGGGAAGGAGTGGAAGAATAAGTAACAAGAGAGTAGATTCTTGAATGAAAAGATTCTATTTGGTACAAGTGAAGCCCCTGACCCTGGCCAGATAACTGTCCAGTACAAAGTCTACTGAAATAAAAAATTCAAGGGCAATGGAAATTGGAAGAATTGGCATCCCCAAAAGAGAAGCATTGTTGATCTGTAAACAGTCTTTGGTGGGGATTATGACCATAATATCATATAGTTTGGAATTTACATTAGCAATTTTCCACACTGAGCAGTGGTAAGATTAGCTTTTGAGTCAGAGGAAAGGGTTCAAATCGCAGCAGGGTCATCACTTCACTTTCCTGAAACCACTTTCTTATCTGTAAAATGACAGTCGGACAAGTTGGCCTTCCAGCTCTAAATCTAGATGATTCTAAGATTTATAGTAATATTTAAGTTATTTATAGTTATTTTCCTTACCTTACCCTATGAGGGGAGTAGTTGAATGTTAATCATCCCATTTTTCTGATGAGGAAATGAAAGCCCAAATGGGCAGATCTTTGTCCATGGTCAAAAGCTGGGTTTTCTATTACCAGCAACCACCCTACACACATACATGCATGCGCAACATGCATACACGTGCACACCCCAAAACAAAAATCTACCTCTTCCCTAGGTCTGAAAATTATCACAGCAGGAATTTTCATTTGAATTCAGAGACATATTTAGCAGGGAAATTAACCCATAGTCTCTGTCTGAGTTTCTGCCCTGGGATTTTGATTCTGCTGTATTCATCGTATCTCCAACAATAAGGTAGCCCCCCCAAACAGTCATTGTGTTCAGGGGCTATTTGTGAAAGAATGCCCACAGCACCACAGGCTAAGAATAGTCAATGGAGATGTTCAAAGTGGAAGCAAATACGGACCGACTCAAATGAACAACTGTGTTAATAGAGGGCTGGATGGCTTACACAGTGGTGGCTGCGGCCCCAGCTACGACCCATCCGCTGCATGTGACCTACTGACTTCCCAGATTCTTTTCAAAGGCTCAGCTGTGAAATGCAATGAATTCCCAAGGATTTTTGGAGAGTGGGGCAAGACGCTTAATGGGCTCGGAAAAGAATCGATGTCCACCTAATCCTGACTGGGGTCCTCAAAAACACTGAAGGGCCACTTGGAGACGACTAAATCCAAGAACAAAAAAAAAAAAGCTCCTGAAGGCCAGAAAATCCCAAGAGGCAGCAGGCGGGAACAGCAGCAGCAAAGAGCCATTCTATACATTGAAGAGGGTACCACACATCCACTGGTAGAAACTTAGCCAGCGAAACTCTTCAATACTAAATTGCAATAATAAACATTACTTGAAAACAGTTGTAAAAAAACAAACCTATCTATCTCCAGGGCCAGCTGGTCCACGTTGAGAGGAAGAAAAACCGATGGACGACATATGTATTCCACTGGTATTCCAGTTATGTCATCAAAGTAAGAAAGTTCCCCGTGATGAACTTCGAAGAGGCCATGAACTAGAGAAGCTGAGGATGGATGGATAACTGGAAGCAAGACCAATGTCTTTGCAATCACAGATATTTTGGGAGGCTCTGAGCATAGGAATCATTCAAACAGTACTTGAGCTGTTCCTATTTTATATCATATTTCTTTGTACTAGTGGTCATCCACATATGCAATGTTCTATTTCCTCCCCTGTTCTTCAGGAAGCAGCTCCAGTGAAATCTCCTATTTCAGAACTTTGCTGTTGCCCCAAGATGTGTTTCAAAATAACTTTATATTCGACTTATCTGTTGTGTGTATTTGTGTTCACCATGTAGAATATGAGCTCTGTGACAGCAGCAGGGCCTTTTAGAATTTTCCATCTCCACCCCCCTCCATCAATATTGCAGGTGATCCAAAGAGTAATGGAGAAATGCATGATAGACATCAAAAAGGTTGTGGCAAAGTACCTTCTGTATTTTATGTACAAAAAATGGTAAGAGAAGATTATCTACCAGGAAATATAAGGTAAATAAGGAAATATGAGGTAAGCCAATCATGTAGGGAGAGGCAACTCATGTGTTTGATGCCATAGAATGCTAAAGGAGAGAAGGGCCTGGAACCATGTTAGGTAGCTACTCCATGGAGAACTGATGGGAAACCATGGTAAAGGATCTCACAGGATGAGAAGGCATGGGTGGGTGATCATGCACAATGTCAGTGGCATCGACACCGATAACAGCAGTCTTTTGGAAAGGCAGCAGTCAATAGAGTACAGAGATTATAGACTTGCATGTCAAAAGATCCGAATTCAAGGGCTGATTCGGCTACTCAGCCCCTGGGTGATTAAGAAATGGACTTCCTTCTGGACTATATGATCTCCAGGTCCTTTCCAGCTTAGACATTCTATGGTTCTGAGAGACAGCAAGGATTGCTACACATAAAAGTATATTAGGTGCTAGAAACAAGCCAATGGGATGGCATAATATTTTTTCCATACAATTCACACAATTAGAGATGTCTCTACCTAAACCAAATACAAATTAAATAAAGGATTTATAATCTGTGAAGTGAGGTATCAAAAAGAAGGGAGCTAGGGGAGCTCCAGCCTCTGCCCCCCACCAATAACAGACAAAAAACAAGAAGAAGGGAAAAGAGATATTACTATCTGTAAAGTTGGGACACTGTTACTTACAATTCTCACATCAAAATCTACAGAAAAAAAGATTGTTATTACTTTAGTTGGGGATGACTTCAAAGAGTCTTAAGTAGAATTCCAGTAAGTACTTGTATTCTAGAGGAGAGTGAGATCAGTAAGCTGGAACAAAGGGCTCAGATGGAGGGGGGGGCTTGGTTTGAATTTTCACAAGCCCCTCCATCCCAGGAAAACTCTTAGCTTTTTAAAGTTCAAATTCAGGTAAGTTTTTCTAATTGCTTAGTCCCCAACTTTGTCTTAATTTCAATTCTTCCTCAAACTAAAAGTCTTCCTCTTTGCTGTGAATACAGAAAGCTACAAACAGATCTGACTTCAGTAGGTCACAAAGTATGATAAGGCAAAAAAGCCAAGTACCCTTCTCCCTGTCTAAGCTACCAAAGAAACTCAGGAGGCATTCACAATCCTCTAATTCCTCAGGACAAAGAAAGCCTCCAAAGATCTTAAATAATGGGGAGGGGGAATGGGGGGCAGTGGAGAATGGGTGTATTAATCCAGTCTCCCTCCTTCCAAACACACTGAATGCGCAAATAGCTTCAGGGAGAAAAATAATCAGGCCTTAACAAAGTATATAAATCATAGATCAATGCTTCACAGACTTTTCAAGAGGAGGAACCCCCTTTTAAGGTCAAACCACTTCATTTCATGTCTTTCTCCTTTATCTCTCCCTGTCTCTCATTTTCTCACTCTCTCCCTCCCTCCCTCTCCCTTGTGTAGCTCTGTCTCTCTCCCTTCCTTCATCCTCTCTCTCTCTCTCTCTCTCTCTCTCTCACACACACACACACACACACACACACACACACACACAGAGTTGTAGTGCAGTGATTTAGGCACAGAATCTGAGTTTGAATCCTATCTTTGCCACACCATCTTGTTACATGGCCTTGGGCAACAAGTCCTCCAGACTTCAAATTCTTTGTCTATAAATTGAACACGTTGGACTAGGTGATCCCTAGAGGTTTTTCCTAGTACAGAGAAGCATGCCCTCATTACAGATCATGGGCTGAGAAGCATTGTGGGAGGCATCAGAGGGGCTTCATGTCTAGTTTTTAATTAAAAGCATAATACAATCTCTGATGGGGAAAAAGGGTAGATTTGACTTGTTTTTGTGACATCATGGTTCCAATTCCCAACAAATAAAGATGTCCACTTTCTTCACTGCCTACTGAAACAATTCTGCAAGTGTTAGTACTAGTCATAAATCAGGAGAATGAAATTAAAGATGTAGGCAAAGGCACAGACCAAAAACATCCCTATTTGCTGACAACAGGATGGTTTACTTGCAGAAAATCAGCAAAGAAAGTAACTGAGATAACGAAGGGCTTCAAGAAATTAGCAGGTTACAAAATCAATAGTGTTTCCATAGAACAGTAACAAAACCCAGGAGGAAATAAGAGAAATAAGTGCCCTGTGACAATAACTACAAAATGTCTGGAAGTCTATTTACCAAGGCATGCTTAAGATTTGTATGAGCAGAATTACAAAATACTCTTAAAAGACATAAAGAATGATGGAAATAACTATCATGCTCAAAGATGGGATGCACCAATATAATAAAAATGACAATACGACTTAAATTATGGATCAGTTGCTAAACTAATCAAAATACTAAGGGAATGCTTTTGAAAGTCCAGGAAAATAATGCAAAACAATAGGAATGGATATAGAATACCAAAATGAATTCCCCAATGGATATGCGGTCAAAAGATAGGAACAATTTCCCAAAGCATTACAATTTCTTAGCAATCATATGAACAACTGCTCCAAATCACTAAGGAGAAAAATGAAAATCAAGACAATTTTGAGATTTTACATGCTACCCTGGAAACTGGGGGAGGGGGAAGGATGGTGAAGCATGAGAATAGTCAGGGAAGGAAGGATTATGGAAAGACATGGATGTTGACATAGTGGTGGTAAAGCTGTGAACTGAACCAACCATTCAAGGAAAGTAGTTTGGAAATAGGCAGAGAAAATTAATAAAATGTCCACATCCTCTGACCCAGTGATCCCACTGCTAGACAAAGAAGCTTAAGATGTTAGCCTTTTCTTTTTTCTTTTTTTTTTTGATGTCAATCTTTTCCATCATGATGGACTCTTTGTGATCCCATTTAGGGGTTTTCTTAGCAGAGATACTAGAGTGGTTTGCCATTTTCTTCTCCAGCATATTTTACTAATGAGGAAACTGAGGCAAACAGGTTAAGTGACTTGTCCAAGGTCACACAGCTAGTATTTAAGGTCAGATTTGAACTCAGGAACATGAGACTTCCTGACTCCATATCTAGCAATCTCCTCAATGCAGCGCCACCTAGCTGGCTTATGTAGCAGGATATTCTGTCACCAAGAAGTAGAAATAAAACAGATCCCCAATGTGCAACTTGAATAAAATGCATAATTACTGCAACATAAGAGAAGAGAAACAGAAAAGATTCAGGGAAGAATGAAAGGGCTGATATGAGTGACACATTAGACTGTCAACTCCTTGAGGGCAACTGTCTTTAGCTTCTTTTTGTACCCCCCAGTGTCTGACACATGGTTGTTGATGTTTGTCCTTAGTTTTGTTTTTTTTTTAGGTTTTGCAAGGCAAATGGGGTTAAGTGGCTTGCCCAAGGCCACACAGCTAGGTCATTATTAAGTGTCTGAGACCGGATTTGAACCCAGGTACTCCTGACTCCAAGGCCCATGCTTTATCCACTATGTCACCTAGCCGCCCCTTGTCCTTAGTTCTTGAAGATGACCATGACATCAGGGAGGTGATACCATGACAAGCCAACAAACTGGATTTGGGAGGAGGAAGCTATGCTAAGTCCCCGGTCTCACTTTCTCCTCCAGAGCTGTCTGGGTCCAGTGTCTAGATATGAATCACAACTACTGGAGATGGAGGTAAGGCAATCAGGGTTAAGTGACTTGCCCAAGGCCACAGAGTACCCTAAACTGGCATATAGTAGGTCCATAATAAATGTATACTGATAAATAGATGGATAGAGAAAGATGAAAACAGGGTTAGTAAAAGAATATAACCAATGCCTAGGGAAACAACATTACCAAGGAAAGGAATTTTAATATTGTATAATTACGATGACTAAGCTTGGAACTGAAGAAGGGATAGGAAAATATACCTCCCACCCTTCTCAGCAGAGGGATAGGGCAAGTCTGGGTGTACTATATTGCATGCACTAGACTTGAACGAGGTATTCCTTTTTCTCTTTTTTTGTTACTTGCTTTAAGAAAGGATACTTCCCTGCCTAATGTCACAAACAAAAAATAACTAAAGAAATATGGTTCTGTGGGACTAGAGGGGGAAAAGTCTCCCTCCTTTGAGCAGTGAGACCATTATTAAGACAGTGAATCACAATGGGGGTTTCTTTTGCTATACTTCTTTATTGAAAGGGTAAATTCTATTAGAGGGTGTAATTTGAAAAGGACAATCTAAAAAAAAGTTTATACTTACTATTTCTAGAGTCCAATGCTCCAATCATGAGCAATCCTTGTTGCTCACATGCAAAATTCCTATGAACCTCTCCCCCTCCCGCCCTCTCTCTGAGGTCTTCTGTGACACAGAAGACAGTCTCATGATTTCTCCCTCCTCTACTATTCCAGAATGAAATAAGCTTCTTTTGCACCACACTCTACTTCCTGAGTCTTGGGGAGGTTCTATCCTATCCAATGATTCTCCTAGTGCTCAATTTATTTCTTGCATCCTTTTCAGTAAGAGTTTTGAGAGCCAGTTTACAAATCAGCCTCATGCTATAAGCATTGCATTGGGGGACAGAAAAACAGAGACTATCAATCTAAATTGGCCTTTTTTCATTGGTCACTTTACTTATAGGACATTACTCCAAAAGGCTTGTGGCCACAAATCAAATTCACCCTCAGTAGGTGACCTGCTGTGTGCAAGAGACTGACCACCATGTAACATAGAATACCTCTTCAATCATTCAAAAAGTCTTTCCCACAGATATCTTATTGTCTGATCTTGCTATCTCATACTTTTTGTTTCTTCCTTAAGGATGTGATTTCTCTCTCATCACACTCAGTTTGGATCAATGTACAACATGGGAACAAAATAAAGACTGACAGATTGCTTTCCATGAGGGGGTGGGGGAGGGAAGTAAGATTGGAAGAAAAATTGTAAAACTCAAAAAGTCTTACCCAGATCTAAGATCAATGGCCAAAATCAAGCCCATTGGTCCAGCCTATGTTAGGAGGTAAGCACCAGAATAGTAATTCTGAGGGTAAAAATGCCCAAGTTTAAGGTTCTAAACATGCATGAGTCTGTAGCATTCCATCACTAGAATATTCTCATGATTTTCTTTTTCTTGGCTGGGGTTTGGGGGGAAAGGGAGAACATGGAGAGTGTCTATTTTCACCTCTTCTTTCCTTTCTTCTAAGTTTCTAAAAACAAAAAAAATTCTTACTAAAACAAAACCACAGGCTGGAGGTGGACTTACAGGAAATCTGTCTGGTCATGCACAGTCATGTACTGGAGAGAGAATTATCAGAAAAGCATTACCACGAAGTAATTTTCAGAGCTCACAGAGTTCCTTCTGATAAAGGAAAATAAGATTCGGAAGCTAGAAGATGCATCTGGAAGAGGCATCAAGCATCTTCCAGAAATCACAGGCAGAAGACAATAAAATAATGGGGGCAATCTTTCGGTTTCTGTTCTTCTCACCTCATTTACATCCGTCTGACCACCCATATACTTATGAATGTACAACCTTCTCCAGCTCCTGGCCAAAAAGGGCATGGACTTGGTTTGATACCATGACATCAAAGCTGCAACACAAGGCAAAACTACAAGAACCCAGGTGAGGGGATTGAACCATCTGCTGTGCAGTTCTGTTGATGCGGGTTTCCAGGCCATGTGCTGATTGCTCCCCACATACTGGACAGAGGACATCCTCCCTTAGAAGCAGCATAGGACAGTGGAAGGAGCAGAAGACTTGGGATCAAGAGAGAGCTTGGAAGCATCTTCCATTTCCAAAACTTATCAGCTGTGTGACCATGAAAAACAAAGTCAACTCCTTTGAGTCTCAGTCAATTTCCTCACCTCTCAAATAGCTATAATAACTATCTACTTCATTGGATTCCTGATCCACTGATATGGCTACAGATCTCATCCCATTCAGGCTTTCTCATTCCAGGCAATTCTGCTCTTTGATTTTACATAACTTGTCCATAGAGGATCTAGCCAGTGCATTGGAGGTTTCCTTCTAGAGCTCTTAAAATATTAAGTTGACTGTTGTCTTATTGAATGACTGAATTTCTCTATGGTTCTCTGGTGTCTGTTTCCTTTCTTCTCATGCATATACCAGCCATTGCTGATATTCTCCAGCTTGTTCATGCCTACCATTTATCTCTCCATTGCTCCTTGGGGGTCAAACATCATTTGACTCTTCAGATTGTACCAGTGATTCACAGTCATTCAACATCATTGAAATATGGAGAAAAGATAGGCTTTGGCAAATAGCCACAATGGACCAGCCCTGACAATCCCTTCTACCACCTACCTCATTTCACCAGTCATTTCTGCATTGAACTTGAAGGACTCAAGAAGTTACCAATCCATCCACTGCAGATGGAAGTCACAGACTCAGTTTTAGAGGGCATGGCTTAGAGCTAGGGTTATCCATTCAAAGAAGTCTATACAATATTACAGCTGGCAGGGCCCTTAGGGATCATCAAATCCAAAAAACAGAATGGTACAGAGGCCTAGGTAGGGAAAAGACTCACCCAAGTTCATGTAGTAATAGAACCAAGACTAGACTCAAGTCTTCTGATCCCACAGAATCTCTGAGTTGAAAGTGACCAAAAGATAGAAACTACTATTGTATAATTGGAAAACAAATATAATATTTATATTAAAAAGTGACCAAAAGATTCTCTAATCCAATCCTCTCTAAAACATGCCAAATGGTCATCTAGCCTCTGCTTGAAGACCTAAAGTTCAGTGCCTTCCATCTGCCCAAAGAAATGCCCCTAGGCTTAGCTTGCCCTTACTCCATACTCCAAATGATCATCCTGCCTTTGTATAATCAAGTTCAAAGGCAAGGGAATCACTACTGCCCGTTCTAATCTTTGTGGGCAACTCTAACGGTTGCACAATTCTTCAATATACTGAACCCAACTTAGTTTGTTGCTATGAGTGTTCCATGGATTCTAATGCAGCATGGGTGAGAGTGACTAAGCCTGAAAGTCTATAGGTTCCTATTTGGAGTTAAGTGTTAAGTGGAAGAGCCTAATATCACCCACAAATCTGGAGATATTACTGTGAACTACCTCCTTCAGATCTTTTTAAAATGTAAGAATAAAAGGAGACCCAGAATGAAGCCCTGGGGGAATTCTCACTGTTTCCTACTCTGAAGAGATTCTCATTTATCCATACCTTTGTTGTTCATATCCAAGGTAGGCTCCACAAAATGATCAAACACTCACTGGAACCCCCACAGTGACTCAGTTTCTTGAGTTTATTCAAACTTTATCAAAAACAGCTGTCTGAAAGCTCCCAAAATTAACAGAACTGCTTTCCCTTTAATAACATACATTTACCTCCTCAGCATGTGCCAATCAATTAGCCAGGAATTCTCCTACAAAAACAATTTTATCCCCCACCCCCAAGGTGGACTATGTTTAAGGCTTCAATGATCCTATCCCTTATTTTGGGCCAATGCTCTACAATCTCACTCTTATTTTCCTTCCAACCTCTAACAGAGAGGTCACTGGGTCCTGACAATTTATGATCACCTAATGTGTTAGGCCTAGAACATCTGGTGTATTTTAGTACCACCTCCAAAGGGTCCAGTAAACTACAAGGGGACTCCCTAGCATCTCTTGCAGTATAAACCAAGGCCAAGAATCCAGTGGCTTCCCCCAAGTCCATCTTTGACCCAACATGGCGACATGAAAATGGGACCAAAGCCTGAATGCAGTATTTATCAGGTGCCCTTCATGTGCCAGATGGTATATATGGATATAAGAAATTACAAAAAGCTTACAACATACCCTATTGCAAATTAAGGGATGACCAAAAGTGAATCTAGGGGAAGGGGAAGAATGATGATTTTTATAGCTTGTAGGGATTTTTCTCCATCTTCCTTTCCCTCTGTGATTGTCATCCCCCCCTCCATGGCCCAAACAAAATAAAACAGGAGAGATTTCTCCTATTTGGATCAATACAGATGAGAACTTTCACCTCCATTTTGTGCAACAGATGACATGTTGTTTCTGGAGCTGACCAGGAAAACAGATCTTACACAACAAGATGGTTCTGAGATATCTGAGGCCCTGATGCCCTAACCTTGGATGAGATCCAAATCCAGAGAGCTAAATAAAGGGTAAGCTGTGGTTCTCCTGCTTTATCCTATCCTCAAATACTTTCATTTCACATCACATAAAAGAATTTTGACAGAGATATAATAAAGATATCACCATATAAAAGATGTGATATATTCAAACATATTCAAATCCCACCATAATGGCCATTTAATGCATTAGGATCATTAGTGCTGACTTGATCTAAGCAGCATAGAAAAGTCCTTACCTATCCAAGTGGAGAGAAGCACTCTTGGAGGGACATTTTCTGCTGTTCTAAATCACTGGAGCAAAATTCAAAGTTCAAACAGGCCCCTCAAAGTTTGCTGAATTTACTAAACAGATATTTCCTGAGCACTGACTTCATGGTTTAGTCTGCTTAGCTCTAGTCAGGGTTAACTCTATTGGAAGTCACGTAAACCATGCTTTAAGGCATGGTTATTTTTCATTTTCTTTAATAAATTGCAGCAAATTTGGTCTTTTCACAAAATACATCTGCCTGAAAAATACATTTCTATGCATTTCTTTAGAGTCATTGAATGTTAGGGCTAAAAAAAGAGGGCTTTTGAAATGAGGATCATTTAGTCCAACCTTAAACCCACGGTCCCATAGGACAAAAAAACAGACTTGCAATCAGAGGGTGTGTGTTTGAATCCTACTCCTATTTCACATCCGTCACCTGGGCAAGTCCTTTCCTCTCCTCGACGTCACTTTTCTCCCATATAAAATGAGGAATTTGGACTATCTGAACTCCAAGATTCTTTTCAGCTCTAGAACTAAGATCCTATGATTGTTATTCTACAGAGGTTGGAAAAAGAAAATTCAGAGTAGGCAAGTAGCTCTCCTAAGGTCACACAGCAACTTAGCAGCAGAACCAGGGTTCTACTTCCAACTCAATACTCTATAGGTTCAATCATTCTGCCTCTATCATTATTAACTGGTTGAATCCCAATTTTATTTACCCCCCTCTCATGAGCCCTAGGCAAGTCACTTCCCTGACTGGGCCTCAGTTCTCTCTCCTCAAATGAAAGGGCAAGTCTAGAGAATGCTTACAATTCCTTCCAGCTGTAAATCCCATGTTGCTATCACTGTAATTGCTCTAGTCTACATTAGTGCTTCCTAACCTAGGGTCTGTGATTTTCTTTATATTACACACATACACACACACACACACACACGTATACACTCTCGCGCACGCACACACACACACACACACAAACACACACGCACAACACCCATCTTTACTTCAATATAATTGGTTTTCTTTGTAATTCTGAGTATTTTATTGGATGCATTTCAAAATCTTATTCTGAAAAGGGATCCACAGGTTCTATCCAGGAGTCTGCCAGAAGGTTTCATAGCAAAGAGAGGTTAAGAAACCCTCATCTTAGAGGAACAATCCCTAGGTATTCCAGGGTCTGAAAACCTCTGATAAAAAGGTGTCAGACGAAAAACACAGGTTGTAATGAAAGTCTTTGGCTGGGCTGTCATGCTCTCTTCCCCACTCGTTTTTGAGTTTCCTTTTATAATGATGACTTCAGTCTTAGGGACTGAACGAACATGTAATTAATATATTTATGATCTTTAAAGGCTCGCTTCGGGCTGTTTGCACAGCAGGATGGAAAGGAGTGGCTTCTTTGTCAGCTGGATGACAAGAAGAGAGAGCAACAAGGCAGGCAGCCACTTGCAGTGTGCTGCCTCACAAGCCCCTGCAGGCCTGTCCAATTTCTACCTAGCCTCAGAGACAAGGTTCCCCAAAAGAGGCCCCAGGTTCCACATGAAGAGACAGAGAGATATGAAAGGAGGGAGAGAGGAAGAGGAAGGGAAGAAAGAGAGAAGATGAAGAGAGTGAGCATTAGGTAAGAATGGACAGAAGATAAAGAAACAGGGAGCAGAGAGAGAACTGAGGGGAGAGAGACAGACAGACAGACAGACACACACACACAGAAGGAACACACATAAAGGATAAACATGGAAAGAGAGGGACAGAAAAATGAGAGAGATCAAAGAGAAAAAATGAGCAGAGACAGAATTCACAAATAGGGAGGGAAAGAGAGAACCAGAGACACAGAGGCAAGTGGAAGAGAGAAACAGAAAAGATGAAGAGGGTAAAAGACAGGAGAAAAGAGAGGCAGGAGATAGAGATAGATAGATAGATAGAGAGAGAGAGAGAGAGAGAGAGAGAGAGAGAGAGAGAGAGAGAGAGAGAGAGAGAAGGAAAAGAGTCCCTTGGATTGGAAGGACCCTTTGGGTACCACAAGTCTCTTTCAATTGTAATTAAGAAAGGACCCAGAGAAGGTTTTCTGATCTCGCTGCTGGAGGACCTAAACTTTGAAATCACAGCAATTGTAAATGGACAGTTGTATTATTGGTTGTAGCATATTGCCAATGATGAGGTATACATCAGGAATTAATGTGGATGATACCAAACAGGAAATGTATGATCAGAAAAGAAAGTGAGATGGTTGGCCAACCAGAGCAAGTTGGCAGATGGACAGCCTGAGTGCTGTGATGGTGGTACCCATGTAATATTTTTTACAAGGTCTCAAGCTATATTGTTTTAGCTCCTCCATGAGGCATTTACAGGAGAACATAAATGAGAATTGCACCAGATGACAAAAGGTTTGGCTGGAGAGCAATCAACCCCATTGGAGAGAGTGCCCACACATGGATGAGATCCTGGCTCCATTGAGATATTAAAGCGTAAGAAGAACAATGTCTGGAAAAACTCACCAGCTGGAAGGGTCAAAACCTATGTGGTTTTTCAGAGGTCTTCCCAATTGTGAAAGACCCAGGGTTGGAGCTAGACATCTCCTTGGCCAGCCCTAGGCCGGCCTCCTAGACTAGAAAAAGAGGAGGGGGCCTTTTTTTCCTTTGAATACGGACATCAGGGGTCATCAATGGGCACTCATTCCATCCAAGTGATTGTGGGAAAGCTGAAGGCTTTGTGACAGCTGCTAGCCACATTGTCAAAGAAATGGGACTACAAGGAAGAAAACCTGGTGGGGGGGGTGCATCTGCCAATGGCAGGGGAGCTTCAATAAAAAAAAATACTTTTTAAACTAAAAGCTTTATTTCTTACAATATCTTCTTATCCACAATAGGTAAAATTAAGGACAAAAAAGAAAAAGTAAGGGGGGGGGGACAAAAAGGGAAGAGAGAAGTAAAGGAAGAAGGAAGGAAGGAAAGGAAAGAGGAAAGAAAAACAGAAAGTTGGACTTGAATCGGAAGCCCACGATTCAAACCCTAGCTTGGACACTCATTAATTAGCAAGATGAATGTGGATAAGTCATTTCCCCTCTGGGCTTCAATTTCTACCTTTGTAAAACAAGATTAATAGTAGCTATAACTATCCACCAGGGATATTATAAGAAACTTGCTTTTTCAAACCTGAAGCACTAGAGACTGGGATGAATTATATAAAATGTAACAAGAGGTAAAAGTCTTCCCCACACCCTTAACCCTTTAACAAGGGTATAGGCAGAACCAAAAGAATTAACAAGCAAGCAAACAAGATGCTTTTTGTTCTATGTCCCCAATCAGATGAGTCCAAAATCCCCCCACCTCTAGCCTCATTTTCTTTCTCCCCTCTCCCTATTCTTATATAGCTAGAGTATACACTTACACTTCTGTGGTCTTCCCTCTGAGACCCCTTGTTATCTGGGAAGATGCCAAATGAAGGGTTCCTCTCCCCCACCCCACCCCCAAGGCAAGCATATGCTTCTACATTTAGGTCTAGCCAAGTACTTTTTTCAACACAATACAGAGTAGGTGTTATCTCCATTTTACAAAGGAGGACATCAAGGTGACTTGTTGCCCATCATTATCCAGCCAGTGAGTTCTCGACCTGGAACCTGACCCAGACCTCCTGAGCCCAAGTCTGGGGCTCTTCCTCCAGGACTGGACTGCCTCCCCACTAATAATGGCACTCATTGAATTGGCCATGCCCCACTGCCCACGCCGCCTCTCCAAAGACAAGCCTCACACCAGATGGCTCGCCATTCATGAATCAGTCCTCTGTCTGGGCAATAGGGGGAAAAAGCTGCTTCCCTTGTTACATTTTCTTCAATACCAGTCTTCTCCCTCCCAGCCTTTCCCTTCATCCATTCCAAATGAGGCCAACTGCTTATTCATTCCTCCCCCTCAGTGACAAGCACCTGAAATAATAATTGGAATACAATCCGAGATAGATCAATAGCTCAATCCACCTGGCCAAACCTTGGCTGTTTTCTAAAGAACCTTTTGGTCCTTGATTCTCAGGACCAAGATTTGTCCTAATCCTGAACTCACCAGCCCCGGTGGTCATGGCAAATTCAGTCACCCACTATGCACACCAGTTGGTCTTCATCACATTCCAGAATTGGAAAGGACCTCAATCTTTGTGTTTAGTTTATTTATCCTCTTTACATCCTGATAAATATGCCTATTGCCTCCCTCATTCGAAAATAATCTCCTTGAAGTCTTTCATTCATTAAGATTCATAGCACAGATTCATAGAACAGATACAGTACAGGTATAATATATGCTTACTTGCTTGGTAATTCAGTTCAACCGTCTATGCTTGTGGGGATTCAGAGGATGACAGACGCTGAACCAGGGCAATGAGACAAAAATGAAATGGGGGCCATAGCACCAACCTCAGCAGAAATCACAGGTTCCGAGGAAATACAAAAGTTGAGGAAGCAACCAAAAAAACCAGATAGTGAGAGGATAGGGAAAGGAAGCAAGAAGTGGGTTCCCATAAAGTCAGAGAATCTCGAGACAAAGTCAAAATATTGTAGGGGCATTTTAGGTCAGAGGGCTCAGGAAGAGTATGGTGAATTTACAAAGATTACTCAACTAAAGTGTTTGGTTTCTTTGGGGGAAAGGCATGGCACCATAACTTGAAAGAGATTAAAGATCAAATGGAAGTTCTCATCTATGACAAAATATTCATAACTATGTTTCTTGGGGTAGCAAAGAATAAGAAACAAAGTGGGTGCCCAATGGTTTGGAAAAAGTTCAACAGACTGTGCCGGGTGAGTTATACATTTTATTTTGGTACCATGAGAGATGAGGTATGAGAAATTCAGAGAAACTTAGTTAGACATAAATGAACTGATGCAAAGTTAAGGAAACTGACATAATGACTACAATAATGTCACTGAAATGAATGCTAAAACAAAGGAAAAGTCCGTGTAATTCTAATGTCCATCTCAGCTTTTGATGGGGGGGGGGGGAAATCTATGTTCCACTTTTCTTTCCTTGGGGAGATTTCAGTCATAGATTTAGAGCTGGAAAGAACATGAAAAGTCCTCCTTATATCTTTATCCCATGATATCATTGGTCCTTTTCGACAATGAAGGATGAACAACAGGTGGGCATATTGGGGTACAGAATGGGAAAATGTCATCAGACTCTGCCTTGGTTGCTTCCTTGAAAAGGAAGGCTAAAGGATGCATATTTAAAAATAGGTATGTGATATAAAAACAAAGGCATCAATAATGTTGCTACCATCTACACAGGTCTGAACCTCACAAGAACTCTTTGAGATAAATGCTGTTATTACTCCCATTTTGTAGATGGAGGTAAGGTGACTTGCCAGGGTCACACAGCTAGTAGATGTCTGAGGCAGAATTTGAAATTTAGTCTTTCTGACTCCAAATCCACAACCATCTCTTAGATCTAAGATGGCAGATACAAAAGACTACTGTGGAGTACTAGTAATGATTCCGGGCAGGCTCACCACTGTTGATCAGAGACAAAGTTCAAAAATGAAGGTGAATCACATCATAAGGATTAGAAAAACCACAGGTAGATGTGCTAAATGAACCACTCTGGCACCAAGACTGCCCAACCTGGCTAAGCTCACAATTCCCACTAGGAGAGTCAACAGGATTTATCAAGAACTTAGTAAGTGCCTGGCACATGATATTAGGATTAGCTATTATTACCATCCTCTCTATTTCCCATGACCCAATGGACAGATAATACCACAATCATTTATGATGTTATAATAATTTACTGTAATTATGGAGAAGAGTCTTTGAACTGATATGCTTAAATTATTCAGAAAATTTTGCCATGTGTAAAAGGTCCACCTTTGTTTAGAAAATGAATCAGGAAAGGCCTGGAGGAAGAGCAATGCACTAAAGAGATACTTGGTGTCAGAGGATCTGATCTGGATTCAAATCCCAGCATGTCATTTACGAGCCATGTGATCTTGGGCAAGTCATTTAAGCAAGACTTCTTTGGTTGCCAATTTCATCTGTTGTTGTTCATCCTTTGCTGTCCAAGAGGAGCAATGGCATCAAAGGGTGAAAAATGAAGGAGTTGGACTAGAGACCTTTTCAAGTAAGTCCTTTCCAGCTCAAAATCTATTTCTATGAAAATACAAGGAAGCAATTTCAGACTAGGACCTACTATCAGAAATGAAAACGTATTTTCCTGCTTATTTTCTGTTCTCCTTGATACTGTTTTACTGTATGAAAAGTAATAGCATGTAGTCTTAGTTACAGAAGAAAAGTATTTCACAATTGGTTTTTTCCCCCTTGGAACGAGCAGGTATCTCCACCAGCTTCTGGTATTTGACTTCAGAATAACCAATGAGACTCAATTTTTAATCCTGCCTGGGAGGACAGGGACAAGAAGCCAGCCAACATTAAATGCTCATCTTATTTTCAAGGTAATACTTAGCAGGGCAATACTTATCTGCATGAATTCGTAAACCCCAACCTTTACTTAAATGTCTATCAATAGCAAGAAATAGAAGGAACAAAGAAGAACACTCTTTGTTCTCTTATCTTTCTGACTATAAACCAAGGTACTATTTAGCAAAGGTGAACATGAAAAGAGTCTTCTAGGCAAGCAGGGCAGCTTATATTTATATGCAAAGTTTTCATTCCCACACTTAGAAAAAAAGTAGAAAGTGTGGTAGAGATTTGGAATCAGGGACCCAGGTTATAATCTGACCTTGTCACTTCCTGCCTTGGTGGTAGTAAATCACTTCAAGTTGACCCACAGCTTCCCCACCTGTGAAATAAGGGGGTTCTGAGGTCTGCTTAAGGTCTATTGATCTAGATTCACAGGATTCCTACCTTACAGAGAAAAAATGATGCTCAAAAAGGGGAAACGACTTGCCCAAAGTCACACACATAGAGCTGAAGCTTAAATTTATGTCTACTGCCTTCTAGGTTCAATGGCTCTTTGTATCTCAATCCTCCCAGTCCCTGTCCCTCTGCCTCTGCCTCTGCCTCTCCCTCTCCCACCTCTCAAGCTTTTGGCTTCTTTTCCTTTTTTGCAAGGCAATGGGGTCAAGTAACTTGCCCAGGGTCACACAGCCAGGTAATTATTAAGTGTCTGAGACCAGATTTGAACTCAGGTCCTCCTGACTCCAGGGCCGATGTTCTATCCACTGTGTCACCTAGCTGTCCCTCAGGCTTTTATGAAATTCCAATTCTCATCAGTGTTAGGAGTTTGTGCACTGATGCGGCTTGAGAGTCCAAATTTGATACTGAATTCAATATCAAAGGTGTATTTAATGGAATCATCAAGGCAGTTGAAAAAAGAATTGGATTTGAGGTCAAAAGTATATGACTTTGGATGTCATTGCTGAGTGATCTCAGAACTTTAGTTTCCTTCTTCAGGACTCCCTAAGACTTATTTTCAGTGAAACCCATTGTAAATCTTAAAGCAACACAAAAATGGATGCTACTATTATTATTTGTTATTCGAATTATGGAAAAAAATGAAAATCCATTTCCAAAGTGCAATATGACTCAGGGATTGGAAAGACTGATGTAGGTTGGGCAAATCAAATATAACAAAGCCTTACAAAAGTTCTCTTTTAGCAAAAGTATGGCCGAACTAGAGATGGCAATCTGCCTTTGCCTCAAGGGACCAAATGGAGAAGATGCTAACACCATATGGGATTCTTTGGTAAGTTGGGGTAAGCTATCATCCTTAGCACAGCCTTGAGCCAATGTCCCTGAGTCCTTATTTTTACTCTGGAGCAATGTCTGACTCTCCCCTTCCCACTGAAAGTGCTTTTGGCATCACTTATCCTGTCCCTGACAATGCCTAGTAATGTCTCTACATAAAAGAAAGTTTCTCTTTTTAACAGGCAGCCCGAACAGCCAATTTCTTGTTTAATGGCCAAGCAACCTAAATTAAGTTTACTCTACTAGCCAGATCACATTGAATAACTATGCTGCAAATACAGAAGACTGGAAAAGCTGATCATACCTCAAATTGGCAGATTAGACATTAGAAGTAGTTGGGGAGGGGCGGGTTTTCTTTGAGCAATTATCATAAAAATTTTCAAAAACTAACAAATGTTGGTGGGAATATGGGAAAATAGGAAACACACTGTTGGTGGAGCCATAAACTAGTCTAATCATTCTGAGAAACAATTTGTAACTGTGCCCAAAGGGCTATAAAACTGTATATACCTTCTGGCCCAGCAATATGGCTACTAGGTCTATACCCCAAGGAGATCAAAGAAAAGGTAAAAGGACCCTAATCAACCAAATATTTAGAGCAACTCTTTTTGTGGTGGCAAAGAACTAGAAACTGAGGCAATGCTCTTCAACTAAAGAATGACTGAACAAGTTATGGCATATAAATGTTATGGAGTACTGTAATATAAAAATGGGGAGGCTAGGTGGCGCAGTAGATAGAGCACCGGCCCTGGAGTCAGGAGTACCTGAGTTCAAATCCGACCTCAGACACTTAATAATTACCTAGCTGTGTGGCCTTGGGCAAGCCACTTAACCCCATTGCCTTGCAAAAAAAACTAAGAAAATAATATAAAAATGGATGAAGGTGATGATTTCAGAAAAACCTAGGAAGACTTATATGAACTGATGCAAAGTAAAGTGAATAGAACCAGAATACAGTAACAACAATATTATAAAGATCATCAGTTGTGAAAGACTTAGTAGTTCTGATCAATATAATGATCCACCAGAATTCCAAAGAACTCATTATTTAAATTCTATCCACCTTGAGAAAGAGAGCTGATAGACTCAAGAGTACAGATCGAAGTAAGCTTCTCCCTTCGTTTTTCTTGCTTTTTTTTGGGAACATGACTATTATAGAAATATATTTTGCTTAATGTCATATATAAAGGATTTCTTGCCATCTCGGTGAATGGTGGAGGGGCTAGAGGAAGGGAGAGAATTTAGAAATTGGAACTGAAAGTGAAAATAAAATTTAAAAAGATAAAATATCTTTTAAGCCAAACCATTTCCAAAATAAGGCATGCCTGACAAGTGGTCATCTATCTAGTCTCTACCTAAAAATCCCTGTAGTCTGTTTTAAAAATGACAGATCTTATGGTTAAGGAAAAAAATTAAGCTGTCTTCTTTCTCCCATCATCAATTTTCCATTCACAACTTCAACTGAGAGTCATCTACTAGAATACCCAAAGTCAAGCTCAACATGTTAGATCTAAGAATTTTGCACCTTTGAGGGGTGAAGGTTTTTTCCTTAATCCTTTGTATTAGTCAAGAACTTTCAGTTTTGTATTTAATTTTTAAAATAAATCATCCAGCGCATGTATAAAATAACTGTCACATAGTAAGTGTTTAATAAATAGTGTGTAAAGACTCTGGGTCTCTGTATTAAGTTTGGCACTAATATAGCAAGCCACCAGGAATGGGGGGCCATCAGTTGTTTAAGGAGAGAACTGAGGCAGGTTAGGGAAAAAGAGCGAGATGAAACAGATTAACAGAGGGATCGAGTATAGGAGTGGCCACTAGACTTTCAGCCTCAGTGAAAGGAAAAAGGGAAGGAAAAAGGAAAGGAAAAGAAGAGAAGGGAAGAAAAGAGAAAGAAAAGGGGAAAAAATGATAAGCTAATAAGTAAAGGGAAACAAAGAGACCATTTCAAGCATCTTATTGGAAACCGAAGGTACTGGGTATCAGAAAAGCAAGGAATTAGGGACAGGTAGCTATAATAATGGTCATAAAGCATACATCTGTCCACTGATTTGGTCCCAGGTGATCCTCCAATAGCAGTCAGGAGGACTGAAGAAACAGCCTTATGAAGGTGATGGTAGAACTCTGAAGAGTCAACTATCTTCTTCTCTCGAAAAGGCTAGTCCCTATCAGCTGACCATATTGCCTTTTATTACATCCACTGAAAAATACAATGACATGAAGGTATTCAACAAGAATGGGCAATTCCCGGACCAAGTTACTCCCAAGATCAAGATAAAATTGTGAGAAACAATGTCCAGAATTGCTGAGCAAGGTCATAGTGTAATTTCCATGTCAGAACCTGGCATGGGGAGTATCCTGACTTTTTTCCCCCCTTTGTATGCTCTTATGGTCCTTGAGGAAGATACTTCCCTTTCCCATAATGACATTGTCCTCAGCCAGCTAATGTCCTGAGAGAAAAGAAACATGTTTTCAAGGTCATATTGAAACAAAGAGATAGTCTAAAACAAAGAGCACTTGGAAAATGTTCTGCCAATAGAAAGCAGATGACAATATCACCTACATATAAAACTCCCACAAAGCAGCAGCCTTCAGAGCTGCTCCTTGCTAAGAAGATATTGGCTGGTTTTCCTTCCATCTTGGAGACAGGGGAACTTCACCCTCTCCCCCCCGACTACAGGCTCACAGGTAGGCTCCTGCCCTCTGAATTTCTCTTGACCAGTCTATATTTCTTTGTTGGTGCTCCTCACTCAGTCTTTTTGCTTAACTAGGAGCTTCAATATAGTAAGCAAGAATGTTTTCAATGGGACCTTAGGGAAGTTATTTTTCTGGATCTCACTTGTTTTCTCTGGGGTTTCCTCTTTCCTTGCAATCTGCAACCTCCCCTGATATCCCCAACAATCTGTTATGCTCATCTCATGAGCTCTTCCCCTTTCTGTGTTATGTTATCTTCTTTCCCTGGCTATGCTGTGCCCGAGATACTATGAGTAGTAGGAAAGGTTGAATTTTCATTGGTCAGTTGCCCTACTAAGCTAAATCCCTATTCTGATTTTCAACAACTTATAACGTTATCTTTGAGCAAAGACATTTGTAGTAATTTTCATTCTGGATACTTAACATACTCACGCTTGGGTTTTTAAAGAAGGACCTAGAGACATATGTGTAGTTTCCTAGGTCCCAATTCAAGATATGAACTATTACCAAAGCTAAAAGACTCCAAATTCATCTGATTCTTGAAACAGGAATTTTTAAAAATCTGTTATAGTAGAAATACCTCTGACAATTCTGGGAGAACACGGCACGGTAGAATTTTATAAAGACAGTTACCAAATACACCTTCCATTACATAAGACAGAAATACAATTGAGAAGAAAGGGAAATCCACATAGATGAGGGGCAAAACTAACATTTCAAAGAGCACCTTGCAAGAACTCCAATGGTCAAGATGCATTTTGGATTTATTAAAAAGAAAAGGAAATTCAAAGCATCAGTGGGGCTATCAGTAGAATCACGGAACAACCACAGGTCACATTTATTGGGCTGAAAAGGCAGCGAGAAAGAGGTCTTTGCTTTTTAAGGTAATCCTTGGACCCCCAAATTCATAGTGACAGGCTCGAAGCAAGAGATCACATACGGGCAAACTGGGATGTCCTAATCAGTAAATTAAATGCAGCTCAAGCCATCAGAAGAACTATGTGGGAAGGTTGTGAAATAACTCAAGGAAGAAACTCTTTTGATCACTAGGCATTACTTATTTTTAGAAATGGCTACTCTAGAAGTTAAGGGTTGACAATATACTTCCTGATGACATCCTACATGTTAAGAGAAATGACAAGCCTTTCTCAAAACCTTAGGTCAGACATAGAATCAGATCTAGAGCTGGCAGGGACCTCAAAAGCTATAGAGACCAGTTCTCCCAGTTTTCAAAGGAGTAAATTGAGGTATAGGGAAACTAGTGACTTGCCTAAGGTCACAGAGACAGGCATTTGTCACAGTCAGGACTGGAGGCCAATGTCTGTCTCCAGAATCAGTGTGTCTTTCTACTATACCACACACCCAACAAGGCTGAGAATTGCAATGGCCACAGTAACTCATGAAGGCCCTGCACCAAGGTGGGAATCTGGAATTTTTATGTTTTGCTGCTCCTTATGCCTGAATTCAAACCCTTGTTCCAGGTCTATCATCTATTGACCACCTTCCCTAGTCTTTAAATCCCATCTCAAATGTCACCTCCTCCTTTTATGAGAAGCCTTCCATGATCCCCTTATGAATGATGATGACTACACAGAGCACTCTGTAAGCCCTTGGGTGATACATTGATCACAAAATACTGTATATCATAAATATCTGTGCATGTTTGTATCATACCCACCTCCACACTGGCTAGCTGGCTTCATGAGAGTAGGCATTGTGTCATAGCTAAGCTTTGGCCATTTCCCAGGGCCCAGTATGATATTTCACATGAGGTATCACTTTAGAAATATTGGTTGAGTGACCTCAAGGAAAGGAGGCCACATCAATGAATTCATAGATCTTTAAAAGTATATATTCTGTTAACTATGACAGCGATATGTATTCTATATACTCAAAGAGAGATTTCATGGCACTGGGTAGAGTATTAACCTCTAGAATCAGAGGGCCTGGGTTCAAATTACACCTCCAACATTTCCCTGTGACTGGCTAAGTTATTTAATCTTCTTAGGTCTCAGTTTCCTTATCTGTTTAAAAATGGAGGTGTAGACAAGGGATCCTCTGAGGTTCCTTTCTGCTCTGATTCTATGATAATTTAAAGTCCAAATTAATTACCTTTCAGAAATCTTTCCTTATAAACCACAAAGTTTGCTTAGATACAGAGCATTTCTCTCCAACAAACTCAGATTGACAAATTATTAACTTGACTATTCTTCATAGCCTTTAAACTTTTGAATAGAATTACCCCCAAGAAGGTGGTTGAATAATTTCTCCCTCAAGTTTAGATGTTCATAGATGAAAGATTCATGAGATTTATTAAGGTAAAACTCAGCTGCACAGAAGAGTCATTCCAAGTCTTAGAGGTGATACCTTCCCCAACCCTACAAAAGAGGACAAGTCTATCCTGCTGCCACACCATGCTCTCCTTCTATGGCAGAAGCAAGGAGGGCCAGCTGGCTGGACTATGTCTCACCAGGTGAAGCAATTCAGAGGCTTCTTTCAAACTCTTTAAAACAGATGCTTCCAGTCCCAAAGGTATTCTTTTGTTATTCCCCCATCACTTGGAAAAAAAGAGTTAAGTAAACATGTCAAGAATGTTTTTTGAGTTCTGAGAATGAGTTTTTAAATATATCGAGATTCCTGTTTGGGAAGGGTTACTGTGATGTCTATTCAGAGTACTTCGTTATTTCTTTCAAGAAAACCTGGGCCTGGCAAAACAAATATTTCCAAAATATCCAAGAAGAGAACAAAAATAAGATGCTGAAATAGATCCAGCTACCCGACCACATGCTGGAGAGAGGTGAGCTCCAGTCACCACCAATGTCAAAATCTTGGGGTCCTATCTTGGGAGCTTAAATGGAGGCTGACCTGAAATCAGCATAAACTCAGGCCAGATCAGGAAACTTTTTCTGGAAAATGAAAGAGGGTCATTTGTTTTCCTGTAAATCAGAATTTCAGAAAGCAAAACCACCCTTGTCTAGGCCAGAGATGAACAAGAAAGCAGGTAGAATTCTAAGTAAGAGTGAGAACCAAAACAAACCAAAAATACAGCAGTGGGAGCAAAGAGTAAATAGAGAAAAAGGGAAGAGGAGGGGACGGAGAAAACAATATGTCCTTGTTTTTCATTCTAAAAATATGATTACCCTAAACGTGGTAGGCTGCATATGTGCCTTAAGTGTAATCAATGCACATTTTTTTGACATACAATAGGACACACTAAAGAAGGTCACTGGATCATGAATCTTGATCTGAAAGGGATCTGAGAGGTCAGAGTTCAACTCCCCCATTTTGTGAATAAATGAGGAAACTGAGGCCCAAAGTGTCATAAGGTTGTAAATATCATAGGCAGATGAATCTGAATGCCAAGCCATATCCAGAGTAGGAGGAGAACTTGAATGAGAACCATTTTCCCATTCCACAGGGATACTGGGAGCACACCAGGAGTCAAGAAATATAGATCCAACATGGAAAATGGCCACTCTTGCCTGTATGACCTTGGTCAGATCACTACCCTTCTTTGGGCATTTTCCCCCCATAAATGACTAAATGACATGATATCAATTGTTTCCTCCAGTTTTAACAGGCTACAAATATCAGATGTCACACCTTACTTTCTAGGTCTAAGTTTCCCTATTAGTGCAAAAGGCAAACTGGAGAAGACGATTGAGGCAACATGATACAGAGGAAAGAGGGCAAGTTTTTTGGGAGGGGGTCACAGGATCTAAGATCCAATCAGGGTTCTGCTCCTTGCTGTTTGGGGGACCTTGGGCAAGATACCATTTCTCTGGATCTCTGATATGTTAGAAGCAGAAAGAAGTTTTAGATGATCCAAAGTATCACACTAACACCTGGCCAAGGGAATGGACAACATTTAGCACTAAGCACATTAAAGAAAACTCTCAAAGAGTTTCCACAATTGGAAGTTCATGAAACTATTCACAATGGGGACTTATATGACCAGGCTCATAAAAAAAAGACTGTCATTCATTCATTCATTCTCCCATCTGGGCCCGGACAAACCTAGGCAAACTGCGCCTGCTATGAGAAAGACCATCTATTGAAGCTGGGGTGGGGCCCTCCAGGAGGGTGCTGGGCCAAGGCCCATCTCTAAGATGCTGTAGGGCAGCCTCTTCCAAGAGGAGGAAGTCTGCACTAACTAAGCATGGGAGGTCCATACCTCAGGCTAAAGGCTCAGCTCCTGCTAATGTCTTGCCTTTTTGTTAACAAAGCAAAGATAATACCCAAGGCAGTTTCCTCTTCTGAGTGGGAGCTGGGAATGTTAGAGCAGCAAGGGCATGTGGAGGGGGGGTGAGGGAGGGTAAGGGGTGGGGAGGACATCACAAATGTTTGGGCAAGTAACTTCAAATCCTTCTGTCTGGCTCGGTTTCCCCAGACATTTCCACCTCCTCCTTCCCTCTGCTGGGGAAGAAAAGCTCTGGGAGCGGGTCTTTTGCCATCTGAGCTTTCAAATATATTCTTGCCCCATGGCCACCACTTCTTCACCTTTCCCCCATCTGCCCTGTCTTTTCCTCAGTTGCAAAAAAGCACTTGAGAGTCCATGACAGCGTTTCATTGAGCTGATTACCCTCATTTTGATATCACTATTGCCACAGTCTCTTAAGAGGACAACAGAGCAAAAAGTGTTGGTGGTCACCCACTCCAACACTCTCATTTTACAGTTAGGGATGCCGAGGACCATAGAATGGAAAGGTCATGTGATGAGACCATTTAGAACTGTCAGGGTCACAAAGAATCTAGCCACTGCAGGGGAAATCATGTGAACTGAAATCCCTTTTACAACATGACTGACAAATGGTAGTCCAGCTTTTACTTGAAGGCTGCCAAAGAGGGGAAAGTCATTAGCTCCCCAGTTAGCCCTTCCTTACACTCTGGGACAACTCTAAATCAGAAAAAAAGTCTTTCCTAACATGCAGACAAATTTTTTGTCTTTCCATTTCCCCCCCATTACTCCTAGATCTGCCCTTGGGGTCCAGCAAAACAAGCCTAGTGCCTCTTCCACAGGTCAGCCCTTCAAATTTAAGAAGACACTGATGTCCTCTTTCACCCTAGTGTTCTCTTCTCCAGCCTTCACATCCTGAGTGCTTTTCACTAATGCTCATGTGGCCTGATCTATAGGATCGTCATCATATTGGTGGTCCTTCTTCCAGATATACTCCATTCTGTTTAGAACTGTTTTTCTACAATGTGATACTCTAACTAAAAAAGATTATCCATATAGTCCAACACCCTCACTGGAATAGGGCATGAAAAAGAGAGCCTCACAAATGAAAAACAGCCTGCCTTAGACAGGGGTTTGTAACCTTTCTTATTGTCCAGGACTTTGGTGATCTGATGAAAATCTGTGGACCCTATCTCCGAATCATGGCTTTTATACATTGAAAATAACTAAGTATATAGCATTATGAAGGAATACAATTACACCAAAATCCAAGTCTTTGTCTGTCACTCTATCTCTGTGTGTGAATCTTTCTCTGTGTCTCTGTCTGTCTTTCTCTCTCTCCCCCCAAGTTCATGGACCTCAGGTTAAGAACACCCCCCAAGGTCCCACAGGCCAATAAAAAACAGAGCCAGCAATAGAAGTTAGACCTCTATACTCTCCATCTAGGGCTCTACCTACTTTCTTGGAAGTCCCTTGGTCCTCCAACAAACCCTGCATTAGCCATTCTCTAGGAATTTGCAAAAGGCCAGTCACAGAGCTAGCATACATCTGAACTTACTGGATTTCAAGTTAAGAGAATCTGAGTTTCGTTTTGTTTTGTGTTTTAGGTTTTTTTCAAGGCAAACGGGGTTAAGTGGCTTGCCCAAGGCCACACAGCTAGGTAATTATTAGTGTCTGAGACCAGATTTGAACCCAAGTACTCCTGACTCCAAGGCCGGTGCTTTACCCACTATGCCACCTAGTCGCCCCAGAATCTGAGTTTCAATCCCAATTCCACCATTTACTGCTTATGTGACCCTGGCCATGTCACTTCCCCCTCTAGGTCTTGGTTTTCCTCATCTGTAAAATCAGAAGGTTAGGCTGGATGAGCTCTTAGTTCCTTCCAGCTCCAAATTCCATCAAGATTTGCCTTGGTACTAACACAGAGCCACTGATCTTGCCCTTCCCTTCCTGCCTTCCCCCACCCCCATACTACACTCCACCCCCATGAATGTCCAAGTAAAAAACTGGGCCCAGGGAGGCTCCAAGACAGGTCCAGCATAAGGGATCAGTTCCTCCGGAGCTGAGGTTTCATCCTGTTCAGCCCACCAGGAACAGCAATGGCATTTAAACTGGGAGAGATGAGCCAAACAAAAACAAACCAAAACAGGGGGTTTTAATCCCTCCGATAAGAAAACACACTTAAATTTAGTCACGACTTCCTGTTTTGCAGCTCCTGTTTCATTGCAGAGCATCCCAAACTGCAATCCACATGTATCATTGCAAAAGGGGAATGAGGGGAGACAGATAGGAAACAAATAACAGGCATGGTGTCTTGTGGAGACCATGGACACTTGCAAGTTTGCTAAAGGAATAAATAATAGCAGCAGCAGGTGATGGTTAGAGAGTACTTGTCAATCTGCAGGAAGCTTTGTTGATATAATGGTTCTGATGCACATACCAACCCTTTGAAGGAGATGGGGTATCTTCAACATGAAGGGGGAGTAAACAGAGGCCAAAGAAGTTGAGTGACTCACCCAAGGAGACACAAGAAGCTTCCACTGAAAGCCAGGGCTTAGGATCAAAGAAGCTAGACTGGGAGAGAGGTCTTACAGCTCACTGAGTCTAGCCATGCCCCTCAATTTTACCAAGGAAGCCGGAATTTGAAGTCTAAAAAGCCATGTGAGAGTTTTTCAAAACCTTTCATGTTTTCCCAGTATGCTCCAAGACTGGTTCTGGTAGCTGCTGGCAGACAAAATCGAACAAGGTCAACAAGCTTAGTGCTTTACACATAACATATATTTAATAGATAATGGCTGAATTAAATCAAACTTAATTTTCATCATCATCAATGTCAGTTCAAGTGTGGAGAAAGGTTTTATTGTCATTATTCTTTCATTTGTTTCTCAAAATAGGCCTAAGGATGGAAATACTCTTGTTCCCATTTTCCAGAAAAGAAAACTGAGACTCAGGGGGCTATAAATGACTTGTGGAAGGTCCCACTCAGACAAGTGAGGGAACCTGTCCTCAAAACCAAGCCTGATTCTCAAGTCTGGAGCTCTTTTACTGAACTTGTTTCATCAGCAGTCTTTTTTTAAATACTATGCTCAGTCTAGCTAACAACCTTATAGGAAGTATGAGCAGACTTTAGAAAGTATGGTAGTGGGCGGCTAGGTGGCGCAGTGGATGGAGCACTGGCCCTGGAGTCAGGAATACCTGAGTTCAAATCCGGCCTCAGACACTTAATAATTTATTACCTAGCTGTATGGCCTTGGGCAAGCTTAATCCCATGGTCTTGCAAAAAGAAAAAAGAAAAAAAAGAAAAAAAAAGTACGGTAGTGAAAAGAAGAGGGAATTTTGAGTCCAAGGATGTGAGTTTAAATCCTGCCTACATCCCCGACAATCTCTGTGATAGGTAAGTTTCTCTAGGTCTCATTTTCTGTTCTCGCTGAAATGATGGAGTTAAGACTACAATCAACAGTACCACGTAGCTCAAAATCTATGATCCTGTGAAAACTTCATCACTAAAAGTATAAACATTAAGTCCCTGCTGTGTGCAGAGAATCATGTTGCTGAGGGGGAGAGGGGTAAGAGGTGAGAAAGACAAAATTTAAGGAAGAATGTGGTCTTGGGCCCTTATCAAAAGTCACCATTTAAGAAGGTGAGAAGAACCCAAGACCACGCACAAGTATACACGATATTTCCTAATAAGGCAATTAGCCCAGCTGTAGGTCAGTCTTCATTATATTTTGCATTCTCTCCTGAAGGCTTGCTCATTAACATCCTTCTTCTAACTAACCAAGCATGTTCTCAGAACCAACAACCCACAGAACGCCCTCAACTGAGGTGTGGGGTGAGACGTTGGCATCAGGCCACAGGGAGTGAAATGCCCCAAAGGAGAGGAACTCATTCCTCTAGCTTTTGTGCTAAGCTCCACCATTTCCAAGGACTGGTAGTGCCCTTTAAGGTCAGGACCTAAGGATCCAGGCCCAGTCATCTCCACCTTAATTAGTGGTCTGCAGTTATGATAATGATTGCATTATTTTCCAAAGACATAACTAGCTCTTTTTTTGGAGGGGGATGGTAGTGGTATTTATAGGACATATCCGTAACCTGTAGGCAAGACCTAGAACATGTATACCCTAACTCCCAGAAGCTGTCAATCTGTGTAGAATCTTAAAGAGACAGGGAGATGTGGGGTCCATTCCCATTTTTTGATATTTACATACTCAGTGAACCTGAGGAAGCCACCTAACCTCTATCTACCCCATCTTCCACAACTGTAGATGGCTTCAGGGCCCATCTAGCTCTAATGTTATTATCTTGGGATCCCACTAGTCCACTTGAATTCTTATTCTCTTTTTACATTCCCAAAGGAAACCAGCAAATTAACAAAAAAAGTCTACCCAAACATCCTGTCCCTGCCTTATATACCTATCTGTAATAAATGAAGCTGCTTCATATACTCTTATCTATGGAAAGATTTGGGGGTAGATTGGGGGTGGGGGGAGTCAAAAGGGAGCAGGGACTCATTTTGGATTTCCTATCAGAGAACATACTTTTAAGTCACAACAGGCTCTGAAAACAACCAGATCAATCCAGAGACCTAAAAAATATATGGAGCCGGGGGAAGTTGGCCATACATCAAAATGTTTATAAGCTAACAGAAAACTCCTGGCCAAGTCCTTATCTGCTTCCCAGATTTCAGAGGTCCAAAGTATGGAATGAAAGCATGGATCAGGTATGCACAGAGATGACTTAAGGAAGAAAGAATGCCCAGCCTTATTATCAAGCTCTATATATGTCCTCCACATTCCAAACCACCGCCATCAAGGCCAGAGTCCAATGTGTTGTCGTTAGGTTCAACACGCACATGCAATTTGTCTGCCTTCTTCAATGAGGTAAATAAGCCGGAGGAAAAGGGAAATCAGCCTAACAGACATTGATTTCCATTTTCCCAGCTCACAGATAACACTAAGCTCTGGCATTTCCTTGTCTGTTGCCTTAGACATCCAATCGGTTGCCACATTCTCTTTTTTTACCTCCTCCCCCAAATCTCTTAAATAACATCTTACCAAACAACTAATATGGTTATGTACAGTACGCTGTCCATGAGAAGCAGGGTCCATGCCAGGATTCAAGTCAGAGAGACCTGGGTGTGAATCTTGCCTCTGATATTTATACCTACTAGCTGTGTGACTCTAGACAAGTTTCTTCACCTCCCTGGGCCTTTTTTCTCATCTCTATAAAACAGAGATGAGTAATTGGATTGGATGACTTCTGAAATCCTTTCTAAATCTATGATGTTAAGCAATATCTATTCTTACTTTAGAAATCATTAAACAGAGGAAAGTACTGTTTCCTATCTAAAAGACTACTCCTTTATATGCATTAAACCATAACTTACACACTTACACACACACACACACACACACACACACACACACACACACACACAGAGAAACTCAGGAAAAGTGTTTCCAGAGATTATCGCATGTTCCTGGGTTACCTCAAAAGCTTAACATAAAGCACAAGCCCATGATTCACACTGGCGTCCCAGCAGCCCAATTCTGCTTTGAGCACCATACAGAGATGCTGTTTCTTTCCCTTCTCTTCTTAGCTACAGATCAAGAGGCCCTTCTCAGATAAAGTTGGTCACTGGGCATGCAGGAGCATTGGCTGGGGTTCCGGGACCCACCGTACACTGGGGACATGACTTTGTAAAGTGACTGGAACAATTCACCCTACTGAAAGCCATTGAAGGTCATGTGGGGAGGAGGCTGTCTCGCAATGGAAGGAGCACTGAATTGAGAGAGAAAGGACCTGGCCCTACTACTTGCTATGTGACTTTAAGCAAGTCACTTTACTTCCTTCTGGGCTTCAGTTTCACCACTTGTAAATTGAGGCAGTTTGAACCTGTCTTGGTTAAGTCATTCTCCCTCTCACATTTCTTCTTCCTTATCTGTAAATTAAGGGAGAAGGAGCAGATGGTCTCCAAGGGAGATCTCTCCCAGTCCTAAATCTGGGACCTAGGGCAAATAGCCCTCCCTGTCCTCTGCTCCCATTCCTTAGCCTATAAAATGATAGGACTGGTCTGGATCACCTCTGAGGGTCTTCCCAACTCGAACGTTATGATTCAATGACTCCAGCCATCTCTAGAGTTCTAGATTATATCTCTCTCTACATGCATAATAACCAAAGTTGCTAAAGCAAGACCCTGAAGTCATGAAGACCTATTCTGAGTTTAAAAGCAAAGTTTGAGTACTTGATTATAGGCAACATACAACCATCCCATTCTTGGAAGAGTGTGACTAACAGCTGTGCTCTTGCCTGTGACAACTTGAAATTAACTGCTCACTTGAAATTTGTTAGTGTTGTTGTGGTGGTAGTGGTAGGTGTAGGAGGAGGGGGGAGGTAAGGCAGAAAAGCAATTCCCAGGAGAAGATGGGAGTTTGCCCTTTCACATCTAATCCAGTCATGGTTTCCTGGCCATTTCCAGGGGGTAAGTTTGTCTTCCTGAAATCTTTTCAGGAAGTGTGTATTCCTCCTTTCTCCAAATCAAATACCTAGTAAAATCCCTATCTTCTGTATTTCACCTCTGAAGAATCATGAAATGGTTCTTAAGAGGCTGACTTGCCATGATTTTCCCCTGGCGACTACCAGCTAAGGTAGGCACTTCCCACCAGTCGGACTTAGGCTACAATACAAAGTTAGTGGGAGCCTACTCAAGTACAAGAAGCTAGCCAGTACTCCTACCCCCCCCCCCCATCTCAATACCTTGTTTGTTTAAAAAGTCTGAAAATTAGCAAACCTCTGGCCACAGCCCCCCCCCCCCCCCATTTTTGTGGCTGCCCCTTGGCAATGTGCACAACTGCTTAATGGATGCCAAAAGCTTATCTTCTGGGGATGGACTCCTCTTGCATGCCCTCTCCCTGCCCCCATCTTCTTTTCACTGTGACCTCGACTTTCAAAATGCACTCATTTTCCCAAAAGATTTGTCCCCCCAGGATTCATTCAAAACTCCTTTTCAGTAGCTTCATAAAGACGCCTGCCTCAGCTGGGGCTCCCAGCTTCTCTTCCCAAGATGGTGATTTCACATCAGGGTTTCCTCTGCTTTTTTCAGAGAACATTTGCCTTAATTTGAATGGATTTAAAAAAAAAACCTTAGAAGGGAAAGAAATCTATCCAGTGTGATCCAAGATGAGCAACACATTCTTCATACAAACACACATACACACTCAGACACAAAATAGAAAATGACCATTTCTAATTTATTTTTGCAGCTGTCACTTAAGCACAGGAGATGAAAGCCTTATACCATGGAAAAGGGGAAACAAAAGCCTTCTAAATCGCCTGGCAAGCCAATCATTTTATACAAAAGTTCAGCTTTTCTTTCTCCCCTGCACATGGGCAACCCATCATTAGTATGGTACCTGGTTACTATTAGCTGTTTTCTCCAAGTATATTGAATCAGTCAACGAGGATTTATTAAGCACTTTCCAGGGACCAGATGCGGGAATAGCGACACAGAAATTAAACAGTCCTTAGTCCCAAAGAGCTTACATCTGATTGGATTCTGTACACCATCCACTGCTCTTCCAAAACCGGAACTTTATTTGCCACTTTCGCCAAAGAGACATTACACCCTGTCCTATTTAGTGCCTTTGAAACTCAGTTCTTGTGCTGCCTACCATTCTGTTAAGTTATAGCCCTCCTTTAATTCAGTCACTGCATACGGAAGGAAGCTCACAGACTTCCAGTTCATGAACCCATTTGTTTCTTATTAGTTTGCTTACTTTGCCCTAAAGAAGCAGTTAGTTGGTAAGTGGATAAAGTGCTGGGCAGGAGGCAAAAAAGATCCTACTTTAAGTCCTGCCTCAGACACCAACTAGCTGAATGACCATGGCCAAGTCATATTCTTCCTGAGTCTCAATTCCATCACCTAGGAAAAAAGTAGGGATAAGAATAGCACCAACTTTCCAAAACTGATACGAGGATCAAATCAGATAAGGCATATGAAGCAATTTGCGAACTTCAAAATGCTCTACAGAAATGACAACTATGGTCTTTTTAAAATAGCCCTAAGGTGACAGCACAAATGCAGTGACAAACAGAACACAATCCTGAATACAGCAAAAAAGGAAAAAATCATTTTGAAATATCCTTTTCACACATCACTAATACCTGACTCCTCTACATAACCATTCTTTTTTCCAAATTTGGGTTGGACCATATTTCATGCTCTGTAAAATAAGGAGGCTGGGATCTAAGTCTCCCAGTTCTAGTTCTGTGATCACATGGTTCTGAGTTAGAAATTGAAAGAACCTTAAGAGTCCAATTTCCTTCTTTCATGGGGGGAAACTGAGTCACAAAGAATTCAAATGACTTGCCCAAGGGTCAAAGAAAGAATAGAAAGAAGAACTCATAGGAAGTGGAGCTAAAAAGCCCAATGCCCTCATTTTACAAAAGGAAATGTGGGCCCTGAGAATAAAAATGATTTGCCCAAGATCACACAGACAGTAAGAAATTGAGCCGGTATTTGAACTCAGGTCCTTTTTTCCACTACATCATGATGCCTCTCAGCAAATCACAGCAATACATAGGGCAATGTGTAATGAATAATCCCAAAGGGTTGAAGGTGAAGAAAGGTTGAGGAAGGAGGTCTTGAAATATTTGCCATGCAGAAATTCTCTGGAGACCCATGAAACACTCAAAGAATTTGGATTGGGGAAGCCAGTACCCCAGCGATGGTGATTACCAATCAACCATCCCCAAAGTGGATAAAAATAATTAACACTCCACTTGTTTTAAAAAAAAATTCAAATCACTCCCATATGATCACTCAAATAAGCAGGGGCCCTCTCAACTCGTTGATTACTCAAGTCCAAAATGAAAGCTGACAAGGTGAACTAGCAGAGGTGGGTGGTTAAGGCGACATAAAAAGAAAATGTCCTTTTTTTCTTCCACAAAATAAATGCTTTAAGGGAGGAGGCTCCTCAAAACCCACCCACATTGCTCCAAAATGTTGTTCTCTAGGCAACCCCCCAGTAGGGAGGATGTGAGTTCTGTACAAGCCAGGGCCAACACCAGCACCAAAAGAATCTGTCCCTCAAATCTGCTAGTTAAAAAAAAGGGCACTAACAGACTTCAGTTTAATGTCAAATCCCTAAACAAAACAACATGTTTTTAGGGTAGCAGTGGTGGTAAAGGAGGGAAGCTATTTGGTAACAATCATACAGGGCTACCAGAAACCCAAATTGTAAGATAACCCCTCCTTCAAGTGAGAAAACAAGGTAGGGGCCCAGCTTAGACTACTTAAAAGGTACTGATTTACCCAGAATGCCTGTCCCTCTTCAGGGTTCCAAGTTCCAGCTTCATTTTCTCTACCTTTATCCTTTAAAGGAGACAGCAACCTTCGTCTCTCCTTTCTAACTTAGCTCTAATGTCTGGGATTACATAAGCGATATGCTCACTGCCTCTGTTTAAATGAACCTTCCTTCTCCGCCTTGGTTATTCAACCTGAAAGGGCTCTCTCCTTTCCTCACCCAGGACTGAATGACTACTCTCTTGAACACTATTTCGGGACCAAGGCTCAACATTCAGAAGAATTCCATAGACTCCCTAAGTAAAAGGGATGTTCTTTTAAGACCCCAGCTGGGGGGGGGGTATGGGGGGGGAGGCTTGAGGCAAAAAGGAAGTTTCAATTACTTTGGGAAGCCAAGCAGAAACATTAAGTGAGATCCAAGCAACCTTGATTAGCTATGACAAGGAGACCTTAATGCTTTTGTTTCATGAAGGCCCCAGAACTTTTTGCTCAACTAGTTGAAAGAAATGCACCCGCTCAGTACAAAACCCAGCACCCCCCACTTGCCTTACTAAAAAATACAATTGGGGGGGGGTGGCAGGCTTTGCTTAAAACTGCTTCCCATTCAGGGCCTTCTGAAGAGTACATCAGAACACGCACTAAGCTTTTTCTTCCTTTTCAACTATAGACATACTTGGAAAGCCCAGCAAATTTCTGATTCTCATGGGTGGGGGAAGGAGGGGGGGAAGAGAAAAGGAAAATCTAAGCGGGAACACTGGAATTTTCCCCCTTCTGTTCCCCAGGCTAGGCTCAGTTCTCTCTCCCTTTGCCTTATGTCTGTGTTTCAATATATCTCTGTCTCTCTTTATCAATGCCTTTCTCTCTTTGTCTTTCTAAATGTTTCTCTCTCTCTCTCTCTCTCTCTCTCTCTCTCTCTCTATATATATATATATATATATATATATATAATATATATATATATGTATCTTTCAGTGCCTAAATATCTCTGTCTCTCTGTGTCTTCTCTCTCGCTCTCAGACTTTATTCTTTTTATTTTCTCAGATTGCTGTCCCGCCTTAGGGAAATTGGCAGCACCCAAAGGGCTGAAATAAGTATGCTTTTCAATCCAAAGAGGCTCTCAGAATAATAGAGCCCATTGCTATCATTTATATACCAAGAGACGAGTCTTTAGACTCAGAGTTTGCCACAGAGGGGCATGCATTTATTTTCTTTCTGAGAAAAAAGTTCAAGTTGATTCCCAGCCCTAACCCACCCAGAGCCCGAGAACAGAAAAGAATAGAGAAAGAATAAAAAATAAAAATACGGTTCATGCAATGATGCTAGCAACATTTCTCATGAGTCAAGGACATTAACTGAGCCCCACATGAGACAATTGGACTTTGGGGAAACTATAAATGTCCTAAAATTCCATTTCTGTAGACTGCTCAGAACTCACAGGGAAAAGTAGTGAGGTATGGTGGACTGTAAGTCAGAGGCCATGGGTTCGAATAATTGCACCTCTGCTGCTTAGTAGAAGTGTGAGCCTGGCAAGCTCCTACTTCCCCTGGGACCTGGTCAAAATGACCTCAGAGTGTCCTTTCCAACTCTAGATGCAAAGTAGTACAGTGTCCCAGATGTTTACCAGATGTGTGTCCCTGGGCAAGTGACTTAACCTCTTTGCAACTAAGTTTTCTCATCTGTAAAATGTAGAGAATAACAGCCCTACCTCAGAGGGTTGCTCTAAAGATCAAATGAAATAATGCATGTCAAGAACTCCACAATGTTATTATCATGAAGTATTTATTCCTTCAACTGTTGTATCAAATATTAAATCAGAACACTCCAACTCAGATGAAAGAATAGAAGGGTGTTGGGGAACGGAAGGCAAATTTTTACATTGTGAATCCCTGAATGTTACAAAAGAAGAAACAGGGTAATCACAACAGAGTATATACTTCCTCTAGGATTGGAAAGCTTCCCCTTCACCATCCAGGGGACACACACTTTGAACTGCTTTTCTCCAGTCAGGAATGAATTTCCAGAGTCAACATCCCCTCCCCCTCAGATAAACATATATCTAAGCAGGTAGGTTAGCAAAAGCTGGGGAGGGGGCACTGTGTGATGCATCAGAAGTTTACAGAGGAAACTTTATCAACCAGGGTTTCTAATTTGCTACCAATTTCCTCTTCCTTTCAGTTCTTCCTGAACTCTGTCACTTTTTTTTAACCTCTCTTCTATAAAACAAGGTTTGACTTTGTTTGTTTGCATGTTTTTATAATGGGAGGTGGGGGGCTATGTTAGGATGGATCTGTGATTTCAATAGTTGGCAGAGCTGCTAATGTGGAAACTTCTAAAACTGACTTATGCAAATCATTTAAAAATACATTTGGGGACACTAAGAGGTTAAAAGACTTGGCTAGGGACACCTGTCCAGGACATATCAGAGGCAGTGGCCATTTGGTTCACTCAGACCCAATCTTGACCTTTTCTTTTCACACTATTTCAGTCTATATTATTGGGAATTTTTATTTTGGCTTAAGAGGAGAGGGTAAAGTGAACAGACATTCCTTTACCCCTAGGAAACAGACATTCATCCACTGGTATAACTTTTCTGAAAAAAAAAATATATAGCTCAAGGATATAGTAAAAAAGGGATCATTTGATCACATTTACCATAAGTGCCAGAATAAAAATAGTAAAAGGAATTTGAAATGCGGAGTTTTAAGTTTGTTTGCAATAGCTGATATTCTTAGTTTAACATCATCTTCATATCTGATCATAAACCCTTCCCTCTACCCAGAGGCTTAGACCTGGTAACAAATATAAAGCAAGAGAAGCAGCTGAGCAAAACTAACCCACATATGAACCAAGTCTGGCAGTATATGCAAAGTTCACACCCATAGCACCCCCTCCTCCCCCATCAAGAAAAGAAGAGAGGGGGCGGCTAGGCTGCACAGTGGATAGAGCACCGGCCTTGGAGTCAGGAGTACCTGAGTTCAAATCAGGCGTCAGACACTTAATAATTACCTAGCTGTGTGGTCTTGGGCAAGCCACCTAACCCCATTGCCTTGCAAAAACAAACAAAAAAAAAAGATAAAAAACTAAAAAAAAAGAAAAGAGAGGAGAGTACTTTTTCAGCTTTTCTCTGAGGACAAATTTGGTCACTGTCATTATAGAGTTTTCAATTTCAATGTTTTGGTCTTTTTGTTGACATGGTTGTAATCATTATTGTTTACTTCACTGTACACCAATTCACTGATATAAATTTTCCCAGGCCTTCCAGAATTCTCTAAATTGGTTGATTCTTATAGTAAAGCAACATTCTGTTAAACTCACTGGAATTTGTCTAGCCATCCCTAGTCAAAGAGCATCTACTTTGTTTCCAATTCTTTGCTGCCATAAAAAACTATTAAAAATATATGAGTATTATATGGAGTCTTTTTTCTCTTTTACCTTCTTGGGACATATTCCTATCTATCAGTAAGACCTAAGAGTTGGGAAATTTTAGTAATTTTCTTTGCATAATTTAAAAAACAACAATTTTTTTTGTGCAGTTCCACTGTGGTATTAGTACATGTTGTTCCACAAGTCTTCCAATATTCACCATTCCCATTTTTTTCAACCTTTGTTAATCTGCTTAATATGAAATGAAACATCAGTGGCTTTGATTTCCATTTCTCTTATAATTGGAGATTTGAAACACTCTTGTGTGACTGTTAGTCTGTAATTCTGCTGAGAAATGTTTGTTCATATCGTTTGACCACTTATCCACTGAGCAGCTATTTAATTTTAAGTAATCAAAACTATCTATTTCTCTTGAATTACTTCAGTGTTTTGTTTGGTCAAGGGATCTATTTAATCTTTTGTAATAGGCACTATATATCCTTTGTTTGGTTTCATAACCAAGGTATCTACTCTCATTCTTTTTTCCCTTTTAATCGCAGTTACCTTTACTGCTTAAGGTCATCTATCTACTTTTGAGCTTATTGTGGCATATGGTGTAAGCTGCTGGTCTAAAACTAATTTCTGCCAAATTGCTTTCCAGTTTGTTTTAATAGTTGTTGTCAAATAGATAGTTCTTTTCCAAATCTTTTATGTATTCAAGTTTATTAAACATTGGGTCATTGAGTTTGACTGATTCTGATTCTTCCTTATCTGGTCTTTTCCAGTGATCTCCTTTTCTGTTTTTTAACCCCACTTCCACACTTTAAAAAGAGTTACAAGATAGTCATGATCTCCACATTAATAAAGTGACAATCTCACTCACTCTTTCTCTCTCTTTCTTTCTCTGGTTCCCACCAATCTCTCAGCTCTAAATGCTATGTTGTGTCTAGGTCAGATTTTTTTCATCCCATCCCGGAATGCTGCATATTTTTACATTCTTAATGCTCACAGTTGCATTGACAAAGACAGCCACTTTTCATCTCCTGAAACATTCCTCTGTTCCCTTCTTTTACAATCAACTGAAAAGCGTCTCCTCCAGGAGATCCTATTTCTAGGAAAAGTGCCTGTTACTCAAAGGTCACACACAGAAACCCAGACGCCCAACAGCCAGCTTTTGTAACAAGAAGTATGTCAGTTCATAGCATTAAAACTTCTTTCCATTCGGATGCACTGGCAAATCCAGCCGGCGTCCAAAAGAAAAGGATAGCCAATTTAAAAGAAGGCTCCCTTCCTAATTGTCCTGTGGCTAAATTGGGGAGTCTTGATCCTAACAGCATGCCTGCTTTCCCAAGATAGCATATGTTCAGCTTTTATAGCCACACTTTATAAGCTATGAATCAAGCCTACAGGATGGGGAGTTTATAGGGATACTAACATAGAAGTGAGGCTTCCCTCAAGTGTGATTAGAACCCTGCCAACACTTTTAACCTCTAAAACACAATCCTGACCTATTCCATTTTCAGTACCTCGGTCTATGCCCTTAGGAAAATTTGCTGTTTTAAAAGAAGAGCATTAAGCAAAATGACATTCCTGTACCCTAGCACCCCACTATTCAGAAGAGCTGAACTGGAAGTTTGGTTAAGTCTTTTGGATAAGGCACCTTAGACAAGGATGCAGCACTTTAGGGAATCTTTGAAGGCTAAGGGCTTGGCTAAGCAGCCAAATGTTTTCTGCTCATAACTGATTCTAAAGTATCAGAAGGGTTTACCTGACAAACTCGGCAATTGGAGTTTCTTGGTATGTAGTTTTCAAAGTTCTCATTCTTTTTTTTTTGGACAAGGCTTAAACAAATATGCATAAAGGTTGAACTTTCAGGGGTGGCTAGGTGACACAATGGATAGAGCACCAGCCCTGGAATCAGGAATACCTGAGTTCAAATCCAACCTCAGACACTTAATAATTACCTAGCTGTGTGAACTTGGGCAAGCCACTTAACCCCATTTGCTTGCAAAAAAAAAAACCAAACCTTAAAGGTTGAACTTTCAAAATGTTTTGTTTTAAAAAAGAAATCATTGCTAACATTTATATAGCATGGAAACATGACATAGAGGAAAGAGCATTGCAATTGGATCATCAAAGATGGGTTCAAATCCTACCTTGACCACATTAACAGTTGAGTGATCTTGGAAAAGTTACCAACCTATTCTGAGTCTATTTCTTCATCTATAAAATAGGGATAATAATATTAATTACCTCAAAATGTTGTTGTAAAGATCAGATGGATGTCTACAAAAATGTTTGGCAATTCTTAAAGTGGAATATAACTTCCAGATAGTAATAGTCATAGTGGCAATAGCATCAGCAGCGGTAGTGGTTGTAGTGGTAATGAGTTCAAATCAGGTCTCAGATACTTACTAGCTGTGTGACCTTAGACAAGGCACTTCACCTTTTTTGCCTCAGTTTCCTCATCTATAAAATGAGCTGAAGAAGAAAATGTCAAACCACTCTAGTATCTTTGCCAAGAAAACACCAAATGTAATCATAACAAAATGGACACAACTGAAATAGCCAAACAACTCTCTCTAATAGTAGGGATCACAACACAGCTGGCCCTGATCATCCTGAATGACTCACCCAAATCTTTGAGTAAACTCTGAAGATGGGGTGGTGATCTACTCATGGTGATGGAGGCCTCCTTTAAGGCCTTTTAACAATAGTGGCCATCAGGCTGGCACCCTGAAAGAAATGACTAACCTTTTCTTTCTCTGAGTTACACCCAGTTCTCAGCATATGAACACATTTTCTTCTGTTGCTTTTGTTCTTTCTTACCCAAACAAATCTTTTACACACATACACAAACACACACATACACACACAAACAAATTTATTTTATAACTTGCATGGCAAATTAGAACCCAGAATCTTACCATCTGGGTCTAAGGTTCATAGAATCACCGTGAAGACATGATAGGCTTGTTCTGCTTGGCTTCAATGGGTGGAAAATGTAGCGAAGCAAACTCAGAGCTGGTGAAAAGTCAAACTTCTCAGCAATGAGAACTATCAAAAATGGAATGGGTGGTCCTAGAAAGTAGTGGGGTGCCCTCCCTCATTGGAAGACTTGAAGAAAAGATTGTATGACCATTTAGGTAGTGTAGGTGGAGATAGATGTAGAAGGAAACGAAGTCCAGGCAATGAGTAGAGTAGAAGGCCTCTCAGGTACCTTACCACATGAAAATTCTGTGACTGCTATCTCTCCAGGATGCTGCCTATTGCTTCAGTTTTCACATGCACATTATCATTGGTCATAGGATGCAGCCTTCTAATTCCTGCTATACATACCCACGATGCTCTTTGGGTAACCTATGGTCGTTACTTTTTTTCCCATTTTGATAATATTCAGAGGCACATCACATTGCCACAAATATCTTGGTTCCCCAAGATGGCAGGAAGATTAGTTTTTTTTTAACTACATTAAAAAGGATACTGAACCTTGTACAATTTTCGGAAAGCAATCTATTTCCATTATTCCCACCCATTCACCTCTGGTCTCAGATCACTAATCAGGTGTTGTCTCTAGCCGAGATATACAAACTGGTACTATACCAGTTCAATGGTGCCTCCAACTGTGCACAGCCATAGTCAGGGCAATAGGCATTTGTGATCTACTTAGTTGTGCCTGCAAAGCTTCCTAGGGCAAACACTTTTGAGTGGCCTTGGAGCTTGTGCATGTAAGAAGTTCTGTCAGCTTGATGTAATCAGGGCAATGGCATCTGTTACCAGAAGCTAGAGTAAGAGAGCTCCCATTTACAAACTCCTGTGACATCTCAAAAAAAGCAGAACACTCCTTCACTTTCCCCATCAGTCCCTTCTTGACACCCTTTTCAACTTTGATACCCAGGGCCAGTTATTCTAGGCAAATCCTAGGAATTCTCCATAGGATTGCTTAATTTCAGTTCATTTTCTAACTGCCTGTGGTACTTGGCTACAGATGTGAGTACTGCTTACCAGATGTTGAATCATGAATAAACCAGAAACAATGAAAAAAATGAAGGCAGCTACACTATGGAGGGATTTATACAGCAGTAAGTCTGAGTTGGGGTCCCAACTTGGCATCCTTATTGGCAGTGTGTCAGCAAGCATTTCTTAAGCATTTACTATATTTCTATGAGGCACCATGCTAAGTGCTAAAGATACAAAGACAGTCAAAAATATAGTCTCTGCAATTTTAGGGTATTTGCGATGGAGAATATCATCTGTATCCAAAGAAAGAATTGTGAAGTTTAAACAAAGACCAAGGGGCGGCTAAGTGGAATAGTGGATAAAGCACCAGCCTTGGAATCAGGAGTACCTGGGTTCAAATCCAGTCTCAGACACTTAATAATTACCTAGCTGTGTAGCCTTGGGCAAGCCACTTAACCCCATTTGCCTTGCAAAAACCTAAAAAAAACACCAAAGACTATTACCTTCCATTTAAAAAAAGATATATGTATTACGTAATTTTGCTCTCGCTTATATTTTATTTTTTCCTTAAGGATATGATTTTTCTCTCAACACATTCAATTTTGATCAATGTATGGCATGGAAACAATGTAAAGACTATCAGACTGCTGTTTTCTGGGGGAGGGTGGTGGGAGAGAAGCAAGATTGGGGGGGGGATTATAAAATTCAAAACAAAAATACAGTCTCTGTCCTCAAGGAGTTCACATTCTAAAGTGGGAGAATGATGTGTGACAATGAGAAATTGACTTTCATTCTCTATGTTTCAGTGTCATTTATATAAAATGAGAATTGGTTTCAAAGGGCTCTTTCAGTTCATTCTCTGAAAGTTCAATCATTAGGCATGGTCTCCCAGGACCTCAGTTTCATTAACTATAAGATGAGGGTGTTAAATCAGATAACCTTAGATTCCATCTAGCTCTACATCTATGGCCTTCTCTAGTTTTATTTGGAGGGTGGTGCACAGAGTAGTTTTCTAGTTCGATGTCCTTTGGACATTGGATAGATCCTCCCTGAACCTCGAGTTACCCACTTTCCAAAGCAGCATAAAATTTAACATTTGCCCCAAATCTTTTTTGGTTAGCCAAAGTCCATTAAGCATTAGGAAGAAGGTACCCTTCCAAGAAGGGTTACATCCAAAAAATTCTGTAACCTATCTATAGCTGTTTTAACTGAGTCAAAATCAGTTTTAGTCAACCATTGCAGAATTTCAAATGTACATGGTAAAGTAAAAGATGCAAGATGATATTTCTGATATGCCAGTTTCAGACTTGAAAAATTTCCCAGGCCCCCAAGTTTTGTTATGGTGTTTTCTCACCCTGGTTGATAATGGTATGTTTTATGTTTCTCTCTATGTGGTTTGCTGATAATGCCTTAAATATGTCATATAAACACTTCTACCTTCTGCATAATGAAGGATAGTCAAAGCTCCTGACCATTTCAGACATCAGTTTATAAACACCATCCATCACTCAGGGCAAAGAATGAACACAGCTGCTGCAACACTGTTGGCCATCTGTATATTCAAGGATTTGAAAATCTTAACCATGAGTGGTTAGGGTTGGCCATCTATATAGCCTACCAATTCATTAATTGGTACTCTTATGAATGGAATGCAACAATTCGATTATACTCAATGTACATCTATTAAAGACTTATTGGGGACCATGGGCTAGGTGCTGGGAATACAAAAAGGACACAAAATACTGACCAGGCTTTCAAGGAATTTACATTCTACTGAAGACAGAAGAGATATAACATATGCATGTATCAAAGTGTAAAAATGCAATCACAAAAGGAAGGATAGGCTAATCACCTGGGCATCATGAAAGGATTCCTGAAGGAGGTGGCAATAGAGTTATATGATCTGAAGACAGTCAAGCTTTCTAAGAGGTTTATGTGAAAAGGGAGTGCATTTGCCATATGGGGGACTACATAAGCAAAGGCTCAGGGCTAAGAGATGGCCTGTCAGCAAGTCAGTTTCTCTGAAGTGAAGAATAAGAAAGAAAATCTGAAAGACACTTGGGAACTGGACTATAGAAGGATTTAAATACTTGGCTGAAAAGTTTTTAATCTTAGAAGCTCACACTAAAATGCTTCTCAGGAACAATCAAAGAACTTGGTAACAGGAGAAAGGAGTATTTCTTTAGCTTTCTATCCAAGGGTCCCATGATGGTTTATCACAGAGTAAAGGTGACTTGTTTAGTTACTATTTAGTCACTTTTTGGTCCTATCTGATTCTTTGTGACCTGATTTGGGGGTTTTGTGGTAGAGGTACTAGAGTAATTTGCCATTTATGCCTCCAGCTCATTACACTGATAATGAAACTGAGGCAAACAGGTTAAGAGCTTTGCCAAGGATCACACAGCTAGTAAATAACTGAATCCTGATTTTAACTCAGGAAGATGAGTCTTCCCCTCTGCAGGTCTGGAGGCCTATCCACTGCAATGGTACCCAGCTACCCAATTAGAAGTGATTATGGAATCTCAAAGGATAGGGCAGTAAATCACAAATTCTAAATTAAAAAAGGGGTGGCTAGGTGGCTCAGTAGATGGAGCATTGGCCTTGGAGTCAGGAGTACCTGAGTTTAAATCCGGCCTCAGACACTTAATAATTACCTAGCCGTGTGGCCTTGGGTAAGCCACTTAACCCCATTGCCTTGCAAAAACTAAAAAAAAAAAATTAAAAAAACTTAGATTATAGGTCCACTGACAGACTGCTATTCTTTGACCCAGGACTAGCTTGACTAAGTAAAAAATGCCCATCACCCAGAATTCTGGCCACCAACAGTTGAATTCCTTATATGTCATAGTTGTTAAAAGGATAAATCAAAGGAATTGCTAATTTAATAAACTATCTCATGCTATTGTACTATAATGTTCTTATAGAAAAGGTGGAGAGATGTAGGCTAGATGGATTTGAACTGGATGAAATGGCCAGATTCAAAATAACCATTAATGCTTCAAAGTCAACTTGGGTGGGCAGTTAGTTGGCATAGTGGATAGAGCATCAGTCCTGAAGTCAGGAGGATCTGAGTTCAAACTCAGACACTTAATAATTACCTAGCTGTGTGACCTTGGGTAAGTCACTTAACCCCATTGCCTTAAATAAATAAATTTTAGACTTAGAGGGAGGGCTCCAGTGGAGTGCCCTAGGAATCTATTCTATTTCACATTTTTGCCAATGAGTTGGATAAAAGCATAGATGTCAAGTTTCTTCACTGAGAAGACAAAACTAAAAAGCATAACTAACACACTGGATGACAGAGTCAAGATTCCAAAAGATCCTGACAGGGGTGGCTAGGTGGCGTAGTGGATAGAGCACCGGCCCTGGAGTCAGGAGTACCTGGGTTCAAATCTGGTCTCAGACACTTAATAATTACCTAGCTGTGTGGCCTTGGGCAAGCCACTTAACCCCATTTGCCTTGCAAAAACCTAACAAAAAAAATGACCAAAAGATCCTGACAGGCCCAAACACAGGGAGGATTCAAATGATCTATGATGTTTAACCATGACAAAGTGTCTAGTCTATGTACAAACCATTTCTCAGCATCTGTTTTGGACAAAACTTCCTCCTTTCCTTCCTTTTGCCACTTTATGCCAATTTATGTACCCACACTTGCTGAGAAATGTCAACACCACAGACACTGGCAGAGAAAGAATAGCAAGGCAAAAAAAGAAAGACATGTGACTGCTAAAAGTCATTGACAACCCAACACCTCTCAAAATGAGAGGGAGATGCTATTATTTTGCCCATTTTACAGATGGAGAATCTGAGGCAAAGAGGTTAAATGGCTTGGTCACAACAAAGACTAAGTGTCTGAGGTTGATTTGAACTCAGGTCTTCCTGAGTTCAGAGTTTAAGCACTCTTATCTGCTGCAGTGCCACTTAGAGGTCCCTCTAGCTGTGTGATCCTGCATCAGTCACTTATCTTCTCTGTGCTTCAGTGTTAACACCTATAAAATGAAGGGGTTATTCCTGCTGACCTCAGAGATTCCTTTTCAGTTCTAAAGTCCATGATTCTATAAGCTGCTTTAAAGAAAACTGAAGGGACGATCATTGCTTTCAACTGGGGAGGTGAGTAGTGTTAGGGAAGACATCCTCAACTGAGCAGGGTGCCTAGTCAGCACTTCATAAATGTTTGTTGACTGACCAACTCGCACCAATGGAGGGGAAGATTTGGATGCCCGCCATGACCATTGGCTTAGCCAGTCCCCCTGGGAAGCTATGACATCTTAATTATGGAAAGCAGAGTCAGGAGAGTGCCAAGAGCCTAGTATGGGTTCTGTGGGATGACACCAGCATGCTCTTGTCTTCCTTCAGAGCCCCAAATACATCTCAGTACTTACAATCTGAGGCCAGAGCCTCTGTAAACAGTTAGGAGAATTGGGTCAGGAAAATTGCAACCTAAAAGATTTCAACAATTTTGGAAATATCATGACACAACAACCCTGCACATGTTCCCATAGCCCAAGTTCATGAATTCATGGGTGTTGGATCCAGTAGGAAACTTGGGACAGATCTCTGCATATTGCAGTGGAGGAAATGATGGCAGACAGTAGAGAAAGAGACATGACCAAGGGCATGCAGCAGATCCAGGACTGAAGCCCAGGTTTTCAGATTGTAAAGCCTAGACTCTTTGTAGAATCAGATTACCATACCATCTTTTGACATCATAAGAAGAGGTTTACAGGATTCCCAAATTGGATCATTTCATTCAACCTTTTTATTTTACAATCAGGGAAACTGAAGTTTAAGTTTTAATTCAGGCTCTTAAGCTTAACACAGAGCCCATACCTCTCCTAAAAGTGATCAGTGATCCTTGCACATGTATTATCATCCTGGTACTTTGGGTTTCACTCATATTACCAGATGGGAATAAAAATTCTATTAAATAATTCTACATCTAGAGAGAAGCAGCCTGTTGTAGTGAAGAGGGGGCTACTCCTAGGAAGAACAAGATTAAGGTCTATCTCCAACAAATCAAGAAGACTAGAAATTACAGACAAGTTCCCCATCCCCATGAGCACAGGGAAGTCCCTACATGAAACAGGGGCGGCTAGGTGGTGTAGTGAATAAAGCGCCGGCCCTGGAGTCAGGAGTACCTGGGTTCAAATCTGGTCTCAGACACTTAATAATTACCTAGCTTTGTGGCCTTGGGCAAGCCACTTAACCCCATTTGCCTTGCAAAAACCTAAAAAAAAAAGAATTAGGCAAAGATAGAGACCAAAAGTAAAAAAAAATCTAAAAATATCCCCTCGGGTTATTAAAAGGAGCCACTAATGATCACATAATTTATAGTTTGGAGTGATCTTGGCTCAAACATGAACAGAAGGGACCTGTGTAAGAAGTTGTCTAATCCAACTTCCTGATGTTACAGGCAAAGGACTGGCTATTTTGTGTGTTTGTGTCCTTTTTTTTGGGGGGGGGGGATCCTTTATTGATTATATACACAGTCAAATAGAGACCATATACATGGTCAAATAGAGACAAGTAAGAAATACAAGTGGGGACCCATCTCTAGGTAACTCAGTCCAAATCTTAGGGATAACAGCAGGGGGGCTATCATTGAATTTAGGACCTTACTTCCTAAAAGCAGATCATTGGTTCAGAAATTCTCCTCCATTGTGGACCCAATAACTCTAAAATTCACACAAGCCCCTTACTTTTTGTCTGCTTCTTTTTCTTCACTTTCCCCAAAAAAGATCCAATGCTTTTCTCGAGTATCCCAGGCCCTCTTTCCCTTATTCCCCTGAAATCTGGAGAGTGGACAGAAGAGAATGTAAAAGGAAAGGAGGCAGAATCTTTAAGAACTAGTTTGAGGGACATTAATCCACTCCAGCTCCCCAAAGTAGAACTCAGAACAGCAGGTCAGGTACAAGTTCAAAAGGCTGATTTTCTAGATTAAAGGACAGAGAAATATTCCAACAACTAACCAGTGGTCGAGGATTCTGTAAAGGGGATTCTTGTTCAGGTATAGGTCATACAATATGACTTTCAAGGGCCCTTCCAACATGGAAGACTTGGGAGAGTCAGATAAGTGTTTCTCAAGTTGAGAGATCATGGGAATTATGGGAAGGATTATGGGAAACTTGAATTCAGAGAGAACTCAGGACCTGGCAACAAAGGTCTGTCAGTGTGGGTCCTGATACAACTTTCTCTTGAGCTTGGTTGGGAAGCTTCTTGTTTACTGTAGATTACTGGGTCTCCAGATAGCTCCCCACCTTCTTACTCAGCTACCATTATGGCTGCATCCCATTCTCTGGGCTACTTCTCCAACACTGAGATTCCAAAAATGAAGTCTGATAATGCCAGATGCTCTTGGGGCTCTCCTACATTTCCCTACTAGCATTCCTCACTTGGCTCCCAAATAGCTGGAACCTCTTGCTCTCTCCTCAATAGAATGGGAGAGTGGATATAGAGACTAGTTTTGGAGTCCAAAAGACCTTGGTTCAAATTCTACCTAAGATATCTTCTAGTTATGACACCCTGGACAAATTACATTGCCTCTTTCAACCTCAGTTTCCTCCACTGTAAATGGAAATGATAAAGGCATCTACTTCACATGGTTTATCAGGATCAAATGAGATAATTATGTTAAGTGCTTTGAAAAATATGACATGAGCTATTAGTCTCATTAACAAATGAGCTACCCTGTGGCACTTCTTTTTTCTCAAAGGAGGAAAAAAGTGCTAACAGGTTTAGAAGGTTGACGTCAATCAACTTAGAAAGAAGGACTTTTCTTAAGATGAAAATTCTGCTCTCAAATTTGTAAGTACTTCCTAATAATAAGTGATATATAGTGCTTTCTATATATTCTCTTATTTGAGCTGCACAAAAATCCTGGAAACTGTGGTCCACCAAGTCTCTTGCCCAAAATGGCCAAGTAAGACATATCAGAGATGAAATCTGGCCCTATGTCCTCTGACTCCCAGACCCATGTCCTTTCCGAGATGCCATTTCAATCTAGCAAAATGTTTATTAAATGTCTCCTATGTATAATATATTGTGCTTGGTGCTAGGGAAGGCTGAGGCAGGAGATGGGAAGGTATTTAAGGGACATGTGATAAACTTTAAATGAGGAACTGCCAGCCAATAGGATGGCAAGGACAATTTTGCAGGAAACTATATGACTCAACAGGTGAGTGAGTCTTATAGAAAAGCTGTCATTCCCAAGGCCTTTCAGAAAAAAAAATGGAAGAAAAGAGTTCAGATTGACTAATTCTGACTCCTTTATCGACATCCATGAATTTACAAGCTCCCTTGCTAGTGCTACCATTTGTATTTCCCAGACATCCCTGCTAGTGGCAGAATGGTGTTAATAGACAGATGGCAGGAGTAGGGTAGAATCAACTTTGAGAGGAAGTCATGGCTTTTCAAGCTTTTGCCACCTACCTACCCACGACCCATCTTGGGGCTACAATGTGCCAAGCCCTCACTGATTTCCATCATCCTCCCCCCTAAAAATAAGTTTTATAAGTTTGCTTTCTGGAGACAGTAGCAGAGGGAAAGGGAAGGGGAGGGGTAAAGGTCTGCCTGTCTTCCTTTGCCCCAGAGGGCAGGACAAGGAGGCACAGTTGGAGGTTGCTAAGAGGCCAGTTGAAATTGGATGTCAGGCAAGCTGCCTAAGAATGAGAGTCATTCTCTAAGTGAAATGGGCTGCCTTACAGAGATGATAGAGCAGAGATTCCTTCTGTGTCTGGATTATACTAAATGTTCTCTGAGGTTCCTTCCAACTCAGAAATGCTATGACACTCTAAAGTCAATAGTCCTAGACTTGAATCCTTGCTCTAAAACTTATTAGATGAGACCTCAACAAATTGTTTGCTCTCATTGAGACTCAGTTTCATCATCTGTAAAATGGGACCAGTAACACTCAGTATTTCATAGGGCTATTTGAGTGAAATAAGTAGTAAACCTTAAGGAGTTAGAAAAAGAGGATTTTTTTGATAGAGAAAGGAACCAACACTAATCCTTAGAGCAGGGTTTCTTAATCTTTTTTGCTGCCCTGGATCCCTTGGACAGTCAAATTGGTGAAACCTAAGGACTCCTGCTAAATGCACACAGAATTACAAATCTTATTGCAATAACATTCTCAAAATATTTGAAAAGTTCCAGGAAAGCCAAGTTAAGAACCTTGGCTTTCAGAGCATATTCCACTATGGCTACTCTTATCTCCCCTGATAGAACTTATACTCCATGAAGTGAAGGACCACTTTGTTAGGTCTTTATATCCTAAGTGCCTAGCTCAGAACCTGGTTAACAACAACATCAATAATGATGATGATGAAAAAGAAGAAAGTATTTATATAAACCGTTTTAATATTTATAAAATGCTTTCCATGTTATCCCCTTTAACTCTCACAACAATCCTGTAAAACAGATCCCGTTTTACAGATGAGGAACTAAGGCTTAAAGAGGTTCAGTCACTTGGCCATGATCACATAGCTAGTTAAATATCTGAGACTAATATCTAATTGACTTCAAATTCAGGGTCCTCCTGGCCACACCACATAGTCAGTACCTGATCCATGCAGACTGATTGATCAGGGTACTCTAGAATATGTTCATTTCAACGTTAAGGCATACTCTAGTCTCCTTTCTTCCTTCCTGACCCCTTATCCCAGTCCCAGCCCCCCCCCCCCCAAATGACTTTAACCAGTAGAGAGAAAAGGGCCAGCAAAATGCAAGCAAATATGGTAGGGAAGGTCTCTGAGGGAAAAGAAGCTCCCAATGTGTTCTTAATTACTTGATGAAGACACTACATTTGAGGGCTCAAATATGTAGCCAGCCCTTGTTAGATCGGCTCCAGGCAAGGATTCCCAGAGTATAGCCAGGGCCCAGGACTCCAACCTATCAGCAATTTGGAGTAAATCAATAGCTCCAAAAGACCCATCATACCCCCCCCAGATAAAACCCACATCTAGTCTTCTCATGCTAAGTGTTCCTCTCGAGGATCCAAGAAGGGATTATGTTGGTAATAGGAGTCAGAGCAAGTCTGATTTCAAGGCAAAAATCCCGGAACCTCTGAGCTGGAAGGGACCTTGAAGGCCATCTGGTTTGCCCTCATAGGTAAAACTAGAAGCCCCTCTCTAATACAACCATCCCCTCCAAGCAAACATCCAGGCTATACTGGAAAGCCTCTGGCAACAGGGATCTAACTGAAGAGACAGCCCCTCCTCTACTTGCTTTACATAAAGCCCTCCCTAAAATCACTCACTCAGCAACCTCCAAGTTCTGCCCTCTAGGATGACATATCATCATGCACTGGAAAGGGGTCTGAACTGGGAGTTGGAAGACCTGAGTTCAAATCCAGACTCTACCTCTTGCTAGCTGCTGTGGTCTCAGGCAAGTCACTTAACCTCTCTGAACCTCAGTTTCTTCACCCATAAAAAAATGAGGGTAGGGGGAGAGGTGAACTAGATGACCTTTAAGGTCTCATCCAATTCAAAATCTATGATCCCATGATCCTATAATCCCTTGCCTGTGCTGCCTGGACAAAGGGGTTAATCTGTAGGCTTCTGCCAAAAGGTCAAAAAGAATCTGCTTAAGTCAGCAAGGGGATGAATTTGAGTATTAAGGGCTGGGTTGTGAGTGGTTAAATTGAATGTTAACTCAGATCTGGTGTGATTAATCCCACTTCCTTAGGCTGATATAAAATGACTAGCACACAGTAAACTGGCAGCTAGGCAGAGGTGAGGACCCGGGTCTCTATCTCAGATGAAAAAGATTTGGGGGTTTAAGTGGACAAGTTGGGCAGACATCAACTATATGGCATGGTGGCCAACAAAATGTATGTGATCTACTATGTTAATAGAAGCATTGTGTCCAGAATGAGGTCAGACCACATCTGGAGAATTGTACTCAGTTCTGGGCAGCACATTTTAGGAAAGAAGTGTGTTGACAAGTTGGAGCATGGCCCGAGGAGGGTGACCAGGAACTGGAGACACTGAGGCTGGGCTCAGGGAGGATGCAATCAATCACTGTCTTCCAGTATCTGAAGGACTGTCATGGGAAAGAGGGATTAGATCTGGCCCTTGAGGGCAGAGTTGGGAGCAAGAGGTGAGAGTTATAAAAGGGGCAGATTTCAGTTGGAGGTCAGGCAAAGCTTCCTAATAAGCCAAGCTGTCCTGGAGTGGAAGTGATGGGCTCCTCCTGACTAGAGATCTTCAGTCAGAGGTTGGATGGCTACCCATTGGGGAGGCCATAGAGGGCATTCTTCTTCAGGGAGGGGTTAGCCAAGATGACCCCAAAGGCCAAACCAACTCACAGAACTTTTTAGATCCTGAAAACATGGAGCATTGGATTTATACTAACGCTAATAGATTCGATGCAATTTTTGCCAAAAGACTGGATTCTTTTCAGCCTTTCCCAGTAGGACCAATTGAAGGAGGTGGTACAGGATAATAGAGTGCTGGGCGTGGAAATCGGAGGATCTGAGAGAGTTGGAAGGAACCACAGAGGTTAATCTAATTCAACTCACTTGGTCTATGGTCTATAGACATGGCAACAAGTTTGAGAAGGGAGCCAGGATTTGAAGCCAGGTCAGGGGAATTCAAATACAGCAGTTGATCTCCAGGCAACAGGTCCAAGTCAAACCCCACCTGCCATACTAGTTGTGTAATGATAGCCAAGTCACCTAACTCTAGGGCCTGAAGCAATTCCCTAGGACAGAACAAAGGAGATGCTGGTCTACATCCCTGGGGTGGTTTCTAGACTAAGAATTCCTCACACATATGAAATCACAAGATTCCCCCCCCCCCACCATCTGCCAAAAGGGAAAAAAAAGAAAAAGAAAGTTCAACTGATGCAGAATGAGAAGAGAAAGAGAGACAAGGGAAGATTTTTTTTTTACACCCCACAGGGAAAAAGGTGCTTGCCAAGAGAATATTCTAGGAGGATCCCACTTACTCCTGACCTCTTTGGGAGTGAACAGGGAATTCTGCCTGCAAACAGAAAGGCTGGAGGAATGAAAGCTTAATTACTTAAGAAAAAATGATTTTCTGGGAAACCTTCTTTTGGAAAGGTAATTGGCTGAAACCCAGGCTCTCTCCATTTCAACTAATTGCACTAGAGAGGAGCATGACAAAGCCCGGATCCCATTCACTCCCCTTTCAAAGGGCAGCAAGAACACGCCCGAGCAACAGGTTTCCATTCTGTGACCCCCAACTCCTGCTGACATGAATGGAGAACCCTACTCAAGCAGGTGCTGGGCCAGCCCATTGGGACAAAAGAACAACATGAATGCCAGCTATTAGCTAAGGGACGGTTTATTCAGTTACCTCTTTGCTGAGCCTGTCTGAAGGAGCAGATCTAACACAGCACTGCTACTGAAGTCCTGACAGTCTCTCTTGATACTCTCAAAAGTGCTTTGAGTTGGAGTGTGGCTACTACAGACAATGTTGGCCATTTCTTCCCTCCCCAACTTTATGGAATCTTTTCAAAGTCATAGATGGAGAGACCAGAGGAAAGCCTACAGAAAATTTCCCAGGAAGCAAAAAAAAAAAAAATCCAACCCTGGACACAATGTAGATTTTTTTCCAAACATAAGTCATATAATGATACTAATTCATGTAGCTATCAATCAGAAGCAAAACACACCTCCAAAGTAAGGGAACGGACTGCCGCCTTTTCTTTCAAATGCTGGCTCATGGGCCAACCACCACACAAAAACATTCCCAAGTCCCCCTCTCCCTCCACCATCAGATGCTAGTGAGACTCATTTTGAATATACTACTGTGTCAGTGTCATCTCCATCCGTAACTTTTTTGATGATGGGGAACAGTTTTGTCCCGGTATCCTCAGGACCTGACACAGCATAGGTATGGTCAAGGATCATCACAGAGACTGCAGCCTGAAATCAGCCCTTCCTCCAGAAGGACTAGTCAGGGAATTTCAGGTGGTGAAGACATAAGATTGGGTTCTCACTTCCCAGAGTGTGAGTTTCTTATACTTAAAATTAAGGATACATTCACAGAGGGAAAATGACATCCATCCTAAGCCCTCTGGAATGATCGGGCTTCAATCTATAGGATCTTTCTTTTTAATTTTTTGCCCTCAAGAACTTATCTGTTTTGTCCTCTGTAAAATAGGGGCCTTTATAGAGTCAGGAGCTAAGGGTTCAAATGCCAGTTCTGACACTAACTAGTGAGTTATAGAATTTCAGAGTTGGAAACGACTTCAAGAACCATCTGTAGATCAACTCATACCTGGCCAAGAATCCCCTTTCTGACTTTCCAAACAAGTCGTCATTCAGTCCCCACACAGAGGGAACTCAAACAATTGCCTACAGTCAAGAAGGCCACCATTCTATGATCCAGGGGTAAGGTGCCTTTCTGTGAGGATCCCTCAGTCAACACATCTAAAAAGACAAAAATAAAGGCCTTTGGGAAGTGGGGGGGGGGGAGGAAAGGGAAATTGCTTGCTTTCCCCTTAATTAGTTGCAGTTTGATGAAGACCTTAGAAATGTATTGAGCTATTTTGTTCCCTAGCTTAAAAATATAGACTGGAGGAACCCACCACAAATACACATTTACTAAAAGAAACTCAAGTCATACTAGAAACTGAAAGAAACCAAACCCCCCCCCCCACTGAGTTGGGGCATTTCTGCTTACAGATCAAAAATGAGGAAGTGCTAACTACGTATTGCTAAGCCACTGTGACAAAAAGTTGGCCCATAAAGCAACAATGAGAAGAAAAAAAAATTACTTGGTGGTTCAGTCTCAGTTTCCCCACTTGTAAAACACTGCTACCACAGGGCTGCTGTGGGGAAAGAACTTTAGACTTATTATCTACCTCCTAGAAGTTTAGGGAAAAACGACCTTGGGAAACTTGTAATCAGCCTAAGGGCCTGTTTCGTGCCAGTCACCGTTTTGAGGATACAAAGAGAAGCATCCTGTCCTCAAGGTGCTCCCCAGCCCAAAGGGGGGAGATGATTCACAAACAGCTATGTAGAATCAAGAAATATACAAAGATAATGGGGGGGGGGGAGGGTGGCGGGACAGTCCCAACTTGGGGTGAGGAGGAATAGGTTTGCTGCGGAAGGTGAGAATTATTATTAGTAAAAATAATTTGCTCCACTCCAAAGAGTGCTTTGCTTTTCATTCTTGTCTATTAAATGCTACTTTGCTTTATTAGTAAGCCAGCCTCAAAAAAGCAAAGGGTCTTTAATCATTGAAGACACACACTTAGCCCAGAGGCAGGAAGAAGGGGAGACTAGAAGACTCTCCAGATAGTTCCAATTACTGTAATAATACTTAATAATAATAACAATAGCATACATTTCTATAGTGCTTTGGGGTTTGCAAAGCACTTTGCATTCATCACTATCATTTGATCTTCACCACAGCCCTCAGAAGCAGGCAGGACAGCTGCTATTATCCACATTTGACAAATGAGGGAACTGAGATTTGGAAAGTGAAGGCTACTCAGATTTGTACTACTGATTAGTGTGCAAGGCAGGACTGGAACCCAGGTCTTCAGGACTCAAAGCCTAGCCACTCTATGGTACCCAACAATGGCCAGAAGGAGCTAATAAACACATTATAGCTCCTATTTCCAAGTTTCTCAGGATGCGCTTTGAATGAAACAACAAAAAGGGTGAATAAAGATTAATTTTTGAACCTCCAAGGGACAGTAAAGAAAAAGAGACAGACTCAGAGGCACAGAAAGAAAGCCAGAGGGATAGACAGAGAGAGAGAGAAACACAACACAGAACCAGAGTGAGTGACAAAGATTTTTTTTTTCTATCTTGTCAATTCTAACTTCCATTTCAAAACTTATTTTCAAAGTCTTTCCTGAAATATTTAGGAATAATTCTATGATACTTCAGAGATAAATATTTCCAGATAAACCTAGCCATTCCATAAACCCAACAAGGCTGGGTTTCTTGTATGGGAGAGCTTTGTTTTTAAGAAACATCCAAACAAATGGAGAAACAGAGGCTTGGAAATAAGTGTGTAAGAAGGCACATATGGGGTTCCCCCACTGCCCAGCCCTTTGTAATTCCTTCTCTGATGTGCTGATCCCTGTGAGGTAGGGAATGACTACCCTGTCTGGGGGGGGGGGGGCGGGGAGAGAGGCTCCGAGAGAAAGGAAGACTGGGACTCACTTGCCATCTCACAACAAGAGTTAGAACCTCTAATTACAAAAGCTGTACTATTCACTGATGAGGGCACAAGGGGCATATGAATTGCCAGCATGCCAATAAGCAGAAGAGGATCAGTAACAACATGTATAAATTGAGGAAGTTGCCCACTGATGTATTTCTTTCCTAACATTCAGCATCTGGAAATGGTTGTTCAGCCATTTTTCAGTCATGTCCAACTCTTTGTGACCCCATTTGTGGTTTTCTTGGCAAAGATACTGAAGTGGTTGGCCACTTCCTTCCCCACCTCTGCCATCTCCATCTACCTAGAAATGGTACTTTAATGTTATGCCTATGTCTTTATCAAATGATAGAAAAAGTACATGACCAATTTATGAAAATTTCTGTCCTCAGCCTCTCCTATTCAACAGCCTTCTTCCATCCTGGCTGGTGGGTTCTTGCATTATTTGGGTTTAAAAAGCACCCAAGGCTTCCAACTGATGTATTAGATTTCCAAGACAGAGCATGAAATAAACAGGGTCTTCGCCAAAGACCCTTCAGCAACTCAGAGGAAAACAAAATGGCTGACAGGCTGAAATGTGCATTCATCAGGAGCAAACACTGGTACAAAGCCTTCTTTTCCTTTCTTTGAAGACAGCCCCTCCTCGCACATGGTGGAGTGGACATCAATCTTCCAGTCAACAAGCATTTGGTGACTATACCAGCTACTGTGTTGGCCAGTGGGCACACAACAGCAAGAATAGAAGAGTCCCCACCCTTAGGGAGGTTATTTGTCCAAAATAAAGGTTATCTGGGTGGGGGACATGGAAAGACATGATATAGGAGGGGGCATCTGAGTTGAACAGTGAAGGACACTGTAACCATAAGAGCTATCAATGGGAAGGGGGGACATTTCAGGCATGGGGGAACAGTGGACACAAATTCATGGAGGTGGGACATGTAAGGAACAGAAAGAAGGGGAAGATGATGTCAAATTGCCTAGCCAAAGGGTCATGGTTGTGAAAGGGGAAAGCACTGTGTGGGGCCTAGGAGAGTCCTAAGGGGATGGAGGGACTGGGAGGTAGAGAAAAATAATGAATAAGGATAAAACTTCCCATCATCTCTCCTTGTGCATGGCTGAAGCATCATAGGAAAAGAGGGTGACTCAAGTCTCAAGTTCCTCACCTCTCAAATGAAGCTACCACCTAATTCACTGGGTTAATGTGAAGAGGTTGGTTGACTTTAAAGACAGCTAGTGGCACAGTGGATAGAGCACCAGCCCTGGAGTCAGAAGGACTGGAGTTCAAAACTGGTCTCAGACACTTAATAATTGCCTAGCTGTGTGATCTTGGGCAAGTCACTTAACCCCACTGCCTTGCCAAAAAAAATGCACAACTGTCATGATCAGACAAACCATTTTTTAAATTGTTGCTAGACTGGAGCTATGATTTTTATTCAAGTGGGAAACTCTTCTTGTGGAATCTGCTCTCACTAAAGCAGAAAAGATCTATAGTCCATCTAGAACTTTAGTGTTGAGAAAAAAAGAGAGAGATGATGTGACTCAGAGTCATACATACATCTAGTGTATTTTAGAGGCAGTATGTGAACCCACATTTTCCTAATTCCAAGGCTGGCCCTTTATCACTGGCACACCCTGTTGCCAAGTGAATTGGTTGTTGGGCACACAAAGATAAATGGTCCCTGACATCATGGAGCTTACATCTCACTGAGGAGACAACAGGTGCACAATTACATATCTGCTATGTGATTTTTGAGAGAAAGAAAGCACTAGGAGCTGAGCTTGGGACCATCAAAGAAATCAGGTAGGTGGCACCAGACCTATGCTTTGGAGAAAGAAGATTCCAAAATCAGTTTTAGGTTCTCTGGTCTGTGTTCCTGGACTTTCAGTTAAATGATTGTACCAAGGATAGAATGACTGGGAAGGCTATCCCATGAATTTAAGGAAATGGTGACTTTTTCCAAAATTCTCCTTTCTATGACTAGATATTATCATGGTATGACAATAAGAGAGGGATCAGGAAAAGGATAAGGAAAGATCGAAGAAAGAAGGGAGCCAAGAAGCTGAAGGCAGTGGTATCACAAAAGCCAAGGCATGAGAGAGTACCCAAAAGGTCAGCAGGGTCAAATGTTACACAGAGGAGGAAGACAATGAAGACTGGGGGCAGGGAGAAGTCATCCAATTCCTACACTGATGACTTGGAAAGTTTTTAAGGAACAGTGAGGACAGAAGCCAGAATGAAGGGGTCAAGACAGTAGGTGACCTTTTCAAGAAATTAACTGGTGAATGGAAAAGAAAACTCAAGGGTTTGAATAGGACCAAGGCAAGGCCTTTGTAGTTTTGAGGAGATATTCATGTTGACCTGAAGAGAAGTCAATAGAGATAGAAGACTGAAGATTTATGACACAGAGATAGGAGGATGACTCAAAGTCCTAGAGAGGATATAGGTAGGGAGGGATTGACTCCAACAAGGACTAAGCAGAGGAATAATCCAGAGAACAGAGTGGGAAAAAGGAAATAATCCCATCATCTGAGTCCTATAAATCCAGAGATAATGAGAGAAGTGGGCCCCATTAGAAAAGAGTTGAGACATGTATTTTCCTCTGGGGAAATCAGGGCAAGTCTCAGTTATTTTGAGGAGGAGGTTATATAGACACCTCAGGACAAGAGACAGACTGGGCCACAGCAGACCTGAGATGAAGCAGGGGTTAAGATGAAAGGAAGATATAGCAGGACCTTGGAGTTTGTATCCAGGACAGGCAACTTGGGTTGGCAAAGTAGGTAGCTTTTGGTTAAAATTAGGAGTTTTAGGGCAGGTAGCATTTAAAAATTTTTCATTTGAAGCCATTCCCCAATTGAAAAATGGTCAAAGGATATGCAAAGGCAACTGACAGATGAGGAGAGCAAAGCAATCCATAGTCATATGAAAATTGCTCTAAATCATTACTTATTAGAGAAATGCAAATTAAAGCTTCTCTGAGGTACCACCTCACACCTCTCAGACTGGCCAATAAGACCAGATATGATAATGATCATTGTTGGAAGGGTTGTGGGAAATCTGGGACACTATTACATTGTTGGTGGAGCTGTGAACTCATCTAACCTTTCTGGAGAGAAATTTGGAACTACACCCAAAGGGCAACAAAAAATGTTCATACCCTTTGATCCAGCAATACCACTACTGGGTCTATACCCTGAAGAGATGATGAAAAAGGGTAAAAACATCACTTGTACAAAAATATTCATAGCAGCCCTGTTTGTGGTGGCAAAGAATTAGAAATCAACTAAATGTCCTTCAATTGAGGAATGGCTTAGCAAATTGTGGCATATGCATATCATGGAACACCATTGTTCTATTAGAAACCAGGAGGGATGGGAATTCAGGGAAGCCTGGAAAGATTTGCATGAACTGATGCTGAACAATATGAGCAGAACCAGAAAACCACTGTACACCCTAACAGCAACATGGGGGTGATGTTCAACCTTGATGGACTTGCTCATTCCATCAGTGCAACAATCAGGCACAATTTGGGCTGTCTGCAATGGAGAATACCATCTGTATCCAGAGAAAGAACTGTGGAGTTTGAACAAAGACCAAGGACTATTACCTTTAATTTAGAAAAAAAACAAACTGATATCGTATTGTCTGATCTTGTTATCTCTTATACTTTGTTTCTTCCTTAAGAATATGATTTCTCTGGGGGCAGCTAGGTGGTGTAGTGGATAAAGCACTGGCCTTGGAGTCAGGAGTACCTGGGTTCAAATCCAGTCTCAGACACTTAATAATTACCTAGCTGTGTGGCCTTGGGCAAGCCACTTAACCCCATTTGCCTTGCAAAAAAAAAGAATATGATTTCTCTCTTATCACATTCAATTTGGATCAATGTATACCATGAAAACAATGTAAAGACTGGCAAATTGCTTTCTGTGGGGGAGGTAGGGAAGTCAGATTAGGGGAAAAATTGTAAAACTCAAAATAAATAAAATCTTTACTTAAAAAAAATTTCATTTGTCTCTTTATGACTAGATGTTGCCATGGCAATATGGTAGCCAATCAGTGAAGGAGTTAACAGAATGAACAAGCCCCAACATTCAGGTTGCCGTGGTAGTGATTGTCTTTGCCAGGTGACTAGAATTCTCCAACAGTGTAGGTATTGAAGGAGCAAGAGCACAGTGCTCATTCCTCATCCTACATAGCTAGGATATGGTCTTCTGAAATGGCATCCACAGAGCATTCAAGAGAAGATGCCAGAAGGCCACCATCACCTGCAGTCCGCCTCAGAATATTTCAGGATCAACCCAATATTATCCAAGATCTCAGGAATGAAGTTTTTGGTGAAGAACATGAAGAGGATCCAGCTCTCCTCCGCCCAGTAAACAATCCCAGAAGACCTGAAACCTTGCCCCACGACTTCCACCATGATGACGTGGGGGCCAGTGGTGACAACCAAGCTGATCTCATACTGCACCTCAGAGTCCATGCCAGGCAGCCCCCTCCCTTACCTAGGAGCTTCCGGGGAAATTTTGGTGGAGGAGATGGGCAACCCCAACTCATACCCTTTATTACTGCCCATGTAAGAACCTTGGGCTTTCCAAACCATAGCCTAAACAATTTTGATATACCTATGCATGAAGAAGTCCCAGTGCCCATTCCAATGGCCCGTCATCAAAGGTATCTTAACCTACAAAATATCTTCTATGACGACTCTGATTCAGAAGAAGATGAAAGACTTCAGGAAGCATCAGTGCAAGACTACCCATTCTCTCCAGGGTCAATTTGAAAGTTACATGGAGTTTCCAAGGGGAAAAGGATGAAGAAGGTAGAGGCTGCCCCCCACAGTCATGCAAACACACATACAAGTACATGCCTCCCACATACATGAAGACAGACAAGGAAAAAAAAGAAAAGGAAAAATGGGGGAAATAACAAGAAAAAAATCCTTTTCCAACTATCCAGACCCTTGAGAGACTGTAATCCTTTGAATAAAATGTACTTAACATTCTCAATCTCATAAAAGTTTTAAAATGCATTCTTTTTTTATCTCAATCTGTAGAAAACACAGAATTCCAAAGATTATCTGGAGGGAAAGTCAGATAATCATCCACTGGTAGCACATCATTTTAAAAGGTCAGTGAGTGAGTTAATGAACCTGTTAGCTTTATTTAAACAGAATAGTGATTCATGGGAGGACCATCATTCAAAGAGAACAGCAACTAGAAGAAACTTTGCAAGATGGGGAAAGCCATTGACTGGTAGCTAGTTCCTTTCCTCTTACCTCCCTCCTCCCTTATTCACTGACCTCTTCTCTCTTCTATCTCCCCTCCCCATCATTTTCATCTTCCCCCTTTCTTCCTCCTCTCAGGCAGGGGCCAGTGGTGACAACCCAGTTGATCTCAATCCACCTCCCATGGCCCAGCCCAGATGATGCCCCTGTGTTACCTAAGCAGCCTCCAAGGAAGTTTCAATGGAGGAGGAGGAGATGGGCAACCCCAAGTGATACTCTTCAACATTGCCCATTTCAGAAGAGCATTGCCTTATATCTGATCCTGTTAGTATAACTATGGGGTTAAAGGGTTGGCTAAGACTTTAGCTGAATTCCAAGCCCAGGATAGCTACAAGTGGAAGGCAAGTGGGTATCTCCCTAGCATTTAAGTTTAAAAGCCTAGAGAACAAGAGGGAAAACAGGTGAAGGGTAGAAATGGATTTTTAAGAGTATTCTGAGTTCTTTGGGGGACCTCAACTTGGCTCCAAAGTGGCCTGACAATAGAAATGGGTACATGGATACTCCTGAGGGTGGGACAGCTTTAATCCCAAGAGTCTAAGTTACATTCAAGTTGTTGAAACACCAGTTCCAATAGGCCTGCAATGGGGCAGGTGGAGGAGATGTGTCTCTCAGGGACCCCCCACATGAGAAATAGATCTGGATGCCCTTGTCCTTCAAGAATGCCATTTTTTCTAGAAAACAATGGATTTCTTGGTCATATGTTTTATTTCACATTAAAAAATATTTTAAAAATCGTGCTCAGCATTAGGCTCTCTCTCCCAATTCCCATAACAGAAATCATGAAAATTCCCTCAACAAAAAGGGACTTTTGGAGACACAATGTCCAATCAGTCAAACTCAGTCTCTCTAGGCTAAGATTTCTCTCTACTTTGGGCTTCCCTGATTTCATCAGTTTACTCCATTGCTATGAGTTCTGGCATCTTTTTAAGATTTGGAGGATGAAGTAATTATGAACATTTACAAAGGTTTGCAAAGTGCTCTTTGGAGATGATATATACAGATCGTATCAGTTTATCTGGGATTTCAACATTTCCTTGTTCTTCCCCCATTACCAAAGCTGAGCCCCAAAAGCCAAGGGGTGAGCAATTTTATTAAATATGTGTTTCCCTCATCTAATTATTTCTTTTTTATTATTATTATCTAAGACAAAGGGGTTAAGTGATTTGCCCAGGGTCACACCACTAGGCAATTAAGTGTCTGAGGTCGGATTTGAACACAGGTCCTCCTGACTCCAGGGCTGGTGCTCTATCCACTGCGCCACCTAGCTGCCCCCATCTAATTATTTCTTGATTCAGTGATGCTAGAATTTTAAGAACAGAGCAGTTCAACTTGGTATCATGGAATCTTTATAATGTCAGAGCTGAGCATATTCAAGACCTGGGTTCTAATCTTGCTTCTTTACAACTGGGGCACTAAGAAATAAGCTCTTAGTTTAGCGGAGTGAGTCTCAATTTGCACATTTGTAAAATGGAAAAAGAAACAGTTATGTGGTAGCAACTTCACAGGGTTGAGGTTATGTACAGCACTTTGCAAACCTCATACTCATTGGAGTCCAGTGATGATGATGAAGAGTTTGGTTAAATACAGGCCAATTTTTGCCCTTGGACTATGATGGGATACTTCTCTGTACCCTTCCCTATGCAACACAAAGTCTAATCTGAATGACAGAGAAGGAAACTAAAGGACTGTCACTTCTGATTAGTCTAGCCAGTCTACATCTTTTTGTATTCTGATTCTGTCATTCAATGTGTTAACTATCCCTCCTAGCTTTGTGTTATTTATAAAGTAGATGGCATATCACCTGTGCCCTTAAGTCACCTATAAAAACATTAAAATGCACAGCATAGATTCCTGGGACTTTTCACTAGAAGCCTTTAGCCAACGTGCCACAGAATCTTCAACAAACATTCCAATTCTCTTGAATTGTCATCTAGGCCAGCACTGTCCCCAGGGGCACTAATTCAGACTTGAGGATCCCTGCAATCTGAATGACCAGTTGGTTTTAAAATGCCATGTAATGTAATCTATGTTTTCTTGTATTTCTATTTATTTTGCTTGATATTTCCCAATTACATTTTAATCTGGTTTAGGCCACAGGCAGGAGTGTTGTGGGTTGAATGTTTGACACCTTTGGTCTAAACCACAGCTCTCCACAAGAGTAGGAGGAGAACCAAGAATACAAGAACAGGAGGAGATATTTTGTCAGATTCTTGGCTAAAAGATGGGCAAACTCTCTTGGCAGCATTTTCCTAATCTAGAAGCTTAATAACTCCATCTGTCTTATGCTCCAAATGGTGATACTTGATCTTCACCACCATGCTTCCCTCTTCTGGTCCCAGGAATTATTTAGGATCAGCTACATTCCCTTTATATTCTGATTTTCTTGATAACTATCCTCTTGGAAGCCATTTTTCCAGTCAAGGGCTCCATGACACTAAGTCTTAGTACAATACCTAGGGTGCTAGAACTAGGTCTGCCATTTACTATCTGTGGAACCGTGGCCTCTGTTTCCTTACCTGTCAAATGAAGATGTGGGATTCCAGGGCCAGGAGGGCCTCTTCAAAGCAGCTCTCACTCCTAGGAGCTCCTCTCCCCATATGCGCACAGGCACATCTTTCCCATTAGCAGGATCCCCAACACAACTGACTACACACCCTGATGAACTTAACTAAGTGCTCAGACATACAGGCCGTAGTAGACCCAGGTGGTAGTTCTCCTATTCTTAATGACAAGTAAACAGATACTTGGAATGCTCCACCACTGCAACTTAGTCAAGGAAATTAATTTTCCAATCTATTATTTCATTTTCCACCTCCTGGTTTTATGGAATGTGGGAGAGTGGGGTGTTTAAGAGGGAAAGGTTCAGAAATGTCACTCAAAGGGGCTAGCTACATGTTCCTATGCATCTCCCAATTCTGTTCCTCATTAGGCAGTGCCTCTTTGAAGACACCACTTGCCATTTGTCAGACTTTCCAAAAACAAGACTCTCAACTAGTCCTTTCTTCCCTCACTCCACCCTCTAAGAACTTCTTTCACCAACCACCTGTCAAAATAAAGAAACTCCCTCCTATCTTTTACAAACCAATACTGATGAACCCACTAGAAGATTTCTTTCTAGGAGCTGTTGAAAGATAAAAGATGGAAATGTTTAAAGGGCAACATGGTAGGCTTCAAATCCCAGAGCTGTAGCTCTGCATAGCAAACTATACATGGGGGCCAGAGGAAGAGCACAGGCTGGGGACTCTATGGGACCTTCACTTGGCAGGAGAAAGAAAGTGATGGCTAAGGAACTGAAATTACTTAAGCAGAGGTCATATCCAGAACCCCTTATGTAAGGATGGAAAGGACCCTAGAAGCTACGGAGTCAAATCCCCTCATTTAAAGCAGAAAGAAATTGAGGTCCAGAGATGACAAAGGACTTGCTTGAATTCAAACTGTCACCCAGAAACAGGGCTGAGACGTGAACCTGGTCCTCTGACCCCAAACTCAGAGCTAAAAATACCCCTTTGAGGAAGGGAGTATAAACATGCACAGGGGCTCTTACAAGCAATAAGAATTTGTAAGTAGATGCTTCCCACCACATAACATGTCAATTGTGTTCAGGAACAGAGCTGAATTGGATTTTTAGTAACCTTTTGTATAGTACCAATCTTGAACTGGGAGGCAGAGGACCCGAGTTCCAATTTTGCCTCTGCCATTTCCCATAGGACCTTCGGCAAGTCCCTTAACTTCTCTGGGCCTCAATTTCTTCCTCTTCTGTAATTCAAGAGTCTGGTTCCTATGAAACCAAATGAGTTAGGAAATGTCCTCTAAACTGCGGAAGATAGTATAGATGGCCAACATTAAAGCTCTCAACCTCAAAATTATTTTATTTCTTTTAAAGTTGACATATGATGGGACAAGTGAAGAGAATCACTATCCCCATTTGAGAGAGATGAAGCATCACATACACTTCACTCTCAAGCAATTTATTGCAGGCCAGTTCCTCCCATTGTGTACCATGTTAGCTGTTTCTGGAAATACAGCTAAATAAGGTTTGGGTAACCCAGGTAAGCACCTGTTTCCTGCTCTCAGTTTCCCTTCTAACGCCCTTTCCAATTTCATCTTCCCACATCAGATTCTGAGATTAGTTAGGCCTTGGGATTTTGCCTCTGCCTTGATGGCTAAAGCCAAGTCTAATCACCAACCGAAAGTGCCCTTCTTCGACCACAAAGTCTTATAATGCCAAATAATTCTGCACATCTGCTGTCAAATCATGATTGCAGGTGAAGGTTCAGACTTAGGCGACTTCTGGAAGCACAGGATATGGAGGCCTACAATGAGAATTCCAGAATGCTGCCTTAGCGGGTACTGGTATCACCCCTTCATTTTAGACATGAGGAAACTGAGGATCTTGAAAGGGGCCCAGTAAGTCACCCAAAGTTCAACAGGCAATAAGTGGAGAAGCTCAGATTCCACAACCAGTCCTAGGCCTTTTAGCCTTTCTCCACTACTATAATAGGCATTCCTAGGCCTCCTAAACTTTCTCTACCACCACAGTAGCCAGTCCTAGGCTTCTTAGCCTCTCTCCACTACCATATTAACATCCAGAGTTTGCTGGGATTAGGATCGTGCTTGAAACCAAAGGAGGAGTAAGCTTTCAACAAAGATTCATAGCAGCCCATCTCCATGAAGCCAGCACTGTGAGCATTCCCATCAAATCGAGGTCATTATAAATGCTGCTTAAACTAAGGCTTCATTCTATGGGTGCTGTCCCTCCCTACCACTCCCTCTCCAGCTTCATTCTGTCAAAATAAATCTACCAGATGGAAAAGACCATCAATGATCATTTTATTAAACAAAAGGAACTTTAGAGAGGGAAGAGAAAGAATGAAGAGATGAGAAAGGGCTGCCAAGGTCAAAATTAATCATTACAAAAAGAGGAGGAACATAAGGTCAGTTGGTTCAGCAGAGTTAAGGAAAACCACTTGTGGGGTAGTTACAGGAGGTAAGCAGAAACATAAAATAAAAAATCCATGACAATGCAAGAATCCTGATGTGAAGATATATGCAAAAGTGGGGGGGGTGTTGCCTAGAAAAATTCTCCACTCCTCCAAAAAAAGAAGCCTACAATTCTTGAGCTTTTTGCCGCACCATAATGGCAGATACCTTCACAACACCCCCTCTCCCAATAAAGTCTGTGAACTGTCTGTCTTAAATGTACTGGCTGCTCAGATCCTTGGTCCTTCCTTCCATTTGAGTGATTAGGAGGAATTATTCATTGGATTACAAACCAGAGTGAGAAAAGATAAAGAACCAGGGGAGAAAGGAGAAGAGAATGATTGCATCCCGCATCTCTGAGCTAGGAGAGAACTCAGGTCACTTAGTCCAACTGCATCAGCGAGACCCAGAAAAATGAAGTGATTTACCCAAGATCACCCAGGTAATAAACATCAGAGTAGGGATAAAAACTTAAGTTTTGTACCTCCGAGTTTGGTGCACTTTCCGTGTGACTACATTGCCTCTCGGACCTTTATGGGGCACTAGACAGAGGCTGGAAAACTGTTCAAGTGTAATGTATGTGTGCTCATAAACTCTAAAGGGCTATGTAAATATTAATTATCACTATGATTCTCATTATAGCCTCAACTTTGCCTGATAAACTGGGAACTCTAAGTGAAATGTCAAGACACCAAACACAGCTATATAAGGTTTGAACTGATGCAAAATGAAGAAAAACAGAATTTGGAGAATAGCCACAATGATTACAAGGTAAATGAATTTCATAGCAAAGAACACAAATTCTGATTCTACATATGTCTAACTCTGGTTTGAGAGGGTTAATGATGAAACACATTTCCCTTCCCTCAGTAGAGGTGGTGGTCCATGGGTGAAAATAGGGCATATTGCAGTCACTGGCAGTTTGTTTGATTTAACTTTTTCTTAGTTACAAGAGTTCTCTGGTAAGATAGGTTGTTGGGAGGTATCTGTGGTGTAAAATAAAGCAAAGAGAAGCAATATAATCCTACCCCCAATGGGAGGGAGGAATATGGAGGGGAAAGGTGGAAAGAGTAGCCCTAAGGGCATGATCAAGTCAACCAGAAGGTGAGCCAGGTCAACAGCAGGTTACTTCTTAAGGACTCTGGGGCAGTAGAATGTGTTTTGGGGTCCTGTCTGATACTGAGTCTTCCAACTGCTCAATCCCAGACACACCCTGGCACAGTTTCTTGGACGTTCCCTAAATGAAACCAGCATCACTGCCACCCCCTCCACAACACTATCTGAAAAAAATGGAGACCAGTACCAGCACACAAAAATCTACATCTATTCCATTGTCTGCGTTCTCTTCCTGGTCCTGACCCTGTTGGGATTCAAGCTTTGGGAGAAGAATGGGACTTCAGGCTCCTACCAGCCCAGCAGGGAAGAAGCACTGGGTTCAAGAACAATGATTTTCTCAGGCCTCAACTATCCCCCCAAGGAGCGGCTTATTTGAGCCCCCAAATCTACCAAGGCCGATATTTGGGCCTGTCTGGTACGAAAACCCACCCACCAATCAGTCCCTTTCAGTGGACCCATGGACTGCCATGCAGGACCCCAGGTGTCAAGGGCAAGAGAAAAGTGAGCAGGGGTGCTAGTTATGTCACCCTGCTGTGACTGTGACCTTTTGATGTCGATTTATGGATCTTAACCTGAGGCTGGCCACTTCTCCTTTCTATTTTGTTTGCAGCTCCTGTCCTCCTACTATTCAGTCCTTGCTTTTCAACCTGTCCTATGCAGCCAAGACCCCAGTCTCCCCAGTATGCCAAGGATTTCTTGTGGAGCTTGGTGCCCCCACTGGGGTTAGGATGGGCACAAAGGGTTTATGCCCCCTTTCCCCTGGAGTAGGGAGAGGCAGAGACTATTCACCCTTCCTAGAGAACTTACTGCACCTCGGCCCCCAGCCTCAGGTCCATCTTTCATACTCTTCCTTCCCTCTCTATGTTCTGAAGCCAACTGCTCTCCCTGGATTTCTGAAGTCAGGAGAATAGTTCTTTGAGCTCCTAAAATAAAGGCTAAGACATCTATTCCACTGCCAGGATGGACAAGTTCTCTTCTCTTGCATCTGCCCTGTCCTGTCAATCTCCCTTCATCTCTCTTCCCTCATGCCTTTACTTCTTCTTCCATCTAACTCTGAGGGAGGGGCTGCTTTAGTTGGACTTTTGGGGTAGTCTGGAGTCAAAAAGAAAAGAACATTGGCAGAAAGCTAAAGAAAGGAGCCAAGTCTCTTGTGTTCCCCTCCAACTAGGAAGGGAGCAAAGGTTGAGTTGCCAGAGGAACACAGTCAAAATCATGACTATGACCTTATGTACGTCTTTGGGGCTAATGGGTGCTCATTCAACTCTGCTTTATTTTCCTCTTTTTAAAAAAGCTTTCCCCTATATTACTATGAATTGGCATATTTGCAAATGGTGGGGGGGGGCAAGCCTCCCTCTACTGGGGGTTACCATGCACAAAGTTTCCCAGGTTTCCTGGGTGGGGGCTCTGAGTCAAAAGAAGAGAGACAAGTGAGATGAGGCTACACAAACTGTGGCCTAGGAAAGTAATGCAACATTACTGCTCTGTACAAATCATTTCTTGATTTGTACACATTTCTTGTGAAGAATTCTTGGAAATATGGTGAGACTTTTATGGACCGATGAGAAGGGAACTAACGAAAAGTGAGAAAAGAACAGGCACAGCCACTATCACATAAATGAAAGAGCATTACAACCAAGCCAAGTTGCTGTGTGACTGAAGGGGTTGATTTTGGTCCTGAGAAGAGACAAGGATTCTCCTCTCCCTCCCCTGCTCCCAAGGCTATACTATTCACTTCACTCTTTTCTTTGTTAGATGGGAGGATTCAGTGGGAGTGGTATGCTGAAAAATGACTTAAGATAGAGATTAAAAGTATTAATAAAAAGGATTTTTTTTCTCCAAGACAAAGGGGAGGGGAAGAAAGAAAATAGCCTAAAATCCAGAGAGAAATGTTGCTAAATACAATAATTGAAACATAAGCTCTAACTGCCTTCATTTTAGTCTGGTTTATTTGGTCTTGCTTTATTTTCACCTGACCTTTCCTCAGTAAAATAGTGTTTCCAGACACTCCCCTCCCAAAAATAAATAAATAAAGAGTGCTGGACCTGGGAGACTTTGGCTTGAATCTCAGGACTACCACTAAGTCTGGCAGGGGAAATGTGTGATTAAGGACTTGAACAAGTCATCCCTGAGTCTGAGCCTCAGTTTCCTTCTCTGGAAAAATGAGAGTAATCAATTTCACACTACCCACCTCTCGGAGTTATTATGGGAAAGGGGCTTTGCAAAAACCTTAAAGAAATGTGAGTTATTATTAGCAAGAAACACAATATCTGGGGCAATTTCTAGTTAATAAAAGGCAGATTTCCAAGCAGCATTTTAAAAACAGTCCCACCTCAGGAGGTCACTGGAGCAAAGCCAGAAGCCTCAAGCAGAACCAGCCCCAGGGAGAATGCAGAGAGCAGGCTTGGCTCTACTCCAGATTTCCCCCACTGTTCAGAAATTAATAACGCCTGCAAATTTCCTTTTATTCTAAGTGATCAAGTTAGATCAGCAACCAGGGGTTCCTCATATTAATATGGTCAATTACAGAGAGGCCAGAAACAATGGGAGGGGCAAATGGGGTGGAAGTAGAGCTTGAAAGAAGGGAGCAAGCACATGGAGAAAAATTAAATCAGATGCAGAGGACAAAGCAACCTGATGATGGGGACTTCGAGGGGCTCAAGAAAGATCTAGGCTACTTTATGCTTCGAAATTAATTTAAATGTAAATCATCACTAAGCCAGTTCAAGTTGTTAAGTTTCTAATAAAACATTTTTTTAAAGACCTCTCTTTTTATTTTCAAAGTGCTGGGACCTGGAAAGAGGGAGTTGGGAAAGGCCCTTAAAGATTATGGAAGAGCTTATTTGTAATTAGCCTATCAGTTGTTTACATAAGAGATTCTGTAATTAGCATGTTGATTGTTTGTATGCAAATGGTCTTCTAAAGTGGGTATAGAAGGGGGAAAGTGTTAAAAAAAAATCCTTTCCCCCCCACCCCCACCCCACCCCAATCTCATTACACAATTCCTTTGCTGAGTAAAGCCTTTCATTATGGGCAGAACAAAGGTAAACCAGCCCAGTCCCAATTATCACAGGATTTTATAGTATTCTGGTCCCCCTCAGCACCCAGCCTTATAAACAACCTTTATAGCTTTCCACATAGAAAGCAGGGCTGATGGATTCCCAGCTGCAATTGTCCCCATTGAGGGAAGCCGCATCTGGAGCCAAGGCAACCCTTTAGACCTGAACCTACTAAGTCTGGCCAGAGACATGGTCTTGGGATGAGAGCAAGTCGACCTGAGCCAGGGATTTTTTTTTTACCAAGACAAATGGCTCACCAAAATAAGAGTACTTTGAAACTTGGTCCTGGTTCCCCAGGGGAGACAGATGGTACAAATGGTATCCCATTTTACAGATGAAGAAAGTGAGGCTCCAGGGTGAAGTGACTAGGCCCCTGGTGTTCTGACTCTAAGCCTATGCCTTCTTTGGGCTGCTTGTCAACTACTCTGTAAGAAATTAGTTTCCTTTAAGGTATGTTGCCACTTTCAACTGGTTAATCTTTCCTGGGGGGGGGGGGAGACAGGGGAGAAGGGGGTGAAAGACATAGGGATAGAGAGATAGGAGAGTATCAAGGAAAAACAGAGACAGAGAAAGAGAAAAAGAGGAGAGAGACAAGAACTGAGTCAGAGAAAGAAAGCAGACACGGAAACAAGAAACAAGGAGGGAGAAGAGACTAAGGCAAAGAGAAACAAACTGAGAAACAGAAACAAGAAACAAAGAGGGGAGAGAAATTAAGACAGAGACAACAAACAGAGGGGAGGGAGAGCCCAAGACAAAGAGACAGAGACAGAGCTACAAGCTGAGGGAGAGACAAGAGACAGAGAGAGAGAGATTAAGACAGAGACAAAGTCAAAGAGACATACAGAAAGGGGGGAAAGAGAGTCAGAGACACAAAGAAAGGATGATGGTCTTTTTATGGATCCTCTATAGAAGAATTTATACAAAGACATGGCAGAAGGATGAGAAAGCATGGGAGGGCTGCTATCTGAAGCAGTGGAGAGAGTACCCACCCCAAAGGAACCATTCAAATTTCCACAGAGAGCCTCTTAAAATTGCATTTTACTCTTCCTTTCTAAGGAGGCCTTGATCTTTAAAAGCTTTTGAACATCAATACTCAATTTAATGACTCCACCCACCCAGTAAAATCATTATGCTTCTCAGACAATGGTCTTTGCCTCTTCCCTTGATGATTTATTAAATTTATAAGCCCTGCTCAGATTGCAAGGGAGTGCCAAACCCACTTGGTGTGTTCGCCTCCCATCTGTGTCTCTCTCCCTACCTGTAAGGCAGTAGCACCTCCAAAACTGATTCCAGAAAGAAAGTAGAGCAAAGTATATTCACCACTCTGAAGAGGCCTGGGCCAACCCTGGGATTTTATCAGAGTTTCCACAGCCATCAGTAAATGAATCAAGAAGACAATACAATGATGAAGGAATTGGAATACTCTATAATTATAATAGTCAAGTTTGGTCCTGAGAAGAAATGAATCCCTCCCTTATTTACAGAGAGAGAAAATGGAATGTTGCATATAATGCCAAATTTGCTGGATGCCTTGATTAATTTTTCTGAATGGGTTTGCCCTTTTTTTGTCTTCTTTATAAACAAGTAATGGCTCACTGGGTAACAAAGGGTAAGGAATTCACCCCAAAGTGAAGGTGATGTGAAAACTTTTTTTTTAAATCAATAAAAGGGGAAGCTAGGCAACACAGTAGATAGATCACTGGCCCTGGAGTCAGGAGGACTTGAGTTCAAATTCAGCCTCAGAAACTTAATTTCCTAGCTGTGTGACCTTGGGCAAGTCACTTGGCCCCATTGCCCTGCAACCGCCCCCAAAAAATCAATAAAATTTGAAGTTTAAAAAGAATGAACAGGTATGGACATCTAGAGTAACAAGGAGAGAAGGGGGATGGGGAGAAAGGGTTGGGATGTGAGTGATGAAGAAGAGGATGGACTGTGGGGGGAGAGTGTCAGATATAACACATTTTCTTTTTTACTTCTTGTAAGGGGCTGGGATAAGGTGGCCTGTCTGGGACCACAGGGCCCAGTGGTTGCTGGGCCTAAAAGGTGATATGTGAGCTTGGGGTCCCTTGGCCCCAGGGCCAGTGATCAGTCTGCTGTGCCACTCAGCTACCCTACAGCACATTTAAGAAGAGGGACAGAGTGAAAGGTAAGAGAAAAATATAGTGTATGGTAGTGGGGATGTACAAATGGAGGGAGTTGTTATCAGCAATGGCAATGGTGGAAAAATATGGAAGTAGCTTTTGTGATGGACTTATCCTAAAGAATGTGATCCACCCTCAACAGAGCTGGTGGTGTTGGAACACAGACTGAAGCACATTTTTTTTATTATTATCATTATTATTATTATTTGGGGGGTGCAGGGCAAATGGGGTTGGGTGGCTTGCCTGGGGCCGCACAGCTGGGTGATTATTGGGTGTCTGAGGCTGGATTTGGACCTGGGCTCCTGGCTCCAGGGCTGGTGCTCTATCCACTGCACCACCTGGTCATCCCTACTATCATCATCATCATCATCATCATCATCATTATTATATTATCTTATATTGGGTCTTTTGGGGGGGGTTGCAAGGTAATGGGTTTGGGGTGGCTTGCCCAGGGTCACATAGCTGGGTGAGTGTTGGATGTCTGGGGCTGGATTTGGGCTTGGGTGCACCTGGCTCCAGGGCCGGTGTTCCGTCCACTACACCACCTGGCTGCACCTATTATTGTTATTATTATTATTACTATTATTATTAATTTTAATTTTTTCTCTTTACTTTATCGCTCATGCAGGTCTATATTTTGGGGGTATTATGTTTACTCTTAAACAAGAATATTACTAAAGTAATGTATAAAAAATTTGTACAAAAATAAGAATAAATAAAAAGAATGAACTAGATAGAAGTCACTTGAAAGATATGAAAAATAAACTTAGGATGCTCATAGCTACTCTTTTATCAGATGCTAAACTCATTTTTTTTTTAGGTTTTTGCAAGGCAAATGGGGTTAAGTGGCTTGCCCAAGGCCACACAGCTAGGTAATTATTAAGTGTCTGAGACCGGATTTGAACCTAGGTACTCCTGACTCCAGGGCCAGTGCTTTATCCACTATGCCACCTAGCCGCCCCTATAAACTCATTTTAACTTAATGAAAATAAGGGTATATATATTCCTACCCCCTACCCTCCACCCCAAGTATTTTAAACATCTCAAAGCTATCATTGAGAGGCAGTGTGGTATAATGGAAGGAATGCTGAATTTGGCCTCAGAGCATCTTGCTCTGCCCCATACTACCAGGGTAATTTAGGGTTTGTTCACCATTGAACTTTTCATGAATTTTCAGAAAAATCCAAATGAAGGCAAGATAATAGCTGGAAAGGATCTTAGGGGCCAGGTAGTCCAACTCATTATACACAGGAAGAAACTTCCCCGGGGGAAGGAGAAGTGATTTGTTCAAAGTCATATAGCCAGGAAGGAAGAAAAGGAAAGAGAGAGGGAGACAGGGAAGAAGGGAGGAAGGAAAGAATAAGGAAGGGAGAGAAAGAAGGACAGGGAAGAAGGGAGGAAGGGAGTTGACACAGAGGGACAGACATATGGACACAGAGACAGTAAATGGAAGGGGAGAAAGGGAACAAAGTAGGGAGGGAAAGAGAAAGGGAAGGAAGGGGACAACAATACTTAGTCCTAATCTCCTCCCTGAACATGTCTTCATTCCCACCGGTCTGCTGGACTTCTCCACCTGGATGTCCAGATGACACTTTAAACTCAATACATTCCCACTTCTACCCCCAAACCTACTGTCTCCTACCATCCCTTTCTCTGTTCAAGATACTACCATCTCTTCTCTATCCCTCACCCCTAATAATCATTTCCTAGATTGTACCAATTCTAACACCACAAAATGTCTTCTACCTATCTCTCCACACAATTCGTCACTTTTTAGGTCTTGGTCACCTTACCCCAAACTATTTTCTGGCCTTACTCCTATTACTAGCCTCCTTTGGTCTTCCTGTTATGAATCCACACTTTAGAAGGGTCCAAACAATAATCTATGACACACTCCACTGCTCAAACCCTTCAGGGGTATTCTCCTTTATCTCTAGAATAAAAGAGAAACTCTTTGGTCAAGTAAATAGGTTAAGGACCTCCACAATGTAGCTTCTCAAGCTCTCCTCCCTCTTCCCTCACCCCATTCCAACTGTGTTCAGCTTTGATTCTCACTCTGGTCCTTCATACGTGGTGTTCCCATTCCTGCCCCTGGAGGCAGGGATGGGACTAGGTCTCACACTTAATAAATGTTAGCGGAACTGATGTCGTTGAACATATAATGCACTTTTGGTCATCCACTAACCCAGCGACTTACTTAGTACAGCAGACAACAAAGGTGGTTCAGCACAAGACCTAATGACAAGAGCAGTCCAACAATGGAAACTAGCTGCACTGCCCAGTCCAAGAAATGTTCCAGGAGAGGCTAGATGATCACCCACCTAGGAGGCTGTACAGGGGGGTACTGCTAAGAGCTTGGACATTGAGTCAGTAAGACCTGACTCTGACCCCATCTCAGATAATGACTTGCTATATGATTCTATATGATCCTTTGCCATCCAGTCTCAGTTTTTCTACCTGTAAAATGGGGTGGGGGTGGTATGGACTCAGTGGCCTCTAAGGCCCCTTCTACCTCTAAATCTAGGATCCTCTGAGCCTCCAGAGTCATTCCAAGTTTCAGATTCTAAAACTTCATATCTAGAGTCTATTAAATATCTGTCCTATGTGTGCAGATTTCCAAAAATCTTTGAAATTTTTTATCTCTAACCTAAAAGGGCTATTTGTATATCAAATGCTTCCTATAGTTTTTCATTACAATTAGCTTCTAAGAAGAAAATAAACTCAACCCCAATTTAACCCCAACATTAATTAAAACAACAACATGGAAGAATCCTAATGATGACTTCTAAGGAGATGTCTAAATACATAAAATCTTTTTTCAGTTAATCCTCCCATAAAATTCTTGCCCCATCAACTGACCCCCAACTCCCCCAACTGAAAAGAACTGTATACATTGACTTAATTAAAATCTCCCACAGGCACACACACACACACACACACACACACAAACACACCCTTACCTATCTAGGCAAATAAACCTAGCTAATTCAATATGGTCTAAAAACTCAGAACAAATTGACCAGGGCCTATCAAAGGGCCTCCTAGACTGCCAGATACTTTGCTGAGGATCCAAAGACAAAGGGAAGACAGTCCTGTCTCCAAGAAGCGTATAATCTACCTTTGGGAAAATAAGCAGATAGGTCAAGAGGAAATAAAAGTTAGATCCACATAAATGGATTCTAAATAAATAGAGATGAAATATAAAGTCATTCCAAGGATGATTCGGGCAAGGCCTCTGAAAAAGAGGACCCTGAGTGAAACATGGAAGGGAGTGAGGGGTTCCTAGAGGTAGGGCTGAGAACAGTGAGCATCCCAGGGATGGGGGACCCCCGAACAAAGACATGGTGACAGGAGGTGAAACTTCCACCTGGGAAACAACAGGTCAGTTGAGCTACAATGGAGAAAGATGCTCAATCAGCCTGACTGAAAAGGCCAGAGTGGCCCTGGGACAAACTTGTGAAACTTGGCAGCTAAGTCTCTAGTTTGTATTAGAGGCAATGGAGAGTCACTGAAGCTTGGGTTATGGATCACCTTGGGCAGTAGTGATAAACTGGGAGGGGAATGGATTGGACATGAGGGAACCTGAAGGCTGGGAGATCTCAAACACCTTTTTAAGGATCAGCTACTTCCATTTCAAAAGTCAAGAGCTGTGGGAAATCCACAAAAATAGAAGGTCCCTCCCTGATCTTTAAGGATCTTATTCAGGTCATTCTAAGAACAGACACTACCACCTCAAGGAGCTGGGATCTTATTGGTGAGCAAAATGCTGGGGGAGAGAGAGGAGAAAAGATACCAGGCTTCAACACCATCCCTGCCAATCCCTCCACCCTGGGTACACTGCCTTGATGAGTTGCTAGGCCCAGAAATCAAACACTTCAGCACCTGGTAGATAAGCCTGTGGTGACAAGCCTCCAGGAACTTGGCTAGGCTGCACCTTGGTCCCTAGGCTGTATTGGAAGCCTTTTCAGCTTGGAAGGAGCTTGTCAGAGCTTGCACTGGCCCTCTGGGCCCCAGGGTCACCTCAGGGCCCCAGGGTCATCTCAGATTCATGACTGGGACAGAGCTTAGAAGGAAGCAACAGGAAGAGGGTAAGCTAGGCTTTGGGAGTCAAGTATCCTCATCACCAGAATGAGGCCGGGAAAAAGACAGCAGTGGGGAGTATGGAAGGCTTGGCAAAACTTGCAGGAGGCTTTCTGGGGGGAAAATGTGTCTCAAATGGGGAAAAACCTGGCACAAGTAGAACACTGAGGAGAGCAATGAGCTCATGTACTAGACAATGTGGGGGGCAGCTAGGTGGCACAGTGGATAGAGCACCAGTCCTAGAGTCAAGAGGACGTGAGTTCAAATCTCAGACACTTCATAATTACCTAGCTGTGTGATCCTGGGCAAGTCATATAACCCCATTGCCTTGCAAAAAAAAAAAAAAAAAACCCAGAAAAAAACCCAAAAAAGATAAAAAAAGATAAGATGGGATGGCAAAATAGCACTTCCCCGTTACCCCCTTTGGGGAAGAAAGGAAGAGCTTGCTTGCCTCACAACCATGCTGGGAGGCATCCAAGGCCAAAGATTACTTCCATTTTAGAGATGACAAAACTAAGGCTTAAAGAGAGAAAGTCACATAGTTAATAAGAGGAAGAGGCAGGATCTGAACCAGGCCCCAGGACTCTTTTGTCAGTGCCAAGATGGCTTCTGAATGGGGAGGACAGAAGAGCAAAAGGGACCCATTGAAGATTCTTGGGGAACGGGGAGTGGCAACAACTCTAGTGCTATTTTCGGAATACAAATCCCATGGACTGATACGGGATAGATTACAGAGAATGATTGCAAAGACCATCAATCAAGGGGATCAAGGGTTTCCATTTAAGAATAAAAAAAAACCAATTTGCTTTGGAACACTGAGTCGGATTTCTTTTTCCTTACACCCCAGTGTCTACCATGGGCTAATAGGTGCTTAATAAAAACTTGTTGATTGAATGAAACCTGATTCAACAAGAGTACACTATTAAGTGGTTACTATCCACAAGGTCTGGTGCTGGTTATACAAACCTAGAAATCATAGGGTCCTGGCTCTACTGTCAGAAGGGACCTCAGAAACCAGCAACCCAACCCTCTCAATCCTTCTCCCCAATTCTAGCCCTAATTTCAGAGGAGGAAACTGAGACACAATAAGATCACATCAGGAGGCAGGATTCAAACTCTTGGTTTCCTGGATCTAAGTGGAACACTCCTTGCATGGGTCAGGGAACTCAAGCTGGAAGGGCTCTTCAGAGACCATTAAAATATCTCATGTTTTACAGATAAGGAAACCCAGGGAGGTTAAGTGACTTGCCCAAAATCATTCTAAATAAGCATTAAGAAAATAGATTTGAACCTAGAACCTCTGACTCCAGAACGAGTGTTCTGTCCATGGTACCACACTCTCTCGTGAACTGGCACAGATCCCAATTTTTCTAAGTATCCAGTCAAATGGTAGGACAAATTAGATGGAATGAGAAAGGGACAAAAGAGAGATACCCGGACTGAGAAAATGTGAAAAGTAAGGTCAAGATGAGATTTAGGTAGAGAACTCAGACAGGCAAGTGAAGAACAAACAGGAGAATATGGGTGAGAAGTCAGGAATGGAGATAGAGATCTGGGGAATGGTTAGCACAGAAGGAATAGGTGAAGCCTTGGGAACTCTGGAGCAATGGAACCCAAAGCTAGGCCAGGAGACTTTAGGCCTGGGGGATAACCAGGAAAGGAAAAAAAGAATATAGGATTGGAGAAAGGAATTTGTAGACCCACAAGAATGAGCAAGGGGATTTGAGACAAATGAAGGTCACTTGTTGGATGGAGGATGGAGGGATAGTGGAGAGTGATTAACTATTTTGCATATGGATTGGCCTGAATGGCTGAAGAGGTCCCTTCTCTCAAATTTTGTAAACAGGCCATAGGCCACAAGAGAGCAGTGGACAGGAAGTTAGCCTGGGAACCTGGACTCAACACATAGCACCAGTCACACTGTCTTCCAAGTACAATGGTGTAAAAGAAACATGGGAGGAGTGGGTGCTAACCTAGTAAACAGCTGTGAGTCAATCAAACTTGGTTTCCCTTCAGGATAAGAGAGGAAAATCCCACTGTGGCACAGCAACATGTTAAGGGTGCCTTCAGACCAATGGATGGCATCATCCAAAGTCCCTCAGAGAAAACACTCTGGGAGACTGAGATATATCACTGGGCCAGTTCTCCAACAGAGCTCTAGCAAGTTCTCAGCCATGGCGGCTACAATCAAGGATGCTAGCATTTCCAGGTAAAAGGAAAATCATGTATGGGTAATCTCACTGAACTCCCACGCTGCTTTCTGAATCATCATGGCATCATCTGTCACACACAAGTCTCTGTCCTCAAGGAGATTATATTTTAATGAGGGAAAAGAGCATGGAAATAACTATGTCCCTCTAAGATGGATACAGTAAATTGAAGGCAACCTCTAATGGGGGTAGGGTTAGAATGTGGTGGTGGGGAGAAGTCTGGGAAAAACCCCCTAAACAAAGTAGGATTTGAGCTGAGTCTTAAAGCATGAGGCAGAAGTGAGAAAGGAGGGCATTCCAAGCAGAGAAACTGAGTCAGGAAATGGAGTATCAAATTCCCAGAAGTACAATTAGGCCGGTAGAGCTGGATTTTAGAATATATGGAGGGAAGTAATGTGATTTAAAAAAAAAAAGGTGGCAATGGTCTGGTAACAAAACCAGGAGACCAGCTCCAAGTCAAGACCACCTTAATTGAATAGTTCAAAGTGAGAAAGCCAAGTAACATCCCATGGCTGGGGGGAGGAGGAGGCTGAGTACAACCAGACCAACATTCAAACCCTCAAATCTGAATTTCCAACCAAATAACAGAATCCAGCACTCAGCACTCAGCTAAGCCTCACAACAAATTGAAGTATTAATTTAAAATGGAAATTTGCCTGCATAATCTCATTTTAGGCTCCCAATAGTCCTTTGAGGTAGGGACAAGTAGTTTTAATATTAAAATGGAGATTTGTCTGCATAATCTCATTTTAGGCTCCCAATAGCCCTTTGAGGTAGGAACAAGGAGTATTATCCCCAGTTTACCAGTGAGGAAATTGAGGCTGAGTGAGATCAATGGACTTGCCCTAGAGCACATAGATAAGAAGCCTCAAAGGCAGGGGTAGACTTTAGGAATCAAGGGTTTGAGGTCTCAATCTGCCAATAACTCAATGGATGACCCTGGGTTCAGTCAACCTGGTAAACTAACCTGGCTGATTTCATATCAGTCCCTTCTGATGCTTTCGAGTCAAAGTGGTTGACTCTACTAATGTAGGGTAGAAGAAAGGAAGATGGGGAGAAGCTGTGCAACCATTATGTTCCCCAGCCTCTTAAGCATTTACTCAGCTGTCCACTCCTGAAGGAAGCCTTTCCTAATCTTTCCAGCTCTAACAACATATAGGTGACTTATGCTCAGCCAATGGAAAGAGGTCAGATCCCAGGTTTACTATAGATAGATAGAGATAGAGATAGAGATAGAGATACAGATACAGATACAGATACAGATACAGATACAGATACAGATACAGATACAGATATATGTCGGTCCTTCATTTTCAAGGAAGACATATCAAGGAGGTGATGCCCTGACAAGCACATGAATTGGAATTGAGTAATGGGGGTTGGGCTAAGCCCCCAGTCTCACTTTCTCCTCCAGAGTCATCTGGGTCCAGTGGCCAGATATGGCTCAGGATGACTGGAGATGGCTCTAGATGGGAAGCCATCAGGATGAATTGACTTATCCAAGGGTCACTCAGCTAGTCAGTGTCAAGTGTCTGTGGTCACATTTGAACACTTATCCTGCTGACTCCAGGGTCAATATTCTTAGCATTTTTTAAGGGTTTTTTCTTTTTGCAAGGCAATGGGGTGAAGTGGCTTGCCCAAGGCTACACGGCTAGGTAATTATTAAATATCTGAGGTCAGATTTGAACTCAAGTCCTCCTGACTCCAGGGCAGGTGCTCTATCCAAGGCCAGCATTCTATCCAATGAGTCATCTAGCTGCCCACTAAGGTCTGCTATTTGCTACCTGAGTGACTGGTCAGTTGCTTATGACTAAGCAAGTCCATTTCCCTAACTAGGTCTCAGTTTCCTTCTCGGTAAAATCAAGGACTTAGACTAGATCTAAATTCATAATCTTAAAGCATGCATTTCTCCTCGCCCTATCCCTGCCCTCCCCAAAAGGACAAGGCATGAAATTTACTAAAAATTCAGTTGGGAACATTATGGAGAAAAACAATTTTAAAATGATTCTGGTACCCCATTTGCCTTGCAAAAAAATCTAAAAAAATGATTCTGATGATTTAAAATGATTCAAAAACCAACCAGAATTCCAGAAAACTGAAGAGGAAGTAGCTGTCTCGCCACCTCCTACCACAAAGGTGATGGGCTTCAATGGGTGTAGAAAATGGTTTTGTTCAACTCCTACTTATTATAAGGGGGTTTTGTTGTTTCATAGTGGGTTGGAAATGAAGATGAATGCTTGTTCATTGTAAAACAAAATATGATTGTAAAATAAATATTCAGTTGGGAACAAGGTCAATAACTTTCTAAGATGGGTGAATAAATTGATAACTAGAAGAGAGAATAGAGAACCATTATCTAACACACTCATTTTATAGATTAGGAAATGGAGTCTAGAGAAGTTCAAATGATTTCCTGAGGTCACTCTTCTAAGTGGCAGATCAGAAATTTGAACCTGGGTCCTTAGACTCCTGCTCCAGAATTCTTTCTAATACTCCACTCTTTCCTCACCAAAAAGACTCTCTCATTATGAAGAAGCAGCCTGGTGCAATGCAAATGGGGCTAGTCCACAAGTCAGCCCATTTGGGGTCTGATTTCAATTCAGCTACAAAAGGGTTGGGTGACCTTGAACCTAATGGAAGTCTCTCTGAGTCCTTGGTCCCTCTGTTGTAAAATGGGCCTCTCAACCACCTGCCCTGCCCTGCTCACCAGGTTATGGTCAAGATAAAGTAAAGGCATGTTATGGGGCGTGGATGGGTTCAATAAATGGCCCAGCTGGAAGAGGACAATAAGACCAGGGAAACCGCCATCATCCAGAGAAGAACCATTCCAACAGAGGCTCCCACTGCACAAAGGGTTCTTTTGTTTGATTAAAAGCACCGCTGAAATCAAAAGCTGTTGAGGAACTATGATTTCAAACGCACACATACACACCCCAATTACAGTAACCAGTATTTCTGCTGTCTCCATGACAATGAGGGCGGAGATCATTGAACATCACAAGAAGCTGGAAGAAGGTAATAGAATTCTTCCCCTCCTCCTGCCAAAAACAAAAACAAAAACAAAAAAACCCAGAAAAGAACTGAGAAGCTCAGGTGTCACTTCCTGAAGTCCATCACATCCTGATGCCCTCCGTTGTCAACACTGTCTCTCTCCTAAAATGTTTTAGAAACTTTATATGTACTTATCTGTGTATATGTTAAATTCTGAAGTAGACTGTAAACTCTGGAGGGCACTGGGTTGTTGGAGATTTTTTCCTTCAGTTTCTATTTAGATTCCGAAAGCAGTATCTGACCAATAATAAGTGCCAAACATTAACAAATGTTAGTTGAATGAGTAAGTGAGGTTTACAGAACACTCTTCTCAAAGAGCCCTAGAAGGAAGGTTGTTGTACCCATTTTACAGATTTAAAAAACCCTGAAACCTGGAGAGGTCATCCAACCCTCTCACATTAGAGAAGAGGAAGCTAAAATCCAGAGGGGATAAAGGCAAATACCAGGGATATATGTACAATGGCTTCACATCTGCCTCTGGGTCAGGATCAGGCCAGACTGCATTTCCAGAGTTCTTCCTAGTATACCCCCCCTCACCTAGGAGCCATTCCTAAGATGGAATAGTTAGGTCCTGATTAGTGTGAATGATGAAGCCTGTGAAATGGTCACATCATTTGAATTTCCATTGCGTATTTCCACTGAGCTGGAATCAATTACTGGATTTTACATATAATTATAACTTGGAATAGTAAGAATTCAAATAATGTGACCACTTCAAGGGATCCATTATTTATACTGATCAGGACCTGACTGGACCTAAAGGTGACAATTGGGAAGCCATATCACAAACATTCTCCATCACATGTAGCAGAGCTTTCCCAGACTAGACATGTATCAATGACCTTGGTACTGACCTAGCCCCAGGGAAAAGCCTCCATTCCTTTGGGATTGGACTGAATGAGAAACAATGGGTTACAAAGATTAAAAAAACTGAGGCTAAGACACAGTGACTTGGCCCAGATCACAGAGCTAGTGTGTATCTAGGGGAGAATTCAAACTCAGGGCTTTCTGACTCCACATCTGGTGACATGTGTTGTGTTGCTCTTCTCTCTTGGTGTCCCTGTAACTTTCTCAAACTATAATTTACCATATCCAGGTAACCCTTCTGCACCACAGGGGGGGAATTTTTACATTGGGAGTTAACACTGGGATGAAATCAGAAGTCCAGATCCTACCAAAACCAAAAATGGAATCGAATTTTTTGAAAACCATCACTTATTTTTCCACCTTGAAATAGAGGAACATAGTATCAGAGACTTCTTACAAGTGGAATAATCCTTATAGGCAATCTATTCCAACTCCATCCATGATGAAGTAACTGAACTCAGAAAGGTCAGAAAATCATCCCTTTTGAGCTGGAAGGGTCTTAGAGGTCATCAGGTATAGCCCCTTTATTTTACAGAAGAGGAAACTGAGGCCCAGAAAGGTCACGAGATCAAAACTTACAGCTGAGTCTTGGAGGTCATCAATTCTTTCCATCTACCTCATTTTACAGGTAAAGAAACTGAGGCCCAGAGGGATGAATTAACTCATACAACTTCACATGGCTAGCAAGCGGCAGAACTGGCATTTAAACCCAGATCCTCTATTCCAGATCCTTCACGCCTTCCACTGTACCATGATTAAGTGACTTGTCCAAGGTTGGGAAGTTAAAAGAAAAGTCAGGATTAAAACTCAAGACCTCAATTTTCTCATCTAGCTCCCTTGTAATCATATTACATAGCCTCTGTGGCCTTAGTTGTTGTTGCTACAGAGACCTGCCCAGTCTGGCACAAGGAGCCCTCTCTGAACCTATGGAAAAACTTTCCTCTACTGCACCATCCCCCACACCTTTGTTCCCATGCTGAAACCTCTAGTTATACTCCTCTGAGATTAAAATACCACTTACTAATCAGCCAACCACCGCTGGTTCCCAGGCAATTCCACCTCCCCCTGCCTTTCAGGTTCCAGCTCCATCTCATTCTAATGGGAAAGAAGACAAGGTCATTTCCAATCTGGGCGTTAAAGTAAGACGGAGAATTAATCAGCAAAAGCTGGCACTGTTGGGTTCACTTGGAGCTACAAAACACGTCCACACACCCCCCCACGCCCCTTTCTTTTCCTCCCTCCAATGTCCATAGTGGCAGAAGGAAAAATCCTGCCAACCCAAGCAGCCAATACTTCTGGTTGGCACCCACATGCCCAAGTTTGTCACGTTCAAAGACTATTGTGTACCCTTTTAAAGGGGCAGGAGGTACAGGAGACTGAGTTGGTATTTGAGGAAACATCCAATAATTAAGGCAATTTTTACAATAATAGATAATAATTGGGAGAAATTGTAAAGAATGTCTTGCCTGCTTATCCTAGCAGCCCAGACTTAGCGCCTTCTGTGAAGTCGCTGCCAAGAACAAGGTTACTCCCACCAGACTGGACCCTTGCAGGCAGCGACTGTTCACCACATGCTTAAAGCTAAGCTAGGAGAATGGTTTGTTTGCATTTCTGACTGGCAAACCAAGAGAGCAAAAGCTTGGGGTGGGGAGAGGCAAAGGAAGAGGAAAAGCCTGTGGGCTAAGGACCCACGCCCTGGAAGGGGGTTCACTCTTTGGTTGATGCCACATTTGAGCAGTGGGCGAGAGTAGACCTTTCCAGTTCAAAAGGAACAATGGCCAGTCCAATCCAGGCTTCGAGGGTCAGACTTTACCTGGGGTGAGCACACCAGAAATCAAGGTTAATGACAAGCCCTTGGGAGGAAGTCAACCCCTCCAAACACTGCTAAAAGTAACTGGGCAAAGGGACTGGTAGGGAGAAACCAGCAAATAATTCAGTTGAGGAGAAAGGGTCCAGATGACCTCAACTATTCAATCTAATCCAATCAGCATTTATTAAACACCTTTTATATGCCAGCTACTGTATTAGGCAGTACTATACAAAGACAGAAACAAAACAGTCCCTGTCTTTAAGGAGTTTATACTGGGGAAAGCCACAAGTACATACAAAAGCATATAGAAGATACAAATATAAAGTAAACAGAATGGGGAGAAGGCCTATGCAACCACCAACTGGAAAAATAAGCAAAAATCTCCCATAGGAGGTAGCACTTAACCTAAGTTTATAGAAGCTAGAAATTATATGAGGTAGAAATAAAAAAAAAGAGAGAGACTCTATGCTTCACTCTAAGCATCCCCCTTGCCCATCTTCTCAAGGACCTCCCAGCTCTAACTCCTATCCAAGATTTCAAGGTGAAAAATATGGACCTCAAACAATTCAATATTACTATTGAAGATCACAGAGACAAAGATCTCAAGCTGGGATGAACCTCAGAGATCATCTAGTTCGTTTCATAGAGGAGGAAACTGAGTCGCACAGAAGAGAAAATGACTTTTCCAAGGTCTCATACATAGACTCCTAGAGTTGGGAGGCACCTGTAGAAATCATCTACTTCAACTCTCTCATTCTATACAAGAGGAAACTAAGGCCCAAGGAGAGGAAGAAATTTGCCCAGGGTCACACAGGCCTTAAATGGCCAAGTCGAGACTACAGAACTAGCTCTTCCAACTCCAAATCCAGCACCACTCATCCTCTGGTTACCCAGGTCAATATACTAGCTAGCTCTTGGCCTGCTTTTTAATATTTTGGCCTGCTTGCTTGCTATCAGCTGTCACTCTTCCTGCTGTCTGGCTCTTTTCTAATTGGCTTCTCCTAATCGTCATGGCTGGGAAACCAGATGAGCAAGCTGGGAGAAATGTTATCTTTGCATCTTGTCTCCTCCTTCACCCTCAAGGTAGGTACCTTACAGTATAACTTCAGATTCTCTTCCCACCTCGGCAATAAATGTCTGCTAATTACATTAAATAAGAGAGGAAAATAAAGCTCCCCCCGGCTTCAGGTAAAGTGTATGGGCTTTCTGGATGATGTTTTGGTACCTGGTTTTTTTCTCTTACTCTCTTCCCAAGTTGCAGGTTGCATTTTAAGCCACTGGGGTCATCGGAAATACTGTATTGAATACCTCACATTATTCTTACTTCCCCCCCAAAAATCCTGTAGTGTTGGATACTAGGAAGATGATGAATTCAAATCTTTCCTCAGTCACTTAAGCAATTTAAACATCCAGTAAGATGCTTAAACCTCTCTCTCAGCTTCAGTTTCCTAATGTGTAAAATGGGGATGATTGCAGCACATTCATCCCAGGATTATTTCTCAGATCAATTAAGTGAAAAACTGTTTCTAAAACCCTTGAAGTAGGACATGAATGAGAGCTGTTGTTATTAAATGTCATCTCTTCTAGGGAACATTCTCTGAACCCACAAAGCAAATGGGCGTGCTCTCCTCTAAATCCCTTTTGTCACTTATTTCCTACTTTATACTTTTACTTATTTGGGCATCTGCCTCATCCCCACCTCCACTTTGGAAATTTACTAGATTATATACTCCTTGAGGGCAAGGCCTGTGTTTTCTTCCTTTTGGGGAAGGATGAAAATGCCTTGAATATATATTAACAAATATGAAAATATTTATCGAAACTTATTACAAAGGTAGCAGCTAGGTGGCGCTGCATGGATAGAATACCAGCTCTGGAGTCAAGAGGATCCGAGTTCAAATTCAAGCTCAGATACTTACTAGTTGTGTGAACCTGGGCAGGTCATTTAACCCCACTGCCTCTCTTTAAAAACCTCAACTATTTACAAAACAAAACAAAACAAAAAAACCCAGTGGTACTGGAGGTGCTAGATCTCATTTGAGAATTAACTGAGATCACTGAAGAAATTCAGGGCTCCCAGTTCTTGAGTTCCCTATTCCCTATCCCAGCTCACCTCTGGCCTGTGTGGCCTTCACTTGTTATGATCACCTTGACTCCAATGAAAGACCATCAGCTGGGAGAATACATTCTCTCAGAAGGCAGGATAAGCAGGTGTCCTAGGTGTTATGGGGGATTCATGCTCAGGTGGAGATTGGACTAGAAGACCTCTAAAATACGTTTTAACTTTGGAATTCTAGATATCTGTGATACAAATAAGACTGGAACAAGAGGCAGAGTAGATGGGAAGCTTTGGTTAGAGATTCAGTGTCACGAGAAATTGGAGGAAAAATAGGATCACTTTCACCAGGAGGGCTGGTATGCTGGTGGTCAGAGGCTATATCATGGAGGGGCCATTTCCAGAGTCAGACTTGAAAGAAAGGGAGAAATGCCAGCAGGTGAGGATAGCACATGGGAGCAAAGCCAGAGAAGACAAGATGAGAGAATGAGACGGGGAGTGATTGAAAAAAAGGGGATGGCTCTCATCATACACCATATGAGACTAGGTTGAAAGACAGAGGAAATTTAGACTGGAGAAGAGAAGAGTCCAATAAAGATCATGATAGTTTTGGGGACGGCTAGGTGGCGCAGGGGATAGAGCATCAGCCCTGGAGTCAGGAGTACCTGGGTTCAAATCTGATCTCAGACACTTAATAATTACCTAGCTGTGTGGCCTTGGGCAAGCCACTTAACACCATTGCCTTGCAAAAACCTAAAGAGAGAGAGAGAGAGAGAGAGAGAGAGAGAGAGAGAGAGAGATCGAGATCATGATAGTTTTCTCCAAATTTTTAAAGGGCTGTGAAATGAAAGAGGAAAGTGATTTCTTCTGATTGGCCCCACAGAAGAGAACAATAAAAGAGACCAATAGAAAGCAAGATTAGAATTGTATTGGAGGGCGGCTAGGTGGCATAATGGATAAAGCACCGGCCCTGGAGTCAGGAGTACCTGGGTTCAAATCCAGTCTCAGACACTTAATAATTAACTAGCTGTGTGGCCTTGGGCAAGCCACTTAACCCTGTTTGCCTTATAAAAAAAAAAAGAATTGTATTGGAAGGGTTTGATGGCTTCTAGGGGTTTATATCCTTCACTGGAAACAAAGTCTCATAGGTATCATTTAGATTCTTGGTCCCCTCAAAATCAGAGACCCTAAGTATGAATTGTGGTAGGCAGGTCATTTCATCACTCTGGGAAAGTTTCCTCACCTATAAACAGAGTCAGTGTGAAAACACACCTCACAAATCAGAGGTTCACAAATTGAAAGCTGCAAGGGACTTCAGAATCCATTTAGACCCAACTCTCTCATTTTATAAGTAAGGAATATGAGGCCTGGCCAAGAGGACCCTTGGCCAAGGTCACATGGGAAATCAGTGACCAAAAGATAAGACTTAGAACACCAGTCCAAATTCCAGATCCAGTGGTCTTTCCACTATACTCCAATGCCTTCACTGATAGACTGGAAGGGCTATCCTGACTGTCCCATTCAATTGTATAGAGCTGGTATGCCCAACATACTCAGTTTGTTACACTTGTTGGGCTCCTCCGTGGTGTAGGTTGCGGTGTATTCATGAATGGGCACTAAATTTTGCATGGGCTCTTGAGGGATTTTTGTTGGGTATTGTAGTCCAGAAATGCTAAAAGATTGGTCACCTGTGACCTAGAGGTTAGGGTAAGGGATGAGGAACAAAGCACACTTTCCAGGCCTTAAGACATTTCATTGCTAAATAAATGAGAATTACTATTCACTTAGAAGTGGCTCCAAGAATCCTTAAGTATGAAGTTCATTATCTTTGGAATAGCTCTATACTTTGAATAAAAGGTGGAGGAGATGGTCTCCAGGTACTCTTCCAACTATTAAGATTCTGTCATTATAGAGACAATTAAGTGGCACTGCAGTGGATAAAATAACTGGCCCTAGAGTCAAAAGGCTCTGAGTTCAAATCCAGCCACAGACAGTTACTATCTGTGTGACCTCTAAGCAAATCTCTTAACCTTACTTGCCTCCCCTCTCCGGACCCCCCAAAATTCTACTATTAGGTTCGTTCATATGGAAATCTTGTGTACAAGTATACAACAATATTGCTAGACTCTTTGAAAGCAGCATAATGCAATAGAGAACATATGTTAGGGGCAGCTAGGTGGCGCAGTGGATAGAGCACCGGCCCTGGAGTCAGGAGGACCTGAGTTCAAATTTGACCTCAGACACTTAATAATTACCTAGCTGTGTGGCCTTGGGCAAGCCACTTAACCCCATTTGCCTTACCAAAAAAAAAAAAAAAAAAAAAACTAAAAAAAAAGAAAAGAAAAAAGAAAATATAGGTTAAAATCTGACTTTTTTAACTTACAACTTGAATAACTTTGGATAAGTCCCTTGACCTAAGTCTCCATTTTTCTCCTATATAAAAAGGAAGGGGTGAATTAGGTCAGGAAGATCCCCTTCTGGCTCTGGATTCCATGGATGCTTCATTGGTCTCTCATCAGCCACACAGTAAAAATGAGCTTTCCATTAGCATTTATGATGAAGATGTTTGTCCTTTGTTCTCAAAGACCACCATGATATCAGGGAGGCAATGCTATGACAAGCACATGTTTTGGATTTGAGTGAGGGGTATGCTGTGCTAAGTCACCAGCTTTACTTTCTCCTCCAGAGCCATCTGGGTCCAGTGGTCAGATAGGAATTAAGATGACTGGAGATGGTCCTGGATGTGAGGCAATCAGGGTGAAGTGACTTGCCCAAGGTCACACAGCTAGTAAGAGTCAAGTGTCTGAGGCAGGATTTGAACATCCTTGAAATATGTTCTGTCTACACTGCTGGGAATGCAATGAATTTTAACAAATAGCATTAGTGATTCACTGACACAGAAAGCCCAAACCTACCTTTTTGTTCCTTATCCAAGTCTTCAACTAATCCTGCAAACTGGATTCCAACATAACTTCCATCAAAAGAAAAGGAAAACAAAATTACATGAAATCAGACATTTTACATGTGAGATGCCTCAACTGAATTTGCTGCAGAAGTCTGAGCTTTTAAGTAAGTCTCTCTTTTTCTGACCTACCAAGACTGGGTCAAAGGTTCAGAGACTTCCAGCTACAAAAGAATCATCTGGTCCCATTACATCATTTTACAGAGAGGAAAACCGAAATGAAGAAGGAAGAGACTTGTCCAAGGTCACACAAGCAGTAAATTGTAGAGTTAAAATCCTCTGACTCCAAATCCAGTGTTCTTGCCACTGTACAACACTATTGCCCAGACCAATGAGGACTGGCAATTGGTAACCGTACACATCTCCATTTCACCCCCTAAAGAAAGCTAGGGCATCACACCTGGAGAAATCAGGTCATAAGAAACATCAAAATGGACGCTAGACACTAATAGGAGTTTTTTTTTTCCCTAGGGGATAGTTCTTGAATAAGACCAGATCTCTGCATGCTCTTCTATAAGCCATGCCCAGTCCCAAGGTTCAATCAGAATGTGACTAGCCTTCCCATCAATGGCTGACAAACTGTGGGGGAGCCATGAGGGAGGAAGTCTGAAAGTGGGTTTTGAATTTTTCTACTCTAACAGATGTCTTCCCTGCCTTTCCCATAATCCTACACTGCTACCAGGGGAAAAGGTCTAAGTTTAAGAGTCTCCAACCTAGAGGATGGATCTTAAGAGCAATTTAAAACAAAGATGAGACAGAGTAAGAGAATGTCAATGTAATCTTTATCCTGATCTTGCAAATGGCAGTACACATTCCTTTCTCTTCTCTGTTCAAGAGCAGAAAACAGATGGCAAGTTGAGCTAATTCAGACCTATCAAGTCAGCAATTATTTTCTCTCTGCTTTCTTACCATTCCACTTCCTAGCTGTTCCTCATATATTTTGGTGCTATAATTATTTATGATCCACCTACTGTATACTAGGCTCAGGCATTCATCACATTCAGCTTTGTGTTTCCCTTTTCTACTCAATCAAAACCTAGGGATGTTCCAGGGGGAACTGGCCACCTTGCTATTCCTGCTACTTGACCTTCCATCTCCCAGCTCTGTCCCCCATGCCTAGAATCCAGTTGTCCCCCCTCATCTCCTCTTGGAATCTCAGGCTTCCCACCAAGGCTTAGCTCAAATGCCATCTACCAGAGGAAGCTTTTGTTAATCCACCGTCCCTGTCCTCTGCCTTGCAGACCTCTTCTGAAGCCCTATTTATTTCTGAGTTCTACAGTCTAAGGTCACTGATGAAATGGCAAGAATATAGAAGGTAAATAGGATGGTGAAGAACCTAGGGACAATTAATTTGGAGAATGGAAGAACTAAGCGAACTTAGCATAGCGCTCTTCAAATATATGAAGGGCTGTCCTTTGTTAGAGTGGTTAGATTTATCCCGCTTGGTGCCAAAGGGTGGAACCAGGAGCAACCAACCAGTAGGAATGGCCACGAAGTATTTTCTGATTTGATATCAAGAAAATCTTTCTAGCAATTAGAGCTGCCTGAAAATGGAAGGAGATGGGTCAGAAGGAGGGGGTGGTCCCTCTGGAAATCCAATAAGAGACTGGTCAACCACCTGTTGGGTAGGCTACAGTGGTAATTCATCTAGGCTATGTGCTAGATCAGTGACTCCAAGTCTAAAGTTCTGTGACTCAGTAAGTGTATTCTGTATTCATTAATATGTAAGATCTGAATGTAAGATCCTAGGAAGACGCTTTCCTTTTTGTCTTTGTTCAGCACCTAGCTTACATAGTAAGCAATGAATCGATGCTCATTGAATTAATGCATTATGCTGTTTCAGATTCGAAGCTTAGCATGATAGGCAACACCTATTATTGGAGTGAAGAATATGAAGTACAAATCTAGCCTTCTCCCTTAAAGAGCCCTTCTGATCAAGACTTCCATGAACCATATTTAAAAGTGTTGGGCCCTAATCATCTTAATCCTGATTTATGAAAGGTTGAGCCATCTTCAGAAAACAGTGTTCTGGAAGTATGTTCAAAGCTCTATGACAGTTCAATCATACCTGTCCAAGACTGCCATTAGTCCTCAAAATTTAGGAGTGGGAGGCGGGGGGTGGGGGGGAAGAAGAGTGATATATTTTTCCTGGAACACAGAGATGGGTCATTTTAAGAGATGTGCTCTTTGTGAAAAAAGCCTAGGGACTGGCCTCATTCAGCCAGAGGGCTCTGGATCACAGGGCAGGCTGTGAAACTCTTCTCCCCCAAATCCAGTTGGTCAGCCTCTTTTCCTGAAGGAGAAGGCTAACATGCAGAACTGGAGGGAGGCCAGTGCAATGGTCAAGATTACTCCTGTTGCTCTATCAGTGGCCTGAATAGCAAACCAAGGTATTTACTCCGTCTGTGTTGTGACAGTAGCCTAGCCTCAAGTGAAGGCTTCCAGCACGCCACATTTATGGGCCTTTCAGTCATGCATTTTTGTTATTGTTGAGAGTGGTGCGAAATTTCACCACAGGAGCCCAAGTCCTTGGTGGTCTTCCAAGGATTGCAGCTAAAAAGGCACTCCCTTTGTTCCTTGGGAGAATGCAGTCCAGTAGGTCATTCAAAAGGGGAAATAAAAGCAGAGCCCTGGGAGGGAGCTGAAGGACAAGACAAAAAGAATCAAATGTTTGGGGTGGGAGCACATTAGCTTCCATTTCCTACTGCTGCCCACTATGAACACCCCCCAATCTTTGGGGTGAGAATGTCGGTTCAGGCGAATCTCTAGAGCTCTTGGGCAGGTGGTTATAGAGATCCTCAGAAATCAAGAAGTGAGGCTCTCATAGACCCAAGATCAGTAACGTCTAGAGGGATAGAAAGTTTCCCTCATGCTAAGATGCTAGTCCGGACAGATGCACACGTGTGTGCCTGCATGCATACGCATACACACACACACACACACACACACACACACACACACACGTGTACACCAAAGGCTCCTGATCCCTTTTTAAATCCCTTTTATTATCTACTAAGCAGAAGATGAAGAAGAAAACTGCTTCTCAAAATCTGGTCCCTTAAAATGGATCTTACAAGAACTACAAGAGTTGTACTAATCAACATATGTCTGTGTGTGTGTGTGTGTGTGTGTGTGTGTGTGTGTGTGTGTGTGTGTGTGTGTGTGTGTAAGTGTAGGGGGCTGAAGCAAAGATCAGACTGCAGGCTGGGGAGTCCTTTGGCAGCCCTGGGCTGTGGAGGACCCCAGGGGGAACGCTGGTCCACTTTACTTTTTTTCTGGCAGGCAGGCAGGCAGGGAGGAAGAGAGAAGGGAAAGAAAGAGAGCTTTTCAAGGCTCTACAACCAATAAAACCTTGCATCAGTGAGTACATACTTCAGCCTGAAAAAAAAAAAAGACAGACAGCTCAAGGGCAAATAGTGTCTAATCGACTGTGTGTAAGTTACTTGATAACTGCAAAGGTGCAGTAGGGATTGACTTACTGTGGGAACAAGGCCGGTCCTATCAAAACAATTTATGTAACATATGGTTGGTTCCACTCCTAAATCATCCAGGAGCTTCCCACAATTACCTTTGTAATTAACATGTAATTCATGACTACCCCTAGACTCCAATGTTATTAATAGCCCTGCCGCAATGGCCCAACTAGGCTGAAGTTACTGGAAGGACCTCGGCGGGATTTTGTCTTTCTCTTGGTACCAACCTCTATGCTCCATCCCAAGTCCAAGTAGTCACCCCATTTTTACAAAAGGTCAGAAACCAAAGGAGTGCAACATGGCTGGTTAGAAATGATGCAAAGCAACATTTACTTACGGTAAGGTTGGACATGGAAAATAAGCTTGTTTAAGGTTAGAAATTGAAACATCCATAAGTTTAGTTAAGGTTAGAAATTGAAAATAAGCTTGGCTAAAGTTAGAAATTGAAACACCCTAATGTCATTTTGGTTAAAGTTAGAAATTGAAAGATTCTAATATAAGTTATGGTTAGAAGTTTAAAGAGCCTAACATAAGTTCATTTAAGTTAGCATTGAAAGCCCCTAAGGTAAGTTTAGCTAAAGTTAGAAATGGAAAGGTCCTAATATCACTTTGGGTAGGGTTAGAAATGGAAAGAGCCTAAGGTAAGTCTGGATATGGGTTAGAAATCGAAAGAGCTTAACATCAATTTGGTTTTAAGGTCAGAAATTCAAACATTGCAAAGTTTGGTGAAGTTTTGTAAATGGAAAGAACCTGACATCCATTTGGTGATGGTAAGAAATTCAAACACCGTAATTTAAGTTTGGTTCAGGTTAGAAATGGGAAGAGTCTAATATCAGCTTGGTTCAGGTTAGAAATGGAAAGATCCTAACATGAGTTTTGGTTGGTTAGAAATCGAAAAGTCCTAGCATCCATTTGGTTAAGGTTAGAAATCCAAACATCCGCAATTTAAGTTTGGTTAAGGTTGGAAATGGAAACATCAGAACATCATTCTGCTTAACGATTTCACTTTGGTTTAGGATAGAAACGGAAGCAAGGCACCAGAACTTTGATTAAGGTTGGGAAGTGAAGCAGTAACACCACTGATAAGCTAAAGGCTCTTGATTCCGGAGTCTGGTGAGACTTCTAAAGCTCAGTCGTGCACCCTGACGACAGAGTTTTGCTCCAGAAGCCACTCTATGGCACAGGCACTTCATGAGCTGGCAGGCAACTGTGGCTCGAAGGGGCAGCACATGACTGGAAGCCAGTCCCACCTTCTAGCTTCCTGATCTTGGACAAGTCACCTGGCCTTTGGGAGCCTCAGTTTCCTCTTCTGTAATATGGGGGGGGGTGCCACCGAGCTCCCGGACGGCCATCCTAAAAAGGTCCATCCTAAAGAGGTCCGCAGTCAAGAGGCTGCTTTGCAGAAAGTGCTCAAGGATCAGAGAAAGAAAAAGAGGCTCTCCCCCACCTAATTTAACAAAAGAATGGCTTTTGCCAAGCAGAGGTGTCTGCCCCACTCTCCCACACCTCCAGTTCAAAGAATGTGATAATTTTTCCACCAGTTTAGCCCGCTTTCATTTGCAAGACGCTCTCCAAACAGAGTTTAAGATTTCCGGTGGGTAATCAGTTCTTTCAAAGGCCTGTAAATTGAATGTGCAATTAACCCTAAGGTTAAGTGAGAAAAAAAATAGCAAATACCTTCCAGAAAATCTCGGCAGACTCCCCCCCCCCCCGCCCCCCAAGGGAGGGTCTGCAGGGGGTGGGGGGTTTGGTTTTGAAGGCGACTTCTAAAGCTCCAGCAGCCACTACGAAGCCCCGAAGGAGCCCAGGAGAACCGGGAGCCCCGGCAAGCGGGGAGGAGAGGGGAGGGGAGGGGGGGAAGGAAGAGGCTTTGGAAACCGAAAATCAATTCCAATTCCAAGTTTTGCACACGCGTGGTCAACGCGCCCGCTCAGGTGGCTCTCTTTGCGCGACCCCCTCCCGCGGCTCGGCACCTCCGACAGCGGAGCGGGCGGACGAGGCCGGGACCGCGGGAACGCTTGCGGGAGAAGGGGGGCGGGGGGGAACGAGGGAAGCCCACGGGCGAGCCAACTTTCTTGGGTAGAAGGAGTGGGAGTGCGGACTGGGGCTCCGGCCCCCCCCCCAGCCCCGCTCCCCCGGCCCCGCGGGGCGGCTGGCCCCAGGCCCGGCCGGGGGGGCGGGGGCTCCCTCCCGACTCACCGTTGATCTCGTTGCTGGGCGCATCGTTCTTGTTGAAGCCCTTGGAGACGTAGACCTGCAGCACTTCCATGCAACTTTTGGCTTTGAGCTCGGCGGCCAGGAGGCTGAGGCTCAGCGCGGCCAGCGTGCACAGGAGGGACGGGAGGGGCAGGCGGGCCATGGCGGGGCCGGGGGGCGGCAAGGGGCAGCGAGCGGAGCCGCGAGATGCCCGGGCGGGCCCGCGGCGGCGGCGGCGGCGGCGGGGGCCGGGGGCCCCGACCTTTGGGCTCCGCGAAGTTGTTTGGGCAGGCGCGGGAGCGGCGGCCGGGCGGCGCTCCGAGGGAGGGAGGCTGGCTGCCGCGCGCGCGGCTCGTCCTCGCGCTGGCCCCGGCCCCGGCGGGCGTCGCGGCGGCCGGCTGGGCTGGGCCGGGCTGGGCTGGGCTGTGCGCGCTCTGCTCGGCCGGGCTGGGCTGGGCTGCGCCGCGCTCCGCCGTGCTCCGCGGCCGCGCTGCTCGGCTCGGCTCTGCTCTGCGCCGCGCTGCGCCGCTCTGCTCTCAGCTCCCGAAGCTCCCCCCTCTCGGCTCGGCCCGGCCCGGCCCGCCTCCGCTCGGCCCCGCTCCTGATTGACTGGCCAGTGTGCGGCGGCGGCGGCGGCGGCGGCAGCGGCGGCGGCGGCGGCGACGCTCAGCAAACTTGGCCGAGCCCACTGCCGGGCCGGGGCGGGAGGGGGAGGGGAGGGGGAGGAGAAGGAGGGGACGGAGGGGGAGAGGGCGGGGAGACTGGAGGGAGGGAGCGCGCTGGGACCGGCCGGGCCCGGAGAAAACCTGGATCCCGGGTCGGATCGGGAGGAGCTGGCTGCACTTCCTCGGAGCCTTGTGTGGACTGGGGGGGTCGGGGGGGGGCGTAGACACGCCCTGCCCCCCCCGTCCCACCCCCTCCCTCTGCTGCCCGGACTCGCTCCCCTCCGACGTTGGCCTAAAACTCCCGAAGTAAACGCCAACTTGTTGGGCTCCCCCCCGCCCCACTTTTCAAAGTGAAGTCTTAAAAGTCCGGAGCCGGCCCGGAAAGGCCAGGGCCCCGCGGACAGCCACCTGACCCGAGTCCGGCCCAGAGAGCCGGGACAAGCTAATGCTTCTGTGACCTTGGCCAAGTCACCTCCACTCCCCGGGCCTCAGTTTCCTCATCCGGAAATAAGATGACCTCTGAGGTCCTCGATCACTCAAACATCTACGCTCCTTTTGGGCAAAAAAAAAGGCCCTAAAACTCAAGGGTCAGCAAACTTCACCACCTGTGGGTGGGCAGCCAAAGTTCCCAGGACCTTAAGTCCTCGTAAGGACACCTCTGATTATCCCCCATTTCACAGATGGAGAGACCGAGGCTCTAATCCCAGCCAACCAGTGGGATCCCCTTGGCCACCCTAAGAAGACCACCTCACACGTCTGTAACCTGTTAAGGTCTCCTTTTCTCCTTAAGAGCAGCCCAGGAATTTCTTACACATGAAATGCAATCATCCTTCCAGCACATGTCACCGGCATCACCAAGACAATCCCAGGGTTCTTTTGGCTCGTGCCCTCACTCCAAGTTTCCCCCGGAAATATCAGAGCTTGGTTCATGCCCAAGTCTCTCCGGAAAAAACTTAATGGTCCTCCCCCCCACCCCCTGTCATGCAATGATCGGGCCTAATACTCCTGCAGCAGACAAGTTTTATTTGGCCCAGCCAAAACCCCCAAACCCCACGGAGTTCCCAGGCAAAACAACACTCCTCCCTGCCCCCCCCCCCCTCCTTGACCAAGTCTCCACCTGCTTGCTTCTTGGAAGACATGTGACTGCCATCATCATCGAGTCCTGCTCCCCAACCTGTTGCTAATAATGACCTGAGACAAGACTGGAAACAACCTAATATTGTTTCCACTGTGTCCTGCATCTCCATCCAGGTATCAAGGCCTTTCAGCCTCTAGACTGAAAGGATCCCCCAAAGCGCCCTTCCCACCAAAGCTGCTTAGTAACCGTAACTCCCATTTCTAGTATCTCCTAAGGTGCAGAGCACTTCCCTCACAACAACCCAGCCGCTCACTTGACCTCTCTCAGCTTCAGTTTGTTATAAATAAGGAGTCTCTTCCAGCCCTAAGTCTACAAATCACTTTACCTTGTGGAAGATTCAGGAAAAGAGCTCAGAGATCTCTGCATTCCCAAAGCGGGTAACAGCTGAAACCACGGCAGCTCTCTTGGAGTGGAGGGCCAGCACTGGGGCCGCCATACCATGTCCCATTCAAAACTAGTTCTCCAAACTCAAAATCTCCTGCTTGCTTCTCAAAGGCACGGCCTGTCTTTCTCATCAGCCTATACATACAGCAAACACTTGCTAAGTGTTGCAATGAATTAAAGCAGTGACATGTGTCTAGCACATGCTCGGGACATTGGCCGGCAAGCTCCCTTGGCCTCTGGGAATCTGTGGTCTGAAGAACTGCATCCTGGAACAACCCAACAGACAGATGTGCAGCTGCCAAAAACCTCATGGGATATAGAGAATAAAATAATGATTGCGATATTTTCATTTTGACTCCCATCATCCTGGATTAGTCAGAAGGGCAGAAAGCCCTTGTCTTGGACCTCTCTTATGATTCCAGCCTCCTTTTAACCCCTATTGATCAGGAATAAAGATATTCCCTCCCCACCTACTACTCCTGTACTCCTTTCTTTTTTTTTTCTTTTGTTTTTTAGCAAGGCAATGAGGTTAAGTGACGTGCCCAAAGTCACACAGATAGTTAAGTATCTGAGATCAGATTTGAACTCAGATCCTCCTGACTCCAGGGCCAGTGCTGTATCCACTGGGCCACCTAACTGCCCCTACCCCTGTCCTTACAAAGGTCATTGACAGAAACATTCTAAAACTCTAGTATGAAGATCCATAGGGCCTTTCTTTGTCGCAGCTTTCCTTGGTCTGATCTACCTGAAAAGGCCTGAGGCTTGCAGAGAGCAGCTATTAAGAAACTGGAAACTCCTTGGCCAAAGATTGGAGACTGTTTAACTAAACTTTCTGTTCTTATCAAATCAAATCAAAGAATGAAGGACCTATCATTATACTGGTCTCCTTTAGAGGATCTTGTCAAGATCTCCTCCTCTGGTTATGTGACATCTTTGGCTGTTGTCTTAATGAGCTGTGAAAATGCTAGTGGTGTTTTTCTTTAGGATACTAGCTAACCAAAGAATCTTATGTTGTCTTATTAAATGTTGGAGGCTGGCATCCTCAGTAGATAAATAAACTGTCGAGACTGATGTCTAAGTAGGACTTCAGATTTATGTGGGCTGACAAAAACACTCCATTCAGAAACATTTCCCGAAACAATAAAGATGATTACACGCTGAATTTCAGCTGTCATTTTGGAGGTGCTTTCAAATAATCCAGATTTTCTGCTACTGGCGAGACATGAGGTATACGTAGGTAGATCTGAGGCCAGCTATTATATGCCAGGTATGAGGTATGGCAGGAGACGCATCCTCCAGGGACGAAGTGGACCAGTCATTGAGCATGTAGAGGGATGGTTAACAGGTGAACAGAGCGAAGACTAGCCTGCTACCAGTAAAATGTTAAAAGGCTTCCATTATGTTGGTTGACCCCACCTATGGGAGATTTATGGGAGGTCATGGACAAGAGTCCCTCGGAAGGAGAAAGTATGCATGGTTTACCAACCACCACCAAAGAAGGGCAAAGGCCATTTCTAACTCTGTCTTGTAGGCATCTCAACCTCAACATGTCCCAGAGTAGACTCTCTTCACATCTTTCAGGGAAGTGACCACCCCTCTAGTCACCCAGGTTCACAACAACCATTCTCCGCCTCCAGCCTCCCCAGACCCCACCAGCAAGGTGAGTCTCATCGTGTCTGGAACCATATCATCTCTCAATGGACACAACCACTACTCTAGAAGGGGTCCTGCATCTTTTCTTGTCTGGCCGATTGGTCTTCAGTCTCTCCCTTCTCCCATTCATCCTCCACACAGCGGCGAAATGGATATTTCAAAACCATATTTTTGACTATATCATTCATTCCCTGCTCGAAAACCTCCAGTGGATGTAGAGCTAAAAGCCTCTGGATAAAATGGAAATGCCTTTGTTTGACTTTTATAGCTCCTTAATATCTGACCCTAGCTTAAGTTCCCAGGCTTATTTCACTTTCTTTTCCTTCATGTACTCTAAGTCCCAAACAAAATGGTCTATTTGATGTTCTCTGCCTCTCTCTCTCTCTCTCTCTCTCTCTCTCTCTCCCCCTCCCTTTCTGTTCTCTCTTCCCCTCCGTTCTCTCCTTTTTCTGTCCTCTACCCTCTCAACCTTGTCCCTTCTCTTTGTTCTCTCTCCCCCTCCGGCTCCCGCTCTCTTCCTCTTTCCGTTCTCTCTCCACTTTCCTTCTGTATTCGGACTCTTTCCACTTATCCTCTGCCCCATTTTGTCTCCCCACCCTCCCTAGTCCTCTCCCCCTCCTCTCTCCTCCCCTCCCTCCTTCCTCTGCCTCCTCTCTCCTTTATCTCCCAGGTCTCTCAGTCCCTCTCCCATCTCCACTTCTTTTTGTTTTATTCACCAAATCTCTATCCTTTCCCACCACGAAGACCAAACTGGAACGACAAATGATATGGGAAAAGTCAAAACTGCTGCCTCCCCAAAGGTGCCAACCTCGCTGAACTGCCTCTCTCTGGAGGCCTGCACTTCAAAGACTGGAGCTATTTAAATACAAATAGAGTTAACCTGTTGGCAATCTAAGAGCTAAATACTCTCCCTAGGTGAGAGCTTTCTATTTCTTTGCTGCTGTTGTTTTTGTTGGTAGTGAAATTTCTGAAGGCACAGTCTTTAACCACCTCTCTCCTGGCAGCTGCCCTTCCCCCATCCACCCCACCCCCCCACCCCCGCCCCAGTACTTCCAAAGAAAAGCGGCCACTTCTTAGAGAATTCCACTTGCTTTGCCCCGTGAGTTTTGTGGAAGAGTGGCCATGGGGACTCCTTGTCATGGCCTAGAATGCAGAGTAGTCTGTACGGCTGGTGAAAGCTTTCAGTTTTATTAGCAGCCAATGGCTGGGTCACTGGCCCAGGCTCTCCAGAATCCTCCAGTCGGCTTCATTTTAGGTATGTGTTCAGCCTCCTTCACTCATGTTTGTCTCTTTGTGATCCCATTTGGTGATCCCATTTGCTTGGCACAGATCCTGGAGCGGTTTGATATTTCCTTCTCCAGCTCATTTTACAGATGAGGAAACTGAGTCAAGCAGGGTGAGGTGGCTTGCCCCGGGTCACCAAGTCAGATTTGCACTCAGGTCTTCCTGACTCCATCCATTACATTGTAGCTATTATATACCCCCCGCCTTGCTGAAATTGTTTAAGGCAGCATAGAATTCTAGTGTTCCAGTCAGTCTGGCCTATTTGCCATTGCCTGTACCAAATATTCCATCACCTTCCTCTGCATCTTTGCCTAAGCTAAGTCATTCCTGCCCTTGGAATCTCTACCTTCTTTTCAAGGTTCCCTTCTGATAGCATCTCTCAAATGGGGGCCAACCCGAGCCTTTCAGTTGCTAGTACAACGCCCCCCCTCACCCCCCCAAATGTAAAATCTATCTCAACCTGGAAGGAACCTTGGAAGCACCTGATCCAACTTATTTTATTTTATAGATGCCAGAGAAGGGGAAGAGACTTGCCTAAGGTGACACAAGGGACAGTTTCAATTCACATTGTCAGACCCTAAAACCAATGTTCTTTCCACTGTACCATTGGCTCTTTGTGGATTTATATGGTTTTAGCCACAATAAAACATAAACTCCTTGAGAACATTGGTTCTATCTTTGGTTTCTATCTTTGTGTCTCCAGTGCTTCCAACAGTGTCTGGCTCATAGTAAACTGCTTTGTGAATGTTTATTGACTGCCTATCAGAGAGCAGCAGATAGAATAAATGTTTGTTGAATGAATGAGTGATGAATTGGACCAAACTGCAAAGTCCACTTAATTCAGGGTCTCAACTATTTTTTAGTTTTTATCTTTGGAATCTGGTATCATGTAATATTTATTACTGGGGTTTTTTGCCCACACTCAAGGAAATTCTCAATTTCAATTAGAGGCTTAGTGAAAACAAAAGTGTATTTTTCCCATCCAGGTTTCATAGACTACACCCTCTGCCCATCTATTTACAGAACCCAGGTGAAGAAGCCCTGGTTTACAACTGAACAGAAACCCTTGAGCATCCTTTCAATTGAACTCACTACATCCTGAGAAGGCCTATTACATTGTTATCAGTGTGTTTTGTGTTTGTGTGTGTGTGTGTGTGTGTGTGTGTGTGTGTGAAGTATGACCACATACTCTATAATCCCTAAGCTTTTTTTTTAACTTCTTTTTTGTGCGAGGCAATGGGGTTGTGACTTGCTCTAGGTCACATAGTTTTCTTTTAACTTTTCAACACAAACCTCTTATCCCCCTCAGTGGATTATAAGCACTTTGAGAGTACTCTTATTCATCCTTGTATCACTAACATGATGCCTAGCTTTTGAGAAATTGGACAGTCCTTGAAATGATTCCAGGCTTCTTCCTAAGCAAAGGCTTATCTTTGGGGTATACATTCTTTTAGTGTTGTGAGTTGGCTTTGGTATGGTGCACCATCATCTCTGAAAAATGAATATTGCATTGGGAAGCCCTTGGTGGAAATGAGTAACCTCCAACAATTTACCAACCAAGAAATATATACCAAATGCATTCTAAGAGATCTCACTAAGTAGCTATATAGTAAGAATGAGATAACTAACATATGCTCCATGTGTTCTGTGACTAGGAAACATTGAGAACTCCAGCAGTTGAGTTGACAACCTATGGAGGATTTATGGGATGACATGGATATATGGTCTCAAAGGATGAAAAAGTTTAAATGTTTGGATGGTCTACCTGAATCAGATCATAGACCCATGGATACATTGAAGTTTCATCCATGTCTCTCCCCCAGGAAAGCAGATTTCATCAGCTCCAGGGTTCAGGGCAGATGGAGCAGTGGATAGAGCACCCAGCCTGCAGTCAAGACCTGAGTTCAAATCTCAGTCAGTGAAGTCACTTCACTTTAATTGTCTCAGTTTCCCTAATTGCAAAATCAGCAGGAGAAGGAAATGGCAAGCCACTCTGGTATCTTTGCCAAGAAAACCCCAGATGGGGTCGCAGAGTCAAAACAACTGAAATGACTGAACAACAAGAAGTGGATCAATCCTTTCCTCTATTTAGATGACTACCAGAGCTATGTATTATATCCATCATCTATCTCCTGAACTCCAGATTTGCATTGTAACCTGTTTGTTGCTCGTTTTTACCCCACTAAGCCCTGTCTGGCATTTCAGACTCAACATCAAAATTCTTATCTTCTTTGTCTTAATCCACCCCTCCTTTCAGCCTTCACTATTTCTGTTAAGGGAAGTACCATCCTTTCTTGCTCCCAGGTTTAAGAGCTCAAGAGTAATCCTTAACTCTCCCTCTTCCTCATACTCCAGATCCAATCAGCTGCTGACTGAGCCTTGTCCATTTGACCTTTCCATTTTCTTTCACATTCATCCTGCCCTCTCGCAGAACAAACACCCTCTTTCAGGTCTTCATCACCTCTTGCTTAGACAATTGCAATATCCTTCTAATTGGTCTCCTTTCTCTCAGTCTCTCCACTCTCCAGTCTATTCTGCGGCCACAGCTGCCAAAACAATCTTTCTGAGACACAGATCTGATCATATCATTTCCCTACTTACAAATCTTCAGTGTCTCTTTGTTGTTTTGAGGGTAAACTACAGACTGTCGAGAGTCTTCATGGCGTGGTGGAATAGTTACTGAGTTTGGAGTCAGAGTTTGCTGTTCAGTTTTTTTTCAGTCCGGTCTGACTCCTTGGGATCCCTTTTGGAGTTTTCTTGATGGAGATAATGGAGTGGTTTGCCATTTCCTTCTCCACTTTATTTTACAGATGAGGAAACTAGGGCAGAGTGGAGTGACTTGCCCAGGGTCCCACAGCTAGGAAATGTCTGAGGTCAGATATGAACTTAGAAAGATGGATCTTCCTGACTTCCAGCCCAGCACTCTATCCATTGCAGCACAACCTACTTGTCCTGAGTTCAAACCCTGACTTGGCTATGTGATCTCAGGCAATTCATTTAACATTTCAGGGCCTCAGTTTCCTCATCTGTACAGGAAGAGAAGTGGTCTAAATGCCTTCTAAGATCTCTTGTAGCTCTAAATCTATGAGCTCAATATGTGAGTCTCTTCATTTAGCCTGTCATTTGACCTTGCTACTGCCTTATTTTTTATTATTTCCCTTTTCACATTCTACCATTCAACCAAACTAGAATACTAGTTGGTCCCAGACCTAGACCTTCCTTTACCTCCAAGGTCCCTCCTAGCTTTGTGAACTGTAAACTAAATCTATGAACCTGTGATTTTTTTCCCCTATGAATTCTCACAAACTCTCCCCTATCCCCACCAGAAACTTCTTTTTTAAGGTTACCCTCTATCTACACACATACTCTCTCTCTCTCTCTCTCTCTCTCTCTCTCTCTCTCTCTCTCTCTCTCTCTCTCTCTCTCTCTATCCCCTATTGTCTTCCTCTTTAGAACATAAACTCCACTCTCCTCTGTCAGTCTGACTCCCTTCTCTCTCTCTCTCTCTCTCTCTCTCTCTCTCTCTCTCTCTCTCTCTCTCGGTAAAGATATAGATATCCAAAGATATTGATATCTATATCTATGTTGTGAGAGATACACACATAGAAGCACCTATTGATATACACATTGTCCTCCCCATTAGAACATATCTATATGTATAGATATACATATAGATTATAGATAGAGATAGAGAGAGGTCTCACATAAATACATCTATTGATATTGATATACATATTGTCTTCCCCATTAGAGCATAAACTCCTTGAGGAAAGGGTTGTCTTTGCCTTTCTTTATTTCCAGTAGCATAGTGGTTGAAAATACTTAACAAATGTTTATTGAGAGCTTGATTGACTGAAATCCCCTGCTTCTGAATTTCTTCAGCTCCAAAGTTTCATCTTCCCTTCAAGGCTCAGAAATACAGATACCTGAATTGAAAGGGGACTTCAGGGCCCAGCTCATCCAACCCATACCTCAAATGGATTCCCCTTACACAGTGCTTACCAAGTGGCTATCCAAATGAGTGGTTATCCAGTGGTTCTGCAATCATTTCTTGAAGCCCTCCCATGAGATTGAAGCCACCACTGCCAGAGGTAGCCTGTACCATTTTGGGTTAGTTCTCATTGTTAGAAAATATTTCCTCCCAATCAAACCTAAAGCTCTTTCTTTATGACTTCAATTTCCTCTTTCCAGTTATACCGTCTGGGACTGAATCTGGAGCAGGTGGATCACTGTGACCAGGTCAAGCTCTTCTTCCTGAGACATTTGCACCTTGAGGTGAGCATCTGTTGCTCATTCCTTATGTATGTCTGAGAAGGAAAGGCGTGATGATTTACGTAATGAGTAGAGATTTTAGCATTTGTTTCTGGGGTTGAGAATTCAGATGAACTTGAAAGTTGTAAGTTAACTATGTCATCTGTCATGTATTATAATTTAAGACTCATAAAAGACTGGTATCCTAACAGTATGCCAGTTTTTGATTGCTTCAGTTCAAGAAACTTTTGCTGAGACCCTACTGTGTGCAAGGAAATGTTCTCCCAGGTTTTAGTTTCCTCTGAATCTAACCAGCTCTGGGGATGTTTGCTTTTGAAAAAGCTCAGTGGGGATGGCCTTCAAATATCTCAAAGATGACCAAGAGGAAAAGGGATTACTGCTGTTCTGTTTGGCATAATTAGAAGCAAAAAAAAAAAATCCCCTGTAAATTTAGACAATAGAATGAAGAATTTTTGTACAACCAGAACCACCCCAAATGGCCTGAGCTGCCACCTCCCTGGAGATCTTCATGCAAAGGCTGACTGCCCACTAATCAGGGATTTTGTCTCTTATTCAGATACAAATTTGACTAAATGGCCTCTGAGTAGCATCTATCTCTGAGATTCTATGTTTCTATCAAGTACCCCAAAGAAATATCAACTCCATTTTAAAGATACGGAAATTGACTCCAAGAGGAAGAACTGTCTTACCCACCATCACACCATTAGTAAGTATTGGAGGAAAGATCCAAGCATTTCCCACAGATTTGCTCTTTGTGATTTGAAAGGTTCTTCGTGTGTTGGTTGCCTCAGATAATTTACTGAAAAATGCAGAGAAAATAAGATCCTGCTCTGCTGACTATGAGGACAAAAAACTTTTCCTCTATAAAGCCAAATGTAACCTTAAAAGCTCTCCTCTAGTAAAGAGTCTCTCATGGAAAGATTAGGATCCTACAAGATTCCTTTAGAAATGTGAGCCATACGCAGTGGATAGAGCACTGGCCTTGGAGTCAGGAGTACCTGGGTTCAAATCCGGTCTCAGACACTTAATAATTACCCACACAGCTAGGTAATTATTAAGTGTCTGAGACCGGATTTGAACCCAGGTACTCCTGACTCCAGAGCCGGTGCTTTATCCACTGAATCACCTAGCCACCCTTATATTTTTTTTAAATTTACTTTTATTAAAGATATTATTTGAGTTTTACAATTTTCCCCCCAATCTTACTTCCCTCCCCCACCCCCCACAGAAAACAATCTGTCAGTCTTTACTTTGTTTCCATGTTGTTGCCCTTATATTTTTTAAAGTTATATTGGTGTCTTCTGTTTCTTATAATACCAATCATTTCCTGATATATCTTCCACCAGAAAACTTGCCTTAATTACAAAGAAAATACTTAAGCAAAACTGAAGATGAAGGACAACACTGTGATGAAGGGTGACAGTGGATGCAGCATTCTGCATCTGTAGTCCCTCACACCTCTACCAAAATGAGAGAAATGTTTCATCATTACATCTTTGAGTCTCTGAATTAACCCTTTGATTATTCATGTCAAACTTGCTCCTATCCTAGAGGATGTGCTTGGCATGGTCCAAAAAAGAAGAGAAGTGTGATCAGCCTAACCAATCATAAAGGAAAACCTAAATGAATGAAAAATGTCTGTTGGCTAGACTCTGGAATTCTTCTGTGTGTGTGTGTGTGTGTGTGTGTGTGTGTGTGTGTGTGTGTGTGTGTGCAGGCTGTGAAGATGGATGAGTTGGTCCCACAAAAGAAAAGGAGGAAAGAGAGTAGTTTAGATTGCATCTTACAGTGATTTTAATGATCCCTAAGTTGTTACCCAACATCAAGATCCATTTTTATAACCCAGAAGTTCTCTCAGTGGTGCTGCATTCGTTGTGAATCTTGGAATGCCACAATATCCCATGAATCAACATTCCAGGTGACCCAATGGGCAATGGAGAGATTCATAGAGGACACTGGTGGTTTGCAACATATTTCTGGTAGTTACCTAAGGGCAAGAAGAAGGTAACAATTATCATTCAGGGAATGTATGATCAGGAAAAGAAAGTGAGCCAATCATGTAGTGGGAGGAAGGAATAAGAGATGGGCAGTCAAGGTGTTCTCTCGGTATTCAGGAAGGGTACCAAAAAAGATCCAAAGAGAGACCCTCAGAATGTTGGGTAACTCTTATGAGGAAAATCCATCAGACAACATGGGCAATCACATAGACTGGAGGTGCTGCAATCTGTACTTGCAGGGAAATACCTAAGCCCTCCTTGACCACAAATCCACAGAAGAATGCAAATGAATATTTATGTATTCTCATTTTCTTTATTAACACTTACAAAGGCTCCATGGACCACAGACTGGCTGGTTTTTGTGTGTAGATATTTACTATCCACTGAAACATAAAAAATGGGTGACTTGAATAAACTTTTATGCAACTAAACTTTTATTCATCACCTTCCAAATAGATGAAAGAAACTTGGATTCGAATTTGACCTCTGCTACTAGCCGCCAATATAGCTTGGGCAAGTCCCTTCCTCTCTGGCTCTCATTTTATCCATCTATAAACCATAGCAATTGGACTAGAGAAAGAGACGCATGTAACAGAGGTCATGAAGGTAAAAAATCTAAGATTTTGCCATTGATTGGATGTGAAGAGTGAGGAAAAGGGAAGAGGCAAGGATATTAACAACAATAATAATGATCATTGCTTTGTAGTGTTTTAAGATTTCCAAAGTAAAAGAAAAAAAGATTTCCAAAGTGCTTCACAAATTTGATCCTCACAAAAACACCATGACAGAGGTGGTATTATTATCCCCATTTTACAGCTAAAGAAGTAGTAACAGATGGACTTAACTCCTTACCCAGGTTCCCTTTCCACTGCAATACCTAAGTATTAATTTTTACAAGTATATACATTATCTATATATCTTTTTCTTTTCTCTTTCTATATAAATCTCATCCCACTGGTATGAAATTCATTGAAAAAAAGCAAATACAACACACCCCTTCCCAAACTTTTCTCTCTAAGTTATAGAAATATAGAGCTTGTGAAAGACTCCATAAGATGACTCCCAGGCCAAGGTTAAGTCAGTGATCACATTTCTAGGTTATTCTTCCAGGCCTTTTGTTTCATAAATTTCAAACTGGAATGTCACATCAACCCCTTCACACCTACCCTTCATTTTGCAGAAGAATAAACTGAGTCAAGAAAGGGAAAAGAGTTGCTGAAGATCACACAAGTAGCCAGTAGCAAGGCTGAGATTTGAACCCAGGTCCTTTTCCTCCCAAACTAGGGCTCTTTGTCACCAGGCCATACTGCCTCCTCTTCTCACAGGAGAACAAGCCAAGGCTCTGAGCTTCAGGCCCTTTGAGGTCAGAGATTGCATAGAACACTTAATTACCAATGGCATTCTCAGAACTGCAGGTTATAATCATCTTAAAACTCATTTGGAAGGAGAGAAAAGCCTTTGCCCGCTCTCTGGGAAGCTAAAGGCCACTCCTTTGATATCCCCCAAACCTGTTTTTCTTTGGAGTAGATCACAGAAAAACAGGCTGAGCTATAAAATAGTACCCAGGAATGCACCCTGGGCTTGGGAGTCGAGCATTCCACCTTCTAATGGAAAAAGCCTTGAATTTGGAGGCAAAAGGGCCTACCTTTGAATCCCAGCTCTGCCACTCTGTCTCTCTGCGCCATTGGACAAACCACATCTTCTCTGGCCTTCTCTACCAGGCATTACTCATTGCCCATGATGGCGCCATAAGCAAGACCTTTCTTCCCCTCTAATCTGTTAGAATAAGGGGTTGGACCCTATGATTCCTAAAACTCCTTTGAGCTCTAGATATCAATGACTTTAAAATGGAGCACAGCTGGAGAAGCAATGGACCAGTCTGATCATGGTTTGGGGAACCCTTGCATATAAAAATATTTCTATCAGGGATAAAACATCTATAAACTTATACTCAAATTACATCCAACAAGCCTTTGCACTTAGAATGTGACCCCTGAGAGTATCAGTTGCAATTATTTAAAACCTAAAAATTTTGAATGAATTCTCTTTCCATTTCCTTCCCTTGTTTCTTGATCTTCCTTTTTCTTTCTTTTCCTTTCTCTCTTTTCTTTCTTCTTTCTCTCGTCTTTATTCGCTTTCTTTCTCTATCATTGTTCTAGTTCTCCCCCTCTCTCTTTCTGTCTCTGTCTGTCTGTCTGTCTGTCTGTCTCTCTCTCTCTCTCTCTCTCTCTCTCTCTCTCTCTCCCCTCCCCCATAGCACTACCCTTATTTGAGGAGACAATGTGAATTTTAAAAGGAACCCAGCAGGGAGTTAGCCCTTTTATTCCAAAGAGATAGGGGAGATAAAAAAAAAAGGGTTGGAGAGACTCCAGGGTCAGACTACTTTGACATTTGTCATTTCCTAGCCACATGGGTGATGGGGGAATGGATAGGAAGCTGCTACTGCTGCCCCTAAGGACAATGAGAACAAATCCTTCAAATTTGTAAAGACTAGATTAAGCCACTGGTCTGGTCTGTGTAATGGTGGAAGAAAATAGGAGGGTCACAATTATTTTTACTTTGGCAAGGCAAGTCTCTTCTAGTTGGATCAGAGGAAGTCCACATGCTTACCTGATATTTCATATATGTCCTAGAAAGCAACATGTTACATGTAGGTAGAAGACTGGGTTTGGTGATGGCAGACATGGGGGTGGTAGACATGGTGGTGATGATGGAAGGAGTAGTTCTAAAAGAAAGGGAATAGTTTTGACAAATTGTCACTAGAAGAGAGGAAGGAATACGTAAATACAAAAAAGTGTGTGTGGGGGGGGCAGGGTGGCAGGGTGGCAGGTTGAGTTACCTACTCCTCTATCCAAAGTTGGGAGACTTCCAGGAAGATAAAAGAAAGAAGCTACAAGAAACTTGGGCTAGCTATGTGACCCTGGGAAAATTATGTTCTTTCGTTATGTTCAATGTCCTCATCTGTAAGATGGGTATAATAAATGGCTACCCCTGCCTACCTTACAGGGTTGTTCTGAGGCTCAAATGAGATAATGTATATAAAGTATTTGGAAAACTATAAAATGCTATATAAACACCAGCTTGAATTACTTTTCTTCATAATCTGTACTTGGGTCTAAGTGTTAACATTTTTATCAGAGACTTGAAGAAAGGCACAGATGGTATCCTTATCAAATCCTTATCAGGTCTGCAGCTGATACAAAATTAGAAGGAATAAGTTCAAGTGTTTGGGATTTCACTGCTGCTGATATTCTGTCTGATGATACAGATCTCCATCCTTCCACCTAAAAAGAACCAACATTTATTTCTTATGTAAGTTCTGTAATTTCATCAGATCCTCACAATACCCCTATAGTAAGGTAAATACAACAAATATTATTAGCCTTATTTTACAGATAAGGAAACTGAGTCTCAGAGAGATAAAATGATTTGCCCCTAGTCATATAACTTGTAAGTGTCAGAGACAGAATCTTAATCATAATAATAATTACTGACCTTTAATAGCATTATTAAGTTTACAAAGTATTTTCCATATATTATCTCATTTGGTCCTCACAACAACTCTCCTATTATTATCTCAGTTTTACAGATGAAGAAAGTGACTCAGACAGATGAAATGACTTGCTTGGGTTCACACAGGTAGTTGGTGGTAGAGTCAGGATTTGAAGCCGGCTCTTCCAGGAGCCAAGTCTAGTACTCTGTTACAGCATCAGTCTCTTTATTTTAGCAGAGGGATTTCATGAATTGCTAGATCTGGCCCATTACCACCTGATGGCCACTCTTCTAGCAATGAAATTTTCTGTGTTTAGTCAAAGAACATTTCTTACATCTTGGTTATCCAGGCACTGCGCTAAGTACTGGGGATACAAAAAGAAGCAAAAGAGACAGCGTCTGCCCTCAAGGACCTTACAATCCAAACTTAGCATCTAAGATACCAAAAGAATTAGCTAATGTGATTGCTGAAACAGAGTCAGTGACATCTCAAAGACTGGGAGGGAAAAGGAGAACTCTGAAGGTCAAATATCCACATTTTCAAAGAGGAGTAGAAAAGGAAGTCTACACATTGTAGTCCAAACTTTAGTGGAAAATCCTATCTCTGGAGCAGTTGGATCAGGAGGACCTGAGTTCAAATGCGACCTCAGACATTTAATAATTAATTGTCTAGTTATGTGATCTTGGGCAAGTCACTTAACCCCATTGCCTTGCAAACTGCCCCCCCACCAAATTTGGACTTTGTGTTCACATTTTACTTCTGATGGTTATTACCTCTGTGACTTTGGGGAAGCTATTTCAACTTTCTGAAGTTCAGTTTTCCTTCTCTCTAAAGTAAGGGGTTAAACCTGAGGTTCCAACCAGCTCTAGATCTATGATACCATTAAAGAGATACTTAGTGGATGAACATCAAGACAAGAAAGTAGATAGTATAAAATATAAAAGTCAAAGTTGGGCATTTTCCACAAATCTGATTCCCACTTCCCTTTCTAGTCTTACTTCATGACTTCCCTAGTCTTACTGGAATCATTAAAATCACTGCACCATTTTCCAAATTCCACCTAAACCAATTTCTTCTTACACAATTTTGGGTCCAATTCATTGTCTGTCTTCAGAATTTGTCCAGGATTCATGTACTGACGGAATAATATGACTGATTTCCCATCAAGCTGTAAGTCATAGTCTGAGCAACCAACATTTTTCATCTACTTTGTGTTTCTATGGCACGTGGTTAGGCTGATCTACATCCTGTAGATTTCACTAATGAGACTTTTATTGAATAAGTGTTCCAGAGCTAAATGCAAATAGCATTCCATTTTGATTATGAGTGTTTGGAGAAGTTTTCCATCATTTAGCAATCCTTCCTCTTTTTAGACTGTACCTAAGACATCTTTCAAGATAATCACAGAGGGGCAGCTAGAGGGTGCAGTGGATGGAGCACTGGCCCTGGAATCAGGAGGAACAGAGTTCAAATTTGTTCTCAGACACTTAACACTAACTGTATGACCTAGGGCAAGTCATTTAACCTCATTGCCTTGCAAAACAACAACAAAGATAATGGCAGACATAGGATTAAAGGATTTGGAGCTGAAAGGGACTGTCTAATGTCCTCATTAATAAAAATTAGGAAAGAAGTTTGCCTCCAGTCTCAGAAACAGTAAGCAATAAAATTAGGATTTGAACCTAGTTCCTCTGACTTTAAATCCAGTTTTCCCCCTATTTATTCATAGTGCTACTAGGCAAGCTTTTTTTTTTGAGGGGGCTCTGATTAAATGTATACATACACACACATATACATGCACATGTGTATATATATGTCAAAGCATTTGATTTACTTCCATTCATTTCCTGTGTAGAGGATATGTCCTTGAGTAAGGCTCCATATTCCCACAGTGCTTGGGGCCTAGATTCCAATGGAGGAAATTCTCTGGACTACACATCAGAAGTTTGTGCATAAGCCATCCTCCACACCACATGCTCATTTTCGGAACCATCTTAAATGTTACTTTACCATTGGGTAAAATCATATTTCAAAGAATTCCCTGGACACTATGCAAAAGGGACTCATTAAACCACCACTTGGGTGTGTACAAAAATACATTCGTTTTTATAGATTTAAATACCCCTTAGCCCTCTCCGAAGGACTGCATGACAGATGGTTTCAAAGCATGTCAAATTTACAAGAAGCAGACACAAATATTATTTAGCAGATCTCTGGGGAGTTCTCAAGAACCTTTTTCCTTCCAGAGCCAATTGTTTCTCTGCAAACATATTGTCCTAAGCCCTTGTACACCTATTTATTTTGGTTCACCAAATATTTAATCATGTACCTACTATGTGCTAAGTCCTGCTGGGGAAATGGAAAGGAAAACAAAACAGTCTCTGTCCTCAAGGAACTTTGAGCACTTAATAGTGGATTTTATAGACCACATTGGTAGGGACCCTAGCGCTTTTGCACCAGCTTTCTTGGGGGAAGGTCCCCATCTTGCTTTCAAATGGGATGGAAGAAACAGGATCATTGGATTTAGAACTAAAAGAGACCTTGGAGAGCATTAAGGTTTTTGCTTTCATTTCAAAGAGAAAACTGATACCAAAGAGACATGAAGTGACTTGCCTAAGGTCACACAGCTGAACTCCAGTCTTCTGAATGGAAAATCAGACTTTCTGCAATAATACATTACCTCCAGAAATATTATTGTTTCCATTTTATGACTGAGGAAACCAGAGTATGAGAGGTTAAGTGACCTGCTCTCTGTCCAGAGCTCCAACTAGCCTCCAGAGCTCTAGAATGCTAATGCATATGTAAACATATGCCCATATAAAAGGTACCTAGGCAGGAAGACAACAAAAAAATGAAGACAAATCCCCTACCCAAGTAAAAAGCAAAAGCTCAAGGAAATTAACTTACCATAATTACTGTGGCAGGAGTGGGGGGGGGGTCTAATCAAAGGACTTGATATGCAGTTATTTTAAAGTAATGTACAAGCAAATATATTGAGGAAATAGAAACGAAGGGAACTGAACCTGTAAAGTCCTCATATTTTCAAGATTTTGCAACTAATAATCTTCAGTCGATATTTACTGAGTTATAACCCCAGTGTGGGGAGAGGGGAAGGAAGCAAAAGTAAAGGCGCAGAAGACTCAGTCACTTTTAGTCCTCGAGCTTACAGTTGCAGTCTACATTGGAAAGAAAAGATGTACAAATTCTTTTTTTTTTTTTTGACTTTTTTTTTTTTTTGGCAAGGCAATGGGGTGAAGTGGCTTGCCCAAGGCCACACAGCTAGGTCATTATGAAGTGTCTGAGGTCAAATTTGAATTCAGGTCCTCCAGACTCCAGGGCCGGTGCTCTATCCACTGCGCCACCTAGCTGCCCCTACAAATTCTCATCTAACAAATATTACAAGTTAGTCTGCTAATTGCTGACTTGGAAAATAAGACCAGCATAAGGTCTAAGGCTCAAGTGCTAGAGGAGGTCACAGAAGGTTTCCCAGAGTAGGTGGAGCTGAAGGTGTACCATGGAAAAATAGATAGGAGAGGAAAAGGGTCCTTTCAGGTATAAACAGGATAAAGTCAGTGAATCAAGGCGGGGGGGGGGGGGGGGGGGTGGTTACAGAGTGACAGGGAGACAATCAATGCTCCAGAGCACACTAAACAAGGAATATGCACCACATAATATTTTCTTCTTATTCCAATTAAGAGGGCTGGAATATTCCTGACTTGTAGTCAAACTACCTGAATAATGTAAGTAGTAAAATGTAAGCCTATGGGGACCTAAAATAACCTGTCTTCTGCCCCACAGTAGAATGTCAGCTCATCAAGAACATAAGCCCACTGATTAATCACAAGGACTGTTAGATTTTTTTTTTAAATCTTCATATCCCCAATGCCCATCAGAGTTCTTGGTATATAGTAGGCACTTAATAAATGCTTCAGAATTGAATAGAAGGCTGGGTTTTTTTTAAGAAAGAGCTTTGGGGGGTGGCTAGGTGGCACAGCGGATAGAGCACCCACTCTGGAGTCAGGAGTACCTGAGTTCAAATCTGGCCTCAGACAATAATTACCTAGCTGTGTGGCCTTGGGCAAGGCTCTTAACCCCATTGCCTTGCAAAAACCCCCCCCAAAAAAAGTTTTGGGTCACAAAGACAATCCAGTTCAGTCCTGTTCTCTTTTTAATTTCTGGGCCCAGTTCATGGTTTATGTGATTTGTCTACTCAAACTATGAATGATGATGGATCAGTTATTTGGGCTGTCCATTTAACTGCCCATCATAGTCTGGATAATGGGCATTCTTCATCCACTTGGTTTTTCCTATGTGGATTGATTGATAGAATGATTATTGACCTCACTTAATTCTGTGATGCTATAGGGTTTTGGTTCTTTAAGGATAACATCCACCTCAAACAGGAAGCACATGAAAGTCCTCACTTTTTATAGGATTTCTTTTCTTCCATTTAGACTCTCTATGATAGTGGTAAATAAATTTAACTGTGATTTATGAAATACCACAATTTCTGAAGAATTCAAGTCAAGGGTCATTCAGAAGGCAACCGAGAAATATAGATTAGCAGTGACTCATGTAGGCTAACTACAACACATTACTAAATAGAGAAACTTCATCCTTGAAGGATGTTATCAAAAAAATGTGTTGGAGTGGGGGAAGGTAGGAGATTGGACTTTTGGTAGAGGGAGGTATAATTTGTGCAATCCATTAATATACACATAATATTAGAAGTACTAGAGAGAAGACCCCAGAATATTGGGTGGGTGGAACCCTGAGGATATTTCATAGAAGGATCTGGATTAGAATGACAGAGGATGAGAAGGCATGAGTGAATCTGCTTCACTTGAGGAAGTGCCCACATCAAAGATATCACAAATTTATGGAAATATCAAAGTAAAAATGAAGAAAACATCAAAAGGTTGATGATCACATCAATGGGAAGATCATAGTCCTTTCCCTCAGAGAAGAAGCTAACAGATAAATAGAATGATTCAAATTTTGTGAGTAAAGTGGAGGTACACCCCCCCCAACTCTTAAAGAGGAGACAGAAATAATATAAATAAAAACCTAAGATATGAATTGGAGAAAGAAACAATGAAACCGTCTCAGCAACAGCAGTATTGCTTCCCTTGGACCAGCTTCACTAAACTTGATTCTCCCTCTTCAATTTGACTAGTCATAGTGTGGTCTCCATTAGTCTTTCCTTTTCTTCTCCAGAAAGTTGTGGTAAAGATGATAATAGGAGTCATCAAGGTATAGTGTGAAGACAAAAATGTAAAGAAATAAAATATGGAAATGACATCAAAGAAGACAAGGAGAATAAAAACAATGGATCAGATCAAGTAACCAGAGAGTTAGTTTGGGCTGGAGGCCTCATGATTTTGAGGGAGTTGAGAAACCATTGCTTAAGGTATATTAAAGAGGAAAGGAAATCAAATGATCATTTGGGAAGAAAATGATGGATAGCATCAGCACTGAAAGATTGTGATCAGGAAGACATCAATAACTCTAAACTCATTTGTCTACTTTCTCATCTCCATAAAATCTTTATGAGAATGACTTATACACACAAAAGGTAGCCTTGGTGAAAAGATGAAAAAGAAAAAGGCACTATAAATAATATTCAGCAGCAGGACACATCTTTAAACATACAATTGACTGAAAAATACAGAGATCACAATATATCCCACTCTGCTTATTGTTATTATAATAACTGGGCACTGACTTTCAAGATTTTTAAAGAGGGAAAACTCTTCCCAAATGGGGCAATCCTATGGCACAAAAAGGGAGCAGAAACCCTTGACCAATATTCCTACATCCTCATCTCTAAAAATAAACTTTATAAAAAAGATCTACATACTTTGAAAGTATCTTTGATTAAATTATGAGAAAGGAACAGATTGGCTTTTGAAGATGATTTTCTAGATTTTTCTTCAACATGCAATTCCATCAATAACACAAAGCTGACCAAAAGGAGATTCTATTGGTTTTTTAAATGAAAATAAAAACAAAAAAAATTTTGACTTGAAAGAGTTCCTACAATGCAAAAATGTGACACTCATTTATGTTTTAAGGTCAAATAAGATTGCTTAATAGATGCAACAACTGAGCTAACTTTGAACAATCTTTTTCAAAAAATATTTTATTTGTTTTCCAAATATATACAATAGTAGTTTCTATCTATCAATTTTGTAAGGTTTTGAATTTTACACTTCCCCACCCCCTTCTCTCCCTCCCCCACAGAAGGCAGTCTGATAATCTTTGCATTGTTTCTATGCTATACATTGATCGAAATTGGATCAATGTACACCATGGAAACAATGTAGAGACTGGCAAATTGCATTCTGTGGGGGGTGGGGGGTGGGAAGTAAGATTGGGGGGAAACTGTAAAACTCAAAATAAATTCAATCTTTAAAAAAATTTAATGTGTTGAGAGAAAAATCAGGAGAAAATAAAATATTAGAGATAGCAAAATTATGTAGTACATAAGATACCTTTTCTTTTGAAAAAATGAAGGTAATAAGCTTTGGTCTTTGTTCAAACTCCACAGTTCTTTCTCTGGATACAGATGGCATTCTCCATTGCAGACAGCCCCAAATTATCCGATTGCTGCACTGATGGAATGAGCAAGTCCATCAAGGTTGATCATCACCCCCTTGTTGCTGTTAGGGTGTACAATGTTCTTCTGACTCTGCTCCTCTCATTCATCATCAGTTCATGCAAGTCTTTCCAGGCTTCTCTGAAATCAACAATCTTTTGATGATCACTATCAAGAAAGATATGAATCAAATATGTTCACTAATGGTTTTTACCACTGTTGTGGAAGAAGTCTGGCATAAATCTCAAATAAAAGAGGCATCCCCTAGAGTATTTCAGATGTTCCTAGTTTTGGGTGACATCATTGTAAGGACTGCATTGAGCCCTGGAATACTACAGGTTCTCCTCAGGAAGTTAAGTGGTCAATCAAAGTGATCAAATTAGGCATCCACAATGGAAACATAAAGTGGATGATTAAAAAGTATTGCTTGGATTGTAAAATGCAGTGAGACAAGCATCCCATCGATTTGGTCTTTCAGTACAAGTATCTTAGATAAGCACTACAAGGGGGCAGCTAGTGGTGCAGTGGATAGATCACTGGCCCTGGAATCAGGGGGACCTGAGTTCAAATTTGACCTCAGACATTTAATAATTACCTAGCTGTGCAAACTTAGGCAAGTCAGTTAACCCCATTGCCTTGCCAAAAAAAAAAAAAAGATAAGCACTATAGGTGGACCTCAAATTGAATAGAAGGAAGAAAGAGTATGAGATTGACTTTAGAAAATTAAACTTTTCTTTCTTTCTTTTAGAAATTTTTTTCTGATACCTTTTATTTTTTCATCACTTTCATTTACAAATATATTTCTCCACCCCTTCATGGAAAGTTATCCCTTGTAACATAGGATAAAAAAAGAAAGAAAGAAAAAACAACTGCTCTAAACAACCAACCAGTCATTAATCAGGTCTGACAGTATGTGCAAGATTTGACAGGAGAGATTCTTAATCTTTTTGTGTGTCATTGACCCTTTTGGGAGCCTGCTGAAACTTATCAATACCTTCTCAGAATAATATTTTCAACTGTGTAAAGTAAAATACATGGGATTTTAAAGAAAACCAATTAAATAAAAATGCTGTTATTGAAATAGTCTTTAAAAACATCTTCGCAAGACCCCAGGTTAATAATCTCTGTTCCATACATAAAGTTCCCCACCTTTGCAAAGAAGGGAGGGAAGTACATTTTCTCTTCTCTTATTTTCAGCCAAGCTTGACCATTATCAGCTCATAGAATTGAAAGTATTTGTTTTTGTTTTTGTTTTTATTTTTATAGTCATTTTATATATATATTTTTCCTGATTCTGCTTAATTTACTCTGCATCAGTTCCTGTAAGTCTATCTGTGCCTCTCAGAATTCTTTACAGTTATCATTTCTTACACATTTCATTATCACATTCAAATATCACAATTTGTTTAACCGTTCTCCAATCAATCAATCAACATGCATTCACTGAGCATCTACTGGTAATGGACGACAACTTTGTCTTTATTTTGGTCTGTGATCCCATAGAAAGTACCAGTAGAAATATTTTTATGTATAGGGGACCTTTTTTCTGTCTTGGACATCCTTGGGGTAAAATACCTAGCATCAGAATGTCTGAGTCATAGGATATGAATATTTTAATCACATTTCCTTATCTCTTCTCTGGGACCAAGATTGGCTATTATAATTGGTCAGAAATGGAGCTCTATTTTAGTAAGGGATAGTCTTGAGCTATATTGTTTTTCTATTCAGTCTCCTTTATTCTGTATCAATCCATCTAAATCTTCCTCCATCAATCCTTGTTCATTCTTTCTTACCTGAACACTAGATCTGTTATCTTACTACCTTTGTTACTTTGAGTAGGTTCTTCCCCTTCTCTGCCCTCAGTTTCTTCCCTTCTAAAATGAGATTTAGACTTAATGAATTGTAAGGGTCTTTCTATTTTTTAATATAAATAGTTTTTGTTTTCCAATTATATACAATAGTAGTTTCTACCCATCATTTTTGCAAGGTTTTGAATTCTACAATTTCCCCCACTCTCTCCCTTCTCTCCCCCCAACAAAAGGCAGTCTGATAGTCTTTACATTTGTTTCCATGATATGCATATATCAAAGTTGAATGTGTTGAGAGACAAAAAAAATCAATGAATTATAAGGGCCTTTCTAAGAATGAATTCATGGAATCATAGATAAAGAGCTAGAAAGAATTTTCAAAGTTTATCTTGCTCAACCACTTCATTTAATTGAGGAGGAAACTGAGGCCCATAATGATGATGTGATGGGTCCAAAATTACTTAGATGGCAGAGTCAAAATTCAAGGCCAGATTTTTGAATCCTTAATCCAGAGATATTTCCCCTGCACCGTGTTTTACTCCTCAGTCAATGAATCCTTTACTGAAATATTTAAGAAATGCCCACTAGGGGGCGGCTAGGTGGCCCAGTGGGGGGGGCACAGCTTAGGTGGCGCAGTGGATAGAGCACCAGCCCTGAGTTCAAATTCCATCTCAGACACTTAATAATTACCTAGCTGTGTGACCTTGGGCAAGCCACTTAACCCCATTGCCTTGCAAAAAACTTAAAAAAAAAAGAAAAGAAATGCCTACTGTATGCAAAAGCAACTAGGGGGTACAGTGGATAGAGTGCCAAGCCTGGAGTCAGGAAGACCTGAGTTCAAATTCAGTCTTAGACACTTTACTAGCTGTGTGACCCCTGGGCAAGTCACTTAACCTTGTTTGCCTCAGTTTCTTTAACTGAAAAATGAGCTGAAGGAGGAGATAGCAAACCACTATAGTATCTTTCCCAAAAAAACCCCACTGGTGTCACAAAGAGTCAGATATGACTAATGGACAAAACCACAAAATAAAAAAAAAAACTATATGCAAGGCCCTATGAGAAATGCTGGTGAAGGAATGGGAGGAGATGAGGACAAAGAAATTGAGAAAATAGTGTCTGTTCTCCTGGAGCTGACATTTTCCACTTTTCTGCAGCTTAATTATGTTTTCATAGGATCATAGATTTCGATCTAGAAAGGCCTTTAGAGATCACCCTTGTCCAGCCCCCCTCATTTTACAAAGTAGGTAAATACTGAGACCCACAGAGGGGAAGTAATTCGTTCTAGGTCACATACATAGCAAGTGACTGAGTAAAGATTCAAATTTGTATCCTCTGTCTTGGAATCCTGATAGGGGTATCCAGCTCCCAAGCAGATTGTTCCATTTTCAGTGTCAGACTTTACATCTTAGAAATTAATGACTTATCATCTTGTTGATTGTCTGGGATTGAGTGATGGAGAAAATATTTACAATGTAGATTCAACTTCAAGGGGTATCCTGCATATTTTTTCCCCTAAAAGCTAGTTGCTAGACATTGGATCCAGGGCTCTTCTCACCAATAGCAAAGCTTTCTTCTTTGTGTTGGATTACTTGCAGTGACTAGTATATTGTTTTGTAAACGTCCTTTGGCCTTTTCTTATCTGGGTGTCTCTAATTGGGTCCTAACCCTCTTACTAGGCAGAATGCATTTCCTTTATTTCTCCTAGGTCTTTTGTATTCTTCTCCAGAGAGGTGCTCATTTCCTGGGGGCTCTATAATAGACATTGGGGACTTTGTAACTGGTCACATTGAGGCCTAGGCTTAGGTTGAGTTTGCCAAAATTCATTGATGAGGAGGGGTTGAAAGGAGAGGGCTGATGGTACCATTCAACTACAGAATGCTTAGGTTACTTTTACATCTAGGCAGTGGGAAAGTAGAACTAGGTAGATACCTTTAATCCAGTTCATCCACAAACATCTCAGAGAGTCACTGGATATTAAAGTTAGAGGGAACTTTAAATATAAATTAATTCATCCCTTTTTGACAGAGGAAGAAACTGAGGCTCAGAAAGGTAATGAAGGAAAAAGTCATATACTGAGGACTTTACAAATAAGATCTCGGGGCGGCTAGGTGGTACAGTGGATAGAGCACCAGCCCTGGAGTCAGGAGTACCTGAGTTCAAATGCAGCCTCAGACACTTAATAATTACCTAGCTGTGTGGCCTTGGGCAAGCCACTTAACCCCATTGCCTTGCAAAAAAACTAAAAAAATAATAATAAAAAATAAAATAAGATCTCATTTGATCTTCACAACACTCCTAGAAAGGAGGTATGTGCTAATATTAAGCCCATTTTACAGTTGAGGAAAATGAGGCAGAGGTTACCTGACTTGCCTGTGGTTGGCCAGTTAATGAGAATCTGAGGCTGGATTTAAAAACTCAGGTCTGACTCCAGATCCAGCACTCTATCCCACTCTACCATCTATCAGGGCTAAGACAAAGTTATTAGAAAACAGGAATTTTCTGACTCTTTACACACCTAAACATGCTAGGGGTTGGGGATGATGCAAAGTTGGAACAAGACACGGTCCTTACCCTCGCGAGGCTTATAGTCAAGAAGGAGACTTTAACACAAAGATAACTATAAGTAAGGGCCCTATGAGATATGCACTCCCCTCAATCTTCAACTCTGAAGACTGGGTTTATAGGGAAAATGATTATTTCATGTTCAAAATATTCTGGCTATAATCTTCCATGAGTTCTGCTTGGATGGAAATGAATTCAGAGAGAGGAAGAGAATGGGGAAGACGTAGAGACAGAGAGAAAGAACTGGGGTGAGGAGGGAAGAAGAGATAGGCTGAGATGTTTATGTGAAATTCCTAACAGGTATCCACATTCCCTTTAGAGTGAGTGTTTTCCAGTTCACTTAGCACCAGTGACAGGCAAGAATCATGGAAGGAAAGAAGAATTGTGGGAAGTGAAGGGCTAAATCTATTCTGAATAAACTGACATTTTGTTAAAGATATATTCAAAATTATAATTATCAGGTCATTTTTTTGTTTGCAAAAGAAGAAATCATATAGGACTTTGAGTGATATTTGCCCCAGCTTCAGTTTCCAGAGAAGTCCTTTTGTCTGACAAAGTAAATAAAACATTTCCATCCCCACGGATAACATAGATTCTTTTTCAAGAGCTGTTGTTTCCTCATAGGATCATAAAATCTCAGGGTTGAGAGGGACCTTAGACTTTTCTTAGTCCAACCCCTTTCTTTCACAGGTGAGAAAACTGAGGTCCAGGGAAGGAAGGTGACTTGTTTAATGTCACAGGGTCAGTAAGGGACAGAATTGAAACTTTTAGAACTGAAAAGGACCTTGAATACCATCATTAAGAGTTGCTTATATTCAATCAACTCCTTTATTTTACAGATTAGGAAACTGAGGCATAGAGCGGGGAAATAACTGGGCCAAGATCACTAGACTTAGTGAATAGAAAAGAGAGCATGTTCAAATTTGCAGTCACTAACATTTGCTTTAAGTTTGCTTTGTACATAGCATTCCTGGGAACATAGTTGGGGGTAGGAGTGGAGAGAGAGAGACCAAAGGGTCAGATTCTACCATTCCAGAAGTAGGACTTGGAGAAAGAAACACCTGGATTTAAATTCCAACTCTGACACCCACCGACTAAATGACAGAGAATCTGTATCCTTCACTGCTGGTCAAATAACTTCAGGAGGTCTAAAGGAAGGGCCCCCAGCACTGGGGTGGCAGATATGTTGGAGGGTATGCATTAGTCCAGAAGACAAGGCTAGCATGGATCAGTTAAAATCTGCATCATGGGTGAAGGCATTGGTCCTCTTCTAACATGAAGGATGAACAACACCATGCATCACTGGAGGAGAGAATAACCATAAGGAAAAGAATTATTACAGGTGCATTGGAATAGTGGAGTCCTTGAAAGATGTATATAGGCTGGAGCTTGGGAACTGGGAATACCTAGGCTTCAGTCCTAGCTGGGTGACATGATATGAGTCACCTGACTTCTTGATGCCTTAGTTTCCCCTTCTGTAAAATCAGGATTATACCTGTAGAACCCATCTCTGAGGGGGTGGAGGGGTGATTGGGCAGCTCTAAGGAGAAAATGTAGGTAAGGGGTGGGGGTTGCCAGCTTTCAAGGGCTATGGAAATGTCAGCTATTATTATTATTAAGGGGTTGTGAATGAGTGGGCGTAACCAGAGCTATTCTCCTGGAAAGGGCCCAGCTCCTGGTCCCTGTCAGGGGGGGTGCCAGAAGCCAGAAAGGTTGAGCCCTTTGGCCTCTGGCCCAGCTGGTGTTTGCCTTTGGTTTTCAGCCTGGGCCAGCTGCCTTCTTTGCATCTGTCCATCCCTTTGCCCCAAGCCAGGCCAGCCGGTTTGGCTGGGCCAGCACAGACGGTTTACCGGCTCCTAACCGTTTCTCCCCGGTCGGCCCCTCCCTCGGAGGTGCTCAAGGAATAAAAGACAGGACCTTAAAATTCCTGACCCTTGGCCTAGCATAAATCATCCCTCCCCCTTGAATGAGTAGCTGTTTACCTAGCTGAATTCACTCCTTGGAGCAGATAGGTTTTTACCTGATTATTCATAATGCTCTGAGGTCCAGGTGTTTCCTATCTTGAGCTCCAGGTGGCCCACATCGTGAATGTGAGGTGATGCCCGAGGAAGAAGCCTTGAATCTGGACCTGGGTTTACACCCTCAATTTCCTCCAACCAGTCCTTGGAGGTATTTGTGAATCCCATTTTCCTGATAGAGAAACTGAGGATTGGAAGGGGCTTGCCCAAGTCCACAGGGTGGTAAGTGTGGTCCCAACCTACACTCACTACCTACTAGTCTTAGTGTCCTGAGAATTTCTCTCTGAATAATATCCCATCATAGAGGTTCTAATCCCACTTCTTTTTGTCCCTTCATTTTATTAAAGATTTTGAGTTTTACAATTTCCCCTCCAATCTTACTTCCCTACCCCCACAGAAAGCAATTTGCCAGTCTTTACATTGTTTCCATGGTATACATTGATCTAAATTGAGTGTGATAAGAGAGAAATCACATCCTTAAGGAAGAAACATAAAGTATAAGAGATAGCAAGATCAGACAAGAAGATAGCAGGTTTTGTTTTTTCTAAATTTAAGATAATAGTCCTTGAACTTTGTTCAAACTCCGCGGTTCTTTATCTGGATAGAGATGGTATTCTCCCTTGCAGACAGCCTCAAATTGTCCCTCGTTGTTGCACTGATGGAATGATCGAGTCCATGAAGGTTAATCCTCACCCCCATGATGCTGTTAGGGTGTACAGTGTTTTTCTGGTTCTGCTCATCTCACTCAGCACCAGTTCATGCAAATCCCTCCAGGCTTCCCTGAATTCCCATCCCTCCTGGTTTCTAATAGAACAATAGTGTTCCATGACATACATATACCACAGTTTGCTAAGCCATTCCCCAATTGAAGGACATTTACTTGCCAATCCCATTTCTGATACTCTCTGTAAGACTGTGGAGAAGTCATTTAACCTTTCAAGTCCCCCATTTTCCTCATCTGTAAACTAGGGGTGGGGATGGGGGCTTGCAGCAGATGACTCCTTCCACTTCAAGATTCTTTGATTTGTTCAACCTTCTCCAATCGACTAACCTCCCCCCTCCATTCTTTTTTCCCCTGCTGTTTTGGTTTGGGACCTGTCTTCCTTGGAAATGGACCAGCTAACTCCTCCAGCATGGATGTGGGGACTTCTCTTGTGTGATTCCCTCCCATTCAGGGCTGCTGTCCAGAAGAAACTGCTCAGCATTTCCAAATGGTACTCCTGGGCTTCTCAAAAAAGGCAGAAGCTGGGAAATCCAACTGGCCTTTGCTGGCCTCAGCTCTGGAAGACTGCCCCTCCCAGATCAAAGCTCCCAGTTCTTTTCTTTTAAATCCATATGCTCTTTGTATTTGCTTTTGTAATGCAATTCAGTTGTCTGTCATACTTTTCCTCTTATTAGGATCACTGGATGTCCCTTATGGATCTATTAGTCCAATTCCCCTCATTTTACCCAGGAGGGGGAGAGAGGCCTCCAGACAGGGGGAAGGGACTCACCCAAGTTCACTACATGAATGAGTGGAAGAGCTGGAGCTGGCACTCTCCCTTAACTCCAAGGAAGTCTAGATCTGACCTTTCCCCAATTTAGAGTATCACCTCCTTAAGGGCAGGCACAGGCTTCTTTTTCTGACTTTGCAGAGCTTAGCACATCATCCAAGATGAATGCATACTTTGCCATCCCTCCCTTCCAAGATGAATGCATGCTTTGCCATCCATCCCTCCCTTCCAAGATGAATGCATGCTTTGCCATCCCTCCCTTCCGAGATGAATGCATGCTTTGCCATCCATCCCTTCCGAGATGAATGCATGCTTTGCCATCCCTCCCTTCCAAGATGAATGCATGCTTTGCCATCCATCCCTTCCGAGATGAATGCATGCTTTGCCATCCCTCCCTTCCGAGATGAATGCATGCTTTGCCATCCCTCCCTTCCAAGATGAATGCATACTTTGCCATCCCTCCCTTCCAAGATGAATGCATGCTTTGCCATCCCTCCCTCCCTTCCGAGATGAATGCATGCTTTGCCATCCCTCCCTCCCGAGATGAATGCATGCTTTGCCATCCCTCCCTCCCTTCCGAGATGAATGCATACTTTGCCATCCATCCCTCCCTTCCGAGATGAATGCATGCTTTGCCATCCTTCCCTTCCAAGATGAATGCATACTTTGCCATCCATCCCTCCCTTCCAAGATGAATGCATACTTTGCCATCCATCCCTTCCAAGATGAATGCATACTTTGCCATCCATCCCTCCCTTCCAAGATGAATGCATACTTTGCCATCCCTCCCTTCCAAGATGAATGCATGTTTTGCCATCCATCCCTCCCTTCCAAGATGAATGCATACTTTGCCATCCCTCCCTTTCAAGATGAATGCATGCTTTGCCATGCATCCCTTCCAAGATGAATGCATGCTTTGCCATCCCTCCCTTCCAAGATGAATGCATACTTTGCCATCCCTCCCTTCCAAGATGAATGCATACTTTGCCATCCCTCCCTTCCAAGATGAATGCATACTTTGCCATCCCTCCCTTCCAAGATGAATGCATGCTTTGCCATCCCTCCCTCCCTTCCGAGATGAATGCATGCTTTGCCATCCCTCCCTCCCGAGATGAATGCATGCTTTGCCATCCCTCCCTCCCTTCCGAGATGAATGCATACTTTGCCATCCATCCCTCCCTTCCGAGATGAATGCATGCTTTGCCATCCATCCCTCCCTTCCAAGATGAATGCATACTTTGCCATCCCTCCCTTCCAAGATGAATGCATACTTTGCCATCCATCCCTCCCTTCCAAGATGAATGCATGCTTTGCCATCCATCCCTTCCGAGATGAATGCATACTTTGCCATCCATCCCTTCCGAGATGAATGCATACTTTGCCATGCATCCCTTCCGAGATGAATGCATGCTTTGCCATCCATCCTTTGTAGGATGAACGGAGGCTATGCCATCTATTCCTTCCGTGCCCAACACGAGTGGTGTGCGTGCCAGAGGTCATCTCCAGTTTGATGAAGGGGGAATTATTAAGAAAAAAATTCTCCCCTGGGCTGGGGCCAGGTGAGTCCCAACGGCGTTTTCTCAGTGGCTTCTCATCCAGCCCAGGCTCCCTTACTCTGCCCCTCCAGCCTTCTCTGGCCAGCTCTGCCAGGTTCCCCGGCCCCTAACGGGAGGATGAAACGTGAGTGGGGAGCAAGATGGCCCTGGGGAGGGAGTGAAGGGAGCAGGAGGCCTGGGCCAGGCGGAGCTAGCCTAGCGGGAAGCCGGGAAGGGATGTGTGAGACACAGGGCTTCCCTCCTGGGGGGCCGAGATGGAAATGAAGAGCCCCCCCCCCCCAACCTCGGCTGCCGGGAAAGGACAATGGGATGCTGGGGCTGCCGGGACGTTAGGGCAGATGGCCAGCCAGCAGGACTGGGGAGGAGGGTGCCCCCCTCGGAGACCGGGGCGCTGCCCTCCCTTCCCCCCGTCCCCCGAGGGCCCTCCAGGAAGCAGGGATGTGTGTGCTAATGTGTTAATCCTCCTATTCAGAGGGCCGCTCCCCCCCTACTGCGGGGAGCCGCGGCAGCCTCGGCCCGGCCCGGCCCGGCTTGCCAGCCCCGGGCCAGCCTTCTCCCGGCCTAATTACCGCACAAAAGGGGGAGTTGAGGCCCGCTGTCGGGCCCTGGGGGCAGGCTCCGCCGAGCCCGGCCCGCCGGGGCCTCCACAGGGCGGGATTTCAAAGTCTCCAGCCGCTCCTGCTCGGGCGGAGCCGCCCGGGGGCCTTTTTCATTCATTGGGCGCAGGGCGGGCCGGGAGGGGCCCGCGGCTGGGGAGCGGGGAGGCATGCCCCGCTGCCATTGGCCGAGCGCCCCCGCGGCCGGCCAATGGGGACGGCCGTGGTCTGGGCCTCCCGGCCCCCGCGCTCCCCGGGCCCCGGGCTTCCAAGGCGGCCTCCTGGCCTCACCTGGCTACCTTAGGGGCTGCTTATCCCGGGAAGGCAGGAAGTCGGGGCTCACGGTTCCCCCGGCTTGGCCTCCCAGCTGAGCTGGAGAGAAGATGGGGCTGCAACGCGGCTTTCTTCCCATCAGCCCTTCGGAGTAGGTATTGCCAACGGGAGTATCCCCATTTTACAGACGGAGAAGTGTGGTTTCAGGGAAGCTTCGAGATTGGCCTGTGGCCTCAGAAAAAAGTAGTAGCCAATGGCGGCCCCAGTATATTTCCCATTCTTCTTGCACTGTCTTTTGGAGTTCCTGACATCCTTCAGAGCTGGAGGGAGCCTTAAGCCACCTAGTTCAACTCCCTCGCGTTCTGATAGAAGAAAAAACGGAGACTAGAGAGGTTCAATGACTTGCCCAAAGTCACACAGCAATGGGCAGAACTGGACTTTGCAGCCGGGTCCCCTGACTGATTCTAGCACTTTTACATACTTCTATCACTCCACCTCTATTTGATTTTTCCTTAAATAAGCTGCTTTTTGTTTGTGTTCTTTTGGGGGAGGGATTATAAATTGTTAGAATGACATAATTTCCACAAAAATTTGTTAGATTAAATTACAGGTTGGAAGCCCACACACACAGCTTGGTCTTCTGAACCCTAAGAGAAGGAAAAACAGGTTGTTGGTGTTAGAAAAATCAGAGATCACACTTGCAGGTTGTTTATACCGTCCGAGGTAGGCTTTAGTCTTAGAGTTGTAGAAAGGAGACTTAGGTTGAACCCAAAGAGAGAAGGAAGGGTGGGATCATCAAATCACAGACTGTCAACTTTCCATAGGTCTGGCTGCCCAAACCTTGTCCTTAGAGCTTCGAGGGTTACAAATATGGCAGCTTCTCCCTTTCCACCACAACCCTGGGAGGCAGGTAGGACAAGCTTCAGCTCCATTTTGCAAAGGAGGACAGAAGCTTGACAGAGTGAAGTCAAGAGTTAGAGCAGGGAATGCTCCCCTATCTTGGGCTCCTGAGATCAGGACTATTTCCACTATATGGAGATCTAGTCCACCTCTGTCTTATTTTACAGAGAAGGAAACTGGACCCCAAAGGGGGGAGATAAACTTGTCCAAGCTGGTCTGCCAGATTGGGAATTTAACTTCTTGTCTACATATGGATCCTCATATGTTTGGGGGGTGATTCATTAGGGGTAGATTCATTCCCACCCCCCTAATTGCCCATTTCACTCTGGGAACCAAGTTGGCCTACCCTAGACAGCTAACCAGGGTGATTGCTTTGGATATATGATGTACTAGATTTAAATTACTTTCATGTAACATATTACCCCCTAAAATCAACAATTATCCTGATTGCTATTGTTTCTATTATTTCTCAAAAATATTTGGGAAATTTGGTTGCCCAAAAAAAGAAGTTCCCATAGGAACCTTCCTTAGAAATGGGGTAGCATAGTGGGATAACTGAATGTACATTAAGGCCCAGCTGAGGAGAGATATTAGTTCCTGGAAAGGCTGCTGATGGTGACCTTGCTGGTGTCTATCCTGCCCTTTATTTTAATGCTACAAGAAGGGTCTGAGGGCATTTGTTAATTGACCTTAACATTTTCCCTTCTATTTGCAACCCCTTATAAATAACAGATCTGATGTCAATATAAGAGATTTTTTCCCCAAAACCTAGAACTAGAATTGATTACAATAATTTGGTAATAACTTGCTCTCACAAAGAAATGATAGGATTTCAGTCTCTGCTTAAGGGATGGGGGAATCTTTCTTTCTGCTAAAGTCTATTTGGATATTTATAACCTCATTTGAGGCCATACAAAATTATCAATTTTAAAATTAGCCTGCTTTTTGGTAATAAATTTAACTAATTCACTCCTATAAAGTTCCTATATTTATTGAATTTCAAGTCCCACCTGTGGTTGAATTGATATGGCCTGATGATCCTCTACTTTACTATGTGATGTTTGGGCATCCTCAGAAGGGCTGAGTGTGAAACTAGAGTTTACTTGCTCTAATCTGACACATCTGCTTCCAGTCCTCACCTGGGAGAGCCTCCTTCATCTGAGCATAAATAAAAAGCTGGAAAGGCCCCGAGAAGTCTTCCCATCCAATCCTTTCGTTTTTTTACAGATGAGGTTCAGAGGTATGAAATGAGTTGCCCAAGGTCACAAGGGCAGGAAGTGGCAGAGTCAGAATATGAAGTATATCCCAGCAGAATGTAAGCTCTTAGAGGACAGGAACTGACAATTTTCTAACCCTCTCCCAGGTATTTAATAAGAGACTTTGTCCATACATAGTAGCTACCTCCATCAGTGTTCCTAGAACTTTTTCTCTTGTTGATCTGTTAAATAGGAGCCAATCTAGTTAGGCTATTGGAAACCCTTCAAAGTTCTAGTCTGTTTTTAGACCCCTGTTGACCCTTTGCAGGCATTTTTGCTTCTCTTCCCCAATACACTGTTTTCTACAGTGTATACTCTATCATGTTTTTCCTTGCAGTTTCTTAACCTGGGATCCAGAACTAAGCAGGGGAGGGGGCAAAAGTGTTATCTTTATTTTCCCTTACTTCTAGCTCATTTTTAACATTTTCTTAAGTCACTGACAAAGATCACTGAGAGAAGTAAGGCAGGAGAATGCCCTAAAGGGTCCATGACACTAAGAATTCTGGGGGCAGCTAGGTGGCACAGTGGATAGAGCATTGTCCCTGGAGTCAGGAGTACCTGAGTTCAAATCTGGGCTCAGACACTTCATAATTACCTAGCTGTGTGGCCTTGGGCAAGCCACTTAACCCCACTGCCTTGCAAAAAAAATAAAAAAGATAAAGAATTTTGCAAGTCTCCAGGCCACCTACTACTGAAAGAACTCAGATTCTCAAAATCCTCATTTTGCCTGGAATCTCAGTTCAGGTGCTACCTCCCCTCACCTTTCCCTTTTCAAGTATTTTTATTGGATACCTTCTGAATTTTTTTTACATCACTTTCCCAATGAATCACTCTCTCTTGCAATAGCAGCCTCTATTGTAACAAATATATAACCTCAAAACAAATGATCTCCCTGGCTTTGGGTGAAAATGAATGCCTCAGTGTTCTCACCTTCCTTGAATTTTTCTGAGAGCTCTTAGTCTGGATAGAAGTGTTCTGTCCTTAGTTTGTGCTTGCACATTTCAGATCACTGCCTCCCTTCCCTCCCAGCAGAATTTAAGCTCTTAAAGGGAAGAAATGGGCACTTTTCGAACCCTATCCCATCTGCTTAACAAGAGGCTTTGTCCATACATAGTAGGTACCTCCATCAGTGTTCCTAGAACTCTTTCTCCTGTTCATCTGTTAAATGGGAACCAATCTATTCAGGCTACTTACTGGAAACCTTACAAAGTTCTAGTCTGCTTGTAGGCCCCTGTTGACCCTTTGCAGGCACTTTTTTGCTTCTCTTCCCCATTACACTGTTCTCTGCCTTGCATTCTCAATATTTTTCTTGCAAATTTTTCTTAAACTCTTTCTCAGGAGGCTTTGGTTTGCTTCCCTCTTCTGATTTCCCCTGAGCATTTCCAAACTCTTCGAGTGAAAGTATGCAAGTCGAGACTTGTGGGTAACAAGTTAGGACTTGTGGGGACACTTGGGGCTGGAGGGGGAGGGTCGACACCGAGATCTGCCAACAATCCTCCCCCCTCCATTCGACTGAAGGCAGAGCTTATGTTATTGGGACAACATAAGGCCCCAGATTTTCAGGAATGAAATCTGAGAACAGTATGTCAACATATTGCTCTGATGGGTCTTGGAATATACAGTAGATGGATTTCTTTGTGCTGGGAAACATTAGGGAGGTCAATTTGCTTTTCGGATTTTTCCCCCTTTTCCTTTCTTTCTTTTTTTTTTTAAAGGCAGGGGTTCATTCTTACCCTCTAAAGTGGTGGTATTAGATATCTTCCAGATAATGCACTTGATGGTTGTGGAGACTTCAGGTTCAAACAGAATGCCTCAAGGCACACAGCTTTTATGTATCCAGTTACCAGTTCTTCAGTTCACAATTAATGTTTTTCAACAACTACTGCTGGCCTGGGAGGAAACACAGAAGTGACCAATCAAATCAAGTAATGATGAACTTAAGAGCCATAAAGACCCAGGTGCAAAGGACTCCAAAGAACAGCAGCTGGGTGCACTGGAAAGGACACCCAGTTTGAGGGAGTCAGAAACCCTAGGTGGGAGCCCAAGCTCTCCTTTGGATTATCATTTAACCTCCCTGCACCTCAGTTTTCTCATTGTTAAAATTAGAGTGTTGGACAAGATGGCTTCCTAGATCCCTTTGAGCTCTAAAGGTGTGATGCTGTGTGTGATTTTGGACAAATCACCCTATCTCCCTGGGCCTCCTTATTTGTAAAATGAGGGGTTGGACTACATGGCCTCTGAAGAAGTTGTTTCTAGTTCTATGTCTATGATCCTAAGACATTTTCCTTCCCTGGACCTCAGTTTTTTCTCTGTAAGATAAGGAGGTTGGATTCAATGGTTCTTGAGGACCCTTCCAGCTTTAGATCCCAGATCCTATGATTCTGAAGAGCCCCCAAGACAGGAACAGTTGCCTCATCAGAGGTGGGAGAGAGAGGACCTGTGCTTGCTTTTTTCAAAAGGAGGGCCAACAGTAGATGGAATGGCAGATGCTTGACGTATTAAAATATGCATGGAAGATTTAGATCATGTCCAGTCTCTGAATTCCCAGAAACAACTGAACAAGGGGAGTCTATGGATTAAAAACTTGTGACCCATTCTGATGCTGTGGCTGTTTCTCCAAATCTCTGTTCTAACCCATGCTAATACTCGGGTGCTCTGCCCCCTTCCCCCACCTAGGAGACACCTGGAATGTACCATTTGACTCAGTAACAGCATTAATGGGAACTCTTCTGTTAAGCAAAGACCTCTGTGGGATTAGCCATGTTTACATCCATCCAAGATCAATGGAAGAAGGCCTCTCCCCCTCCCTTGAAAGCTGTGGTGTTGTCTCCCTCTCTTCCTACTCAGAAAGAAGCATTGCCTGGCCTTTCTGGTACTGGTGGCAGACAAAGCTGAAGCTAAAGTTTCAGAGGCGTTTGCCTCTTAACCCAGCTTGTCAGCAGCTCATTATGGCCTTTAAGATGGCCATGAGTCGGAAAGAGATATTAGATTTGACTAATCACAGATTCACACTGTGTTCTGATGACACTTCTTTCTGAAATACCATGTAGAGGACATCTGTTAGTTGGTGATTTTTGGAATTCACCATGGGCACATGCAAAAAAAAAAATGATGCATCTTTCAATACTAAAGGGATATGGGCTTGTATTTGTGTGAGTTGTCCTTCTTCCAATGCAGATTGCAGCTCTTCCACCCCTTCAGAGATTATTTCTTGGGTTTCTATGGCCAAAAATGGATCTCTTGGTGACCAGATTTTGAGCAATGAGCCTGTCTCTGGGTAGCCTCTTTCTTCTGTCACTTCAGCTCACCCATCCCTTTTCATACCCTACAATTCTGATCCATGTCTTCCCATAGGTCCTACTTGGAAGATTTTCTCAACCTCCTTAGAGGCCTCTTTCCCTGAAATTGTTTAACATTTAGCTGGTACAGGTATAGTGGAGTTGTCCATCTCTCATCCCTTGCTCTTTGACTCTCCAGTTTCATTCTCCAATCCTTCAGGGTCTCCTTTATGGCCTTTCTTGCTTCAGTTGGGGGTTGCATTCTGGTCATAGCCTATTCTTGCTTATCATGCATCTCTCAAATCACCTCACCACTAATCTATGCCTCTTGATTTATTTGCCATAATTCATGTCCTTTGAATCACCTGCAACTATATAGAATCATTGGGAGATTGTATTCAAAAGGTAGATTTGGGTTTTAGGGTGAGACACATGGTCATTGAAAGAGTAGCATAATTTTCCAAAGACAGTGTAGTTCATTATCATTCTTACTTTTGAGACTGAGATTAGCTCATTGTTTTCCCACACTACTTATCCTAAGTATATGTACCAGTTCAACAATTTGTTCTGGGCCTGGCTTAAGTCAACGTTTCAAATTCAGTCTTGGAGCAAAATGGAACACCTATAATCCATCAAACATATGACCAAAGGTACTTCCTTAACAAGAATAAGCAAAGATTATTCAGCAAGGATACAACATTGATTCACTTGATCAGATCAGAGAATATATGTTAAATGCCTTGCAGCTTTAAAGCAGGATGTAAATGCTAGATGTTGGGTATTATTATTTACTGTTAATCCCAGATTCCCCCACCTCTTTATGTATGTATCACAGTGGTTTACCTAGTCAGAATCATGTGTCAGATTTTTAGAACTCCTAACGCGACTTTTGCACTTAGGTGACCAGGAAAGTAAATCAAAAGTATGAGCCTAGGGGTGGCTAGGTTGCACAGTGGATAGAGCACTGGCCCTGGAGTCAGGAGGACCTGAGTTCAAATCCGGCCTCAGACACTTAATAATTACCTACCTGTGTGGCCTTGGGCAAGGCACTTAACCCCATTGTCCCGCAAAAAAATAAAAAAAAAGTTTGAGCCTCAGTCTCCTGAACCAATCAAGTTTTGAGCCTTGTTTCTTTGCCTTTTAGCGGGAAAAGCCTTATCTACAGGGAAGAGACTTAACAGATGTTCCTAGCACACCATCTAATTGTTTATCATAGCTGGATGGTAGATACTTTTCATCTACTTAGTTTTTTCTGATTACAGTAGTGAGGCTGTTCTATTTTTTGGAGAATTGGGGATGTCAATCCTATAAGGTTTTGGGACTCAGTTCAATTAGATTACAAGTTTGTCATCTGAAAACAGGAGTCATTTGGAGGATATCACTGACTATAGGGAACCTTTCTTCCATTTGCATCCCGCTCAGGACATTTTCTATAATAGTGGCAATCAGTTTTGGTGAGCACATCTTATATTACTTTAAAAAATGCATGAGAAACTTTTTGGAAGAGAGTCCTTCCCACTAAAGTTCTCCTTTCTTAGGTGTATTTCACTACCATCCTGTTTGCCCTAGTTGGTCCCTATATGTAGCCCTCCTGGGTTTTGATTCGATTTAATTCTCCTAGCTTCTCTCTCTTGTGTTGGGATTTAGGGTTTTACTATTGGTGTTTGTTCTGCTCCTTCCTGTTTTCTTTGATAGAAAAGATGGGAAAAAAATTAGAGATCCCTTGATCCTACATCTAGAATGGCCCTCAGGCCATTTAGTCCAATTCTCTCCTTTTACAGAAGTGGGAACTAGGACTCAGGAAGGGCTTTATACTGGCACATATTGGCTCTGAGACCCTAGACAAACCACTTAATCTCTCATTATGCAAGGCTACTCTTTAAGTCAGGAAACTATAGAGAAGGGGCCAGCCAGTATTAGTAGAAGGAACTTCCTCATCTGGAAGTTCCCTTATCAATGAAATCATAGATCCTGTTCCTATTCTTATTCATAAGAAAGATACTTTTAAGTCACAGCTGGCCAATTTGCCTCAGAGTGAAATGACTTCATGAGTGTTCTGTACCCATCGTTCCACAGAGACTTGGTCTTCTAAGTTTTAATTAAATAACTTATTTTTGACTCCCATTATTTTTGGCTAGGGAGTACAGATCAGAACCATACCAAAGGCTATTATATACAGAATGGATGTACGAGTTGTTCCAACTGTGGTATTTTATGAGTCTTAATAGATTTCAGAAATGGGAATTAGTTTTTACTAGTGGTATACCCTTGGGCAAGTCCTTTCCTTCTATAGACTTCAGTTTCCTCATCCGTAAGATGGAGATTGGACTAGACAATTTCTTTATCTCTAAAAGTCCTTCCAGCTCGAACTTTCTTTGAACCTCTGAACCCAAGTCAGTGGTAGTTGCCTTCAGCATTACATAGGCCCTCACAGTTTTTATCATGTAGCATGTTGCAATGGACACAGGCCTGGACTTGCAGAGAGACACCCTCTGTTCAAATTCCAGCTCTGTGGCTTACTAGTTGTATGAACTTGGGCAATTCCCTTCTCTTTTCTGGGTCTCAGTTTCCTTATCTGTTCATTGAAGGGGTTGGGCCATATGACCTCTTCCAGCTGTGACATTCTATACATTCCTCTTTTGGGTTTCCTCTAGACCCCTTCCAGCCTTGGGGACCTCTCATGACGACCCCCTGTTTTTCTCAGGGTCTTGGCCTGTGGTGGCTGGCTTTCAGCCACTGTCGGTAATGTCAGTCATCAGTCACCAAGGCCCACATGTTAAGCCGTATTGCCCCGTAGGACAAAAGCATCACCCTTGACATCTCCATCCATTGATGCAGTGATTGATTGGGAGAGTAGTTAGGAGACCAGCGGGAGGCAAGCAGCCAGGTGCTGGAAAGATTGAGCAGGGGCTCAAACGGAACATTGAATGGGCTCCACTCGGCTACCTGGTCAGCTAGGGCAGGGACAGGCATAAACAAGCAGTTCTGTAATGCTCTGTGTGTGTGAGTCAGAGGTCATGGGACCCTGGCCAGCTCCTTAGAAATGTGATCCTTAGGTAAGCATGAGAAAATACCATACTGTCAGACTGAGTATCGGAATAATAAATACAGAGCTGCTTTCAAATGCAACTCAAGATTCAGGGAGTTCCTGTACTGCTCCTCTGCAGGGATGGGACCAGCTAGGACAGGCCTGGGTGGAGCGAGAGGCACGGTGATGAAGAAGCTGCTACATCTCTTCTATGTTCATGGCTCTTTGAGCCTGCCTCCATCTCTCTCTCTCTCTCTCTCTCTCTCTCTCTCTCTCTCCCTCTCTCTCCCTCTCTCCCTCCCTCCCCCTCTCTCTCCCTCTCTCTCCCTCTCTCCCCCTCTCTCTCCCTCTCTCTCCCTCTCTCTCCCTCTGTCCTTCATGGCACTGTCCTCCCAGATTTGTTGGGAGGAACAAGACAGATAAAGTGTGGCAAGCCCTTTGCAAACCAGGAAGAAGCATAGAAAGTGACCCCCAAGTCTTTGCTACAGGCAGGGTGTAAGCCTTATTAGTTTATGAGATCTCCAAGGAACAATGGAGGGGTAGAGAGAAGTAGATTCTAGTTTGCTGGAAAGATTGTAGGAAGATAGGTGGAGATTTGGATGGAACCCCAGAGGCAGATCTCATCTAACTCTTGTTTTATGGATAAATAAACTGTGGCCCTGGGAGGTGAAGTTGAACTTGAAAACATCTCTGTGATTAGTAATTCAGGGTTCATTTTGACAATATGGTGTTATCTCATGTTTTAGAGGTCATTGTGTTCAACCCTCTCGTTCTGCTGAGGAGGAAACCCAAGGGCCAGGTGAGTCAAGGGATTTGTTCAGGGTCATGTAGATAGAAAATATTAGAAACAGGATTTGAATCCAGCTCCTCTGACTCCAGAGGAAAAATGCTCTTTTTTTAAAGTTTTTTTGCAAGGCAATGGAGTTAAGTGGCTTGCCCAAGGCCACACAGGTAGGTAATTTAAGTGTCTGAGGCCAGATTTGAACCCAGGTACTCCTGACTCCAGGGCCGGTGCTCTATCCACTGCGCCACCTAGTTGCCCCTCACTTCCACTTATCACAGGAACCTCATGCACAGTAACACAGGCAGTCCATCTTCTGCTCAAACACTTCTAGGGATGAAGAATTCACTTTCTCACAACTTAGGGTTTTGAACATGGGAAAATGACATGATGAAATATAGTATTTAAAGAAAAAAATGCATCATGGTATTTCCTGCATGTATGTCCTGAGGAAAAGAGTGAGGAGTAGAGATTAAAAGAGATCAGTTAAGAAGTTGTTATAAGAGAGGCAAAATTAGTTGTTTGCTTATGTAGTCAGTGGCTGAATTTATAGTGGTACCAGGGAGTTACTGTATTTCCCCATGTATAAGATGCACTTTAATTTTGGGACCTGAAGTTTGAAAAAAAAGTCTTACATAATGTTATTGAACTCAAGTTTTATTCATCTCCTCATTAATGTCCAAACTCCCATCCAGGGGCGGCTAGGTGGCACAGTGGATAGAGCACCGGCCCTGGAGTCAGGAGTACCTGGGTTCAAATGTGACCTCAGACACTTAATAATTACCTAGCTGTGTGGCCTTGGGCAAGCCACTTAACCCCATTGCCTTGAAAAAAAAAAACACCCATCCATGACCTTGTCCTCATCTGTGTTTGATGAGTAATCAGTGTCTTAGGATAGGCTCTGCCTGCTCTCTTGCCTGAGCTCTGGTCTATGATTGACTACAAGCACTCCCTGGGAAAAATGCTTCTTAATGATGAGAGCTGACTGGGTTGTCACAAGGAATAGTGAGTTATTCGTCACTGGGGGACTTAAGGCAGGTAGGTATTGGGTGGACACCTCTCAGGATTGTAGGGCGAGGGGCATCCAGTGGATTTGGTGTCAGTTGAGATCCCTTCCACCTCTGAGATTCCACTGGATTGATGTGGAACTTCTTGGAACTCATGTGACCTCTGTGGGACCTCTGTGGGCTTTCCCTCATAAATGGGAACATTATGTTACATGATCTCCTAGACTTCTTCCATCTCTGTATACTATTATTCTCTGATCTTTGACTTTCCTGTTGAGCAAAATATCTTACTTTTCCTGTTTCTCATTGTTGTTTTTTTTTTTTTTTAAAGAACAGACAACTCTCTTGGAGCCAACATTCTTTGACCCATTCCACACTCAGTTCCATAGTTCTCTGCTCTTTGCTGGTGGGGTAAAAAAGGTCTGGGGAGGGGTGGGAGAGGAGAGAGGGATCAGGAAGGAGAGAAATGCTAGAGAGATTGAAGGAATACTGGCAAGAATGACCTGTATGACAGATGACTACAGGATCATAGATTTATATCTGGAAGGGACCTTAGTTGCCATTAAGTTTAACCCTCTCATTTAACAGATGAGTATACTAAAGTACAGATAGGGTTTAAGTGACTTGCTCAATGTCATGCAGTTAGTAACTGAAGTAGTATTTGAATTAATATCTTCCTCACTTGACATTATAAAAGGCTATGTCTAAGTATATATAATTGAACTGCTTAGTGACTGAAGTCCTTTGCAATTCTCACATTCTGTGATACTCTTCCCTGTACCAGCCTGTGATATTGCCCACAGTCCTCTTAAGCTCTAGTTGGTAAGTGTTCATCAGTCAAGTCAGAATCCTCAGCCCTCACTTCCCTCAACTATCTCTTTGTTATATTAGACATTTACTCATCCTGAATTGGCATTCTGGCCCACTTGGAAGACCTTTGGAGATTATAGACTGAACTAAGAGAGCTATTGGCCCAGAAGATCATTTGATACAATGAAAAGCTGAAATCCTGCCTCCATGGGATCACCCAAGATCTTATTACAGAGTTGGCGCACATCATGAGTCAAAACTGTTTCATCATTTTCTGACTCTAAAGAGTTATCACTTATTCAGAGGAATTGGATCTTCTAGTAGGATCTCAGATTTTTATCCCTCCCCTTACAGTCTGCATAACGACTTGTTGAGGATAATGGAGAGGTGATTCCTAGCCTAGGCATGTCCTGGACTAGAGGCTCTCTCTGATCTCTTAAACTTTGAAATTATCATGCTTATTCTTTAGTGTTTTATTCTGGTTGTAGTGAGATATAAAGAAAGGGATATAGGGATAGAGACTGGATCTGGGATTTTGTTGATATAGGGAACTCCTCCTACCAATGCAGGTTGTTGGCACCTTGCAATTCAGAGTTTCAGATGCCCAGGGCACTTAAAGGGTCTAGGTAGGACTTAAACCTAGGTCTCCCCTTCGAGGCTAGTTTTCTACCCATAATACCCCAGTGCAATTCTTTTATAGAAAGGAAAAATTTAAGAAATATTAGTTATTGGATGAAGTTATCCAGACTACCAATACAATAATGCATGACCTTATTTGTTATTAGTGATTGGAGCAAGGGAGAGGGCCCAAGAGGGATGAGAACTTCCATGAAATAAATCTTTAACATAAGCAATAGTTATTTGACTGAAGAGACTGATACAGAAGCACTAGAAACTTATCAAATAATTCAGATTTTAGAGGCTCATAGAGAAGATAGAAATAGCAAGCAACTGAGAACAAATAAAAATGATCTCAAAAGAATAATGTCAGAAAGATGAAAGTCTAGAGTGAGCTGAGACTGACTGTGAATGCCAAGGACACAACCACCTAGAGGGAAAAACATTTAAGCTGTGTTGTAGGGGTGGGGGAATGAGACTATTGATTGGGGTCAAATGGGGGTGATAAGGTGACACTATTCAGCTCTTTCTTTTCCTTTCCCAAGGATAGTGGACTTTGGGTAGGGAATGGTAGAACAAAATTGGTTAGTAGGGAATGGAAATCTGTCATACATGGGGAGGTGTTTAAATAGCAATTAAATGCTCCCAGAAAATTCAAGATACCAGGACTGGAAAAATCACACAATAGACTACTAAATGACCTGGCAAATCTCATTGCTTACTGAGCCACTGTCTCTGATGCATCTTCGAGAACAGGATATGTCTCTTTGGGGAGAACAAGGACTATTTTCTTTTGTCTTTGTATCCCCACCATCTAGGACAGGGTTTTGTGCATGGGCAGAATTTAAGAAATGGTTGTTGCATTGATTTGAATCTTGTAGAACAGGAGTGGACACATGGACCAGTTTTAAGAAAAGGGATCTTAGAACTCTAGAGCTAGAAGGGACCTCATAGGGCACTTAGTCCAAGCCTATCATTTTACAGAAGAGAAAACTGAGACCCAGACAGGGAAAGGGGCTTGGAATCACAAGATCATTGATCTAAAACTGGAAAAGACTTCAGAGGCTAGATAATTCAACTCTTTCATTTTTACAGAAGAGGACTGGGATGGTAGTGGTGTCATGGGATAGAAGGGGGCATGGAAGAGAGGTGGTAGGACTTGGCAACAGGATAGATATGGGAGGACTAGAGAAAGTAAGGAGTTAAGAATGACATCTAGATTTTGAGCCTGGAAGGATGGTGGTACCCTTGATAATAGTAGGGAAAGTAAGGAAGAAGGATTTAGGGAGGAACATAATGAGTTCAGTTACAGACACGTTCAGTTTAAGATTTCTATAGGATATCTAGTTTGAGATATCTAATAAGCAGTTGGAGATGTGAGAGGAGGTCAGCAATGGGGTTAGGGCTGGATAAGTCAATCTGGAAATCATCAGCACAGAGATAATTGACTCCATGGGAGCTGATGAGATCAACTAGTAAAATTGTGTAGTGAGAGAAGAGAAGAGGGCCCGGACAGAGTCTGGTGATAAAGAGGTATTACCTGAATAAAAATCGAGCAAGAGAGACTGGAGAGGAGTGGTCAGACAGGTAGAAGGAGAGAGTCCCCAAAACCTGGAGAGACATCAGTGTCAAGACTGACAGAGAGGATGAGAAGGATGAGGACTGAATAAAGGCCCTTAGATCTGCAAGTCAGATCATTGGGAACAGTAGTGATAGCAGTTTTGATTGAATTATGAGATCTGGCAACTGTAGAGAATTAAGAAAAGAATGAAAGGAAAGAGAGTTGGCCTTTTCAAGGAATTTAAAAAGGGAGGGGAGAAATAGGACAATGATGGGTATAGATGGATCAAGTGAGGGGGGTATTTTGAGGATGGGAGGGTGGTGGATATTGGCATGTTTTTTTAATTTCTATCATTTATTTTTTTTAACATATGCTCTTTAATGTCCTCATAACCTATCCCTTTTTCAAGTATTATTTTGCTTTATTAATTTTATATTTTTACAATAATTTTGTTATAAGAGTAAACACAAACCCCCTTCCCCCCCAAGAAGATGAGAAACCTCAAGAATAGTGAGTGAGAGAGAAAAATGTACTTCAGTCTGTTCAGATTCCAATGGCTCTGTCTCTTGGGTGAGTTACCTTCTTTATAATAAGTGCACCAGAGAAGTTGCTTCAATATTTTCCCACAGTTACTATTACTAGCTGTATTTCCCTCCACTCTATTACTCCCACTCTCATTCATTATATTCTCTCTCTCCTTTCATCCTGGCCCTGTCCAAAAGTGTTTTATCTGAGTACCCTCTCTCACAATCTTCCCTCTCTTCTATCATCTATTCCCTCCTTCCCCCCATTTCCCCTTAACCCATCCCTCTCTTCTCATTTTTTCTCTAGGGTAGGATAGATTTCTGCATCCTATTAAGTGTGTATGTTATTTTCTTTCTGAGCCATTTCTGATGAGAATGAAGGCTTACTCGTTCCCTCTTGCCTTCCCCCATTCCACTCCATTGAAAAAATCTTTTTCTTGACTCTTAAGTGAAATTTATTAGCTCCTTCTTCCTCTCCTTTCTCTTTCTCCCAGTACTTCCCCTTTATCACCCATTGACTCCATCTTTTTACTATATTATACCTTTATATTACACTCCTTCCCGTATCCTGTCTATATAGGCTCCTTCTAACAGCTGTTATAAATGAGAAAGTTCATATGAGTTATCAATATCTTCTTCCTATTCAAGAATACAAACAGTTCAGTATCATTAAGTTTCAAAGTCCCCTGTTTCATTGAAAGTCCATCTTTCCCCTGAAAGAGGGTGTTCAATTTTGCTTGGTAGTTGATTCTCAGTTGTAAACCAAAATCTTTTGCCTTCCAGAATATCATATTCCAATCCCTACAAGCCCTTAATGTAGATGCTGCCAGATCCTGTGTGATCCTGACTATGGAGCCTCGGTAGTTGAATTGTTTGTTTCTGGCAGCTTTTAGAATTTTCTCTTTGACTTGGGAGTTTTGGAATGTAGCTATAATATTCCTGAAAGTTTTTCTTTTGGAATCTCTTTCAGGAGGTGATTGATGAATTCTCTCAATTTCCATTTTACCTTTTAGGATCTCCGGGCAATTTTTCTGTATTATTTCTTGAAAAATGAAGTCAAGGCTCTTTTCCTGGTCATGACTTTCAGGTAGTCCAATAATTTTGAAATTATTGCTTCTGGATCTGTTTTCGAGGTCAGTTGTTTTTCCAATGAGATATTTCACACTTTCTTTAATTTTTGGCTTTTTTGGAAGAGTTTTATTTCTTCATGATTTCTTTTTTTTGAATTATTAATTTCTTTCTTTATTCAAAATGACTGTTTTTGAAAGTATAACCAGTCCAAAAACAATCGATCTCAGTGATTTATCAAATTTTCTTCCTGATTTCTTGCAAAGCCATCAGTTTCCTTTAGTTCCATTCTGCATTTGAAGGAGTTATTTTCTTTCTTTTTTTAATTAAAGATTTTATTTATTTTGAGTTTTACAATTTTCCCCCAAACTTACTTCCCCCCCCACCCCCACAGAAAGCAATTTGTCAGTCTTTACATTGTTTCCATGTTGTGCATTGATCCAAATTGAGTGTGATGAGAGAGAAATCATATCCTTAAGGAAGAAACATAAAGTGAAAGAGATAGCAAGATCAGACAAGATATCAGTTTTTTTCTAAATTAGAGGGAATAGTCCTTGGACTTTGTTCAAATTCCACAGTTCTTTCTCTGGATACAGATGGTATTCTCCATTGCAGACAGCCCAAAATTGTCCCTGATTGTTGGACTGATGAAATGAGTGAGTCCATCAAGGTTGATCATCACCCCCTTGTTGCTGTTAGGGTATACAGTGTTTTTCTGGTTCTGCTTATCTCACTCAGCATCAGTTCATGCAAACCCCTCCAGGCTTCCCTGAATTCCCATCCCTCCTGGTTTCTAATAGAACAATAGTGTTCCATGACATACATATACCACAGTTAGTTAAGCCATTCCCCAACTGAAGGACATTTACTTGATTTCCAATTGTTTGCCAACACAAACAGGGCTGCTATGAATATTTTTGTACAAGTGATGTTTTTACCCTTTTTCATCATCTCTTCAGGGTATAGACCCAGTAGTGGTATTGCTGGATCAAAGGGGATGCACATTTTTGTTGCCCTTTGGGCGTAGTTCCAAATTTCTCTCCAGAAAGGTTGGATGAGTTCACAGCTCCACCAACAATATAATAGTGTCCCAGATTTCCCACAACCTTTCCAGCAATGATTGTTATCCTTTCTGGTCATATTGGCCAGTCTGAGAGGTGTGAGGTGGTACCTCAGAGACGCTTTAATTTGCATTTATCTAATAAGCAATCATTTAGAGCAATTTTTCATATGACTATGGATTGTTTTGATCTCCTCATCTGTAAATTGCCTTTGCATATCCTTTGACCATTTTTCAATTGGGGAATGGCTTTTTATTTTAAAATATGACTCAGTTCTCTGTATATTTTAGAAATGAGTCCTTTCTCAGAAACATTAATTGTAAAGATTGCTTCCCAGTTTACTACATTTCTTTTGATCTTGGTTACAGTGGTTTTATCTGTCGAAAAGTTTTTTAATTTAATGTAATAGAAATCATTTAGTTTCCTTTTAGTGATGTTCTCCATCTCTTCCTTAGTCATAAACTGCTTCCCTTTCCATAGATCTGACAGGTAAACTCATCCTTGATCTTTTAATTTGCTTGTAGTATTGTTTTTTATGTCTAAATCCTGTATCCATTTTGATCTTATCTTGGAATAGGGTGTGAGGTGTTGGTCTAATCCAAGTTTCTTCTATACTAACTTCCAATTTTCCCAGCAGTTTTTATCAAAGAGAGAGTCTTTATCCCAGTAGCTGGACTTGAAGGAGTTATTTTCTTCAGAGAGCTTTATAATCTCCTTTTTCTAGCTGGCTAATTCTGCTTTTTAAGGCATTCTTCTGCTCATTTGCCTTTTGTTTTGCTTTTTCCATTTGGCCTAAACTGGTTTTTAACGTATTATTTTCTTCAGTATTTTTTTTTGTATTTCTTTCACCAAACTGCTGATTTGGATTTCATGATTTTTCTGCATTGCTCTCATTTCTCCTCCCAATTTTTCCTCCACTGCCCTTAATTGCTACACAGCTAGGTAATTATTGCCACACAGCTAGGTAATTATTAAGTGTCTGAGACCGGATTTGAACCCAGGTACTCCTGACTCCAGGGCCTGTGCTTTATCCACTATGACACCTAGCCGCCCCCTTAATTTCTTTTCAAAGTCTTTCTTGAGCTCATCCATAGTCTGAGCCTATTTCTCTTGGAGATTTTGGATATGGAACCTTTGATTTTGTTGTCATCTGAGTTTGTGTTTTGATCTTCCATGGGACTAAAGTGATTCTCTATAGTCAAATTCTTCTTTTTCTGCTGTTTACTCATTTCCTCAGCCCAAGACTTATTTACAGCACTTTCAAGGCTTTGGGGGTTTTTTGGGGGACACCCCACTGGGACCTTTATTCCTCCAAGGTCTTATGCTCTCTTGTCTGTGCTTTGATATATAGAGACCACAGGCACTCCCCTCTGCCCTGGAGCTGTGAGGAGGGTCCCTGCTATCTTAGTATGGAAGGCCAAATTGCAACCTGAATCTGAGTGTGGGTAAACAGAGTCCTGCCCCAGGGAGAGCAGAGAGATTTTTGCAGTCTCCCCTGACCCCCTTACTGTCTGTGGGCTGTGCTCTGGAGGCAAAGGCTGATTTCTCCCAATTCTAGCTGCAGGGCTGCTCTGTGGCTGGTGCTCCTCACTCCACACTCATTCTGGTGTAGCAGAGTTCTCTCACCGCCCCTTCAAGCTATTCCTGGTGATCACTGGGCTGGGCTGCACTGTGGCCAAGACTTTTTTCCAACTCCTGGTCCTGATGAAACACACCTTTCCCGTGGCGCTTCTAAGTTGTCTCGTACTGGAAACATGTATCACTCAGTCTTTCCGTGGGTTCTGCCCCTCTAAATTTTGGCTAGAGTCATAATTTGATGGCTTTTGGAGATTTTTGGAGGAGTTCCTGGGAAATGCTACCTTCACGCTGCAATCTTGGTTCTACCCCTATTGGCATGTTTTGGGGTTTTTTTGGTTTGTTGGTTTGTTTTTTTGCAAAGCAATGGGGTTAAGTGACTTGCCCAAGGACACTCAGCAAGGTAAGTATTAAGTGACTGAGGTGGCATTTGATCTCAGGTCCTCCTGACTCAAGGGTTGGTGCTTTGTCCACTGTGCCAGTAGAAAAGGAGAGATTATAAACAAATGATTATGCAATTTGACAGAAAAGATGGAGTGCAATGAGATTACTTGTGATTCTAAAGAAGTTTGCCTTGGCTGGATAAAGAGGAAGATAGGCCTAGAAGGCATTTGGGAGATGCGAGCTAAGGAAAAGAGAAGAATGAATGGATAGATGGTTGAATGAAAAAGCATTTATTGAATACTTGATGTATTTCAGTTTTCTGCTATATCCTGGAAATTATAGATCCAAGAGTAAAGACAAGTACTTGGTTTCAAAGACCTTGCATTAAGGGAAAACTAGGCCTATTGGAGTAGTAGTCAGGGAGTCTCTATTGGCTATATCTGGAGTATTGTGCCCATTTCTAGGTACTCCATTTTAGGAAAGATGTAAAATGGATAGCTTCTAGAGGAGTGCAACCAAGATGGTAAGATGGCTGGAGACCATGTTCTGTGAGAATAGGTTGAAGTATTTGGAGTGAGATTAAGGCAGAAGAAGAAAGATGGAGTGAATGGGGGGGGGGGGATAGGGGTCTTCTAGGATTGGAAGACCTATTATGGGCAAGAATGGGTAGAGGTATTCTGCTTGACCCCAGTCAGCAGGACCAGGAACAATAGGTAGGAGAATTAGGTGGGTAGAAATGTTCCTGGGTAAAATGAATTGCTTGGAGGCTTTCAAGTAAAGACCACCTGTTCCCATTTGTTGGGCACATTGAAGGGATTGGATTCCTGGTCAGGTTTGTTGTTGGGGACATTTGGGATCCCTTTTGATTTGGAGAATCTGTGATTCTAAAGATATATTTGAGTTGGCTTCAGTTATGGATGTTGAGGCAACTGTAGGTCCTGGGAATAAAAATGCCCCATAAGAAGACATGTGAAAAGGGTAGACAATCCAGAGACATTTGTTTATAGATACAGTTATACCAATTTGGAGTTGGAAGGGAGCTTTAAGATCATGTGATCCAATCCCTTTATTTCCTTTTGTTTGGACTTAATACTTCATTAGAGTGGGGTCCTCCTAATAGGAAAACTTCCTCTAATGAGACAAAGAAGTCGCTGAGAGGATAAGGGATTTATTTGTTCAGTGTCACAGAGCCAGCATTCATTAGAGGTAGGATTCGAACCCAAGACTTCCTGACTCCAGGGTACAATCAAGTTGCCTCTCTTCTACAGGTAACAAAACTGAATCAGAGTCACAGGGCAGGTGGTAAATAACAAAGCTGGGACCAAGTCTTTAGATTGCAACTCAAGGGCTCCCTTGTACTCCCCAACACTGTTTCCTGACATTGGTACCCCTTGCCCAAGCCAGTCTGTTGAAAGCTATCAACTGTTTACATGGCTATTTCCTGACCTCCCTTCCAAGCTGCAGCTCTTGGAGACTCACTGAAAGTAGTTTTCAAGAAGTTTATTATTTGTGTAGAGTACAATATATCTGACCTCCCCCTCTTCCCATAAAAACGGCTTCCTGATGTTCACTTTTAAAATAATGCATTTCATCAGCAAACCATATGACTGGAAAAGCAAATGCTCTTTGACCTCCATCTCACTTTCTTCCCCAATAGGATTGGGAGTGGCAAAGAGAGTTGTACAAACCTAGATTTAGGAATGATGGCTTCTTCTGGAGAAAAGGAGCTGCTTCTTTGAGCTCTGCTGAAGAAATCTGACCATGAAATAGTTCCAGGGCTTCCCAAGGTGTTGTCAGTGTTGTCTCCTGCTTGCAGTCTGTGTGAAAAGAATCCCAGTAACAAGGACAGAAGTCAGCCCTTTGGGTACTGGGGTAGCTGAAAGGCAGAAGGAAATTCTAATTCTATTATTTGTGAAGTATACTGGAATCTATTTACTGTGTGTAATCTGGTAGTGCTTTGTCTCTGTGGGCCTCAGTTTCCCTATCTGTAAAATGAATTACATCATGGAAATATATTAACTATTAAAATTTTGATGGCCATTCAAGGTTTGCAAAGGGTTTTATATATTCTTTCTCATTTGATTCTCACAAGAACCCTGTGAGGTAAGTGATATTGTTATCTCTGTTTTATAGATGAGAAAACCTAAGCTAAGAGAAGATAGGTGACTTGCCCAGGGTCACAAGATAGTAACCCTCAGGAGGCTTGAGGGAAACTCCAATCCCCTTCAGAATCCAGCTGTATCTTTTATCTCCTACCTAACTTCTTCACGATTGCTAGCATTCTGTCTAGCTCAGAAAGTCTAAGATAAGATAACATGATATGTAGGAAGTAAGACAGCTTTTGGAGGAGGTGAGACTTGAGAGCTGGTTGTAGAAGGAGTAGAATAGATAGAGACATGTAGGGGAAGTTAAGGAAAGGTGAGAAGGGCAGTCCCAGTGAAAGGAAAAACTCATCAACGAGTGAGGAAGCAAGGATGGTCCTGGAGACAACCAAGAGGCAGGTCTGTTGCCTGGGTCCACTTAGGGACTAGTGGAAGATGAGGTTGTATGGAACAGATGAGGAAGGGCTTTGAATGGCAGAAAAGGTAAAGGGATATAGGAAAAAGAAGTTTCTTTTTATATTATTATTTAAGGCAATGGGGTTAGGTGGCTTGCCCAAGGCCATGCAGCTAGGCAATTAAGTGTCTGAGGCCCGATTTGATCTCTCTATCCACTACACCACCTAGCCGCCCGAAAAAGAAGTTTCTTAAGGAAAGTGACATTGTCAGAGGGGCCAGGAGTTGTGGGTGTGCGGGCAGGGGTTAGGGTCACAAGGGCCTGCATTGGACGTGTGTTAGCACCTCATTCACCCTCTGGGACTGAACCTTGATCACTTCATCTATAAATGTGGCAAAGAATAGGATTTGTGGTCCAGTATTATTAGATACAAAGGTACCAAATTCTATGGAAAGTATATCTTAAAATGTGCAAGTAACCACCCTCTCTTTCTTCTCCACTTCCCTTCCCCCCTTGTTTCCTTTTACCCCTCTTTTCCTTTCTTTCCTTTTTTTCTCTCTTTGCTCACTCTTCTCTCTCTCTCTCTCTCTCTCTCTCTCTCTCTCTCTCTCTCTCTCTCTCTCTCTCTCTCTCCCCCCCCCCCCTTCATTTCTTACGATTTATGTAATCTTGTTCTAGTCCCATCTCTGAGCCTCGGTTTCCTTCTCTGTTAAATGAAGGGGCCGAACTAGATGATCTCGAAATCCTGTGATCTTCTTAGGAAGCCACTGCCCAGGGGAGACAGGCTCTGAGGCTCGATCACAATAATCCATGCTCAAGGGGCCGAGGTCCTGACCTAGGGCAGTGGGAAACGTGGGGAAAGGGTGAATCTGAAAGAGATTTTGAAGGAAGAATGGACACGACTTGGTGACGGATTAGCCGTAAGGGGTGAAAGAGATGGAGGAGTTAGTTAGTGATGACTCCAAGCTTTTGAGACTAAGAGAATGGCAAGGCCCCCTGACAAAGATGAGGAGGTGGGAGAAATGAGCTGCTTTAGTTTAGGGGATGATGAACTCCAGTTTACCTCCCAGAGACTGCTCATGAATGCTGAGAGAGGTTCATTTTCTTTCCTTTGGGAGGGCACATGGGTGAGTTTTTTTTTTCTTTTTAATTTCTCCCAAACCCAACCATAGGCTCCAGTGAAAAGAATATTGGTGATAGAGAGTCAGGAGAACCTGGACCCTGACTTCAAGTCCCTGGGTGACTTTGGGTCAGTCCCTTGACTTCTCTAAGTCATTGACTCATCACCTGTAAAACCAGGGGATTGGACCTGATGACCCCCAAAGTCTGGGCCAGCTCTGCATCTGGGGCCATCCACCCCGCTGTTTGCTAATGGTTTTCCTCTCCCACTTTGCCCCAGCCCTATGGGACTTGGCTGCTGTTACTTCAGAGCAAGAGAAGGTATATTTTAAAGTGACAGGCCTAGAAATATCGCTCCCTTCTTGCCCTTTCACAGCTGCAGAGCCCCAGTCCTAGTCCTCACCATGAGAAATAATAAAATGCATATGTTTATAATAAAAATCCGATTTCCCTCTTCCTGTGATACCTCCCAGTTGTAGGTTCCCATCCGTTTGCTGTTTCAGCCGATCAGTTAACAAATGTACTTTTAGGGTAAAAAAAAGTGGCCGTTTCCACTGGCATGTCCTATACACATTACTTCCTCAATCTTTGTCTCCTTGAGCAATACAATCAGATATTTGGGGGGTAGTTGAGAAAATGCCTTTCTCTTTATTTCCCAGTCCCAAATCCCTTCCATCTTTGATTTGAATCAAAAATGTCCCAAGGGTGGTTGGTCCAGTTTCACACCCCTCTGCCTAACTTTCTGGTTGCTTTAGAGCATAATAATGACACCCATATTCACAATTTTGAAGTCATCCCTTTTTTTCATGGTATAGTGGAAAGAACCTTAATTCAGTCTAGGACCTGGATTCAAATCCTGCGTCTAATATTTACTTGGGAGAGAATAAACCTTGTGGGACCTTGGACAAGTACTTTACATCTCTCTGGGTCTCAGTTTCCTCATTTCCTTTTTTTCTTCCTCTTCCTCCTCCTCCTTCTTTTGTTGTTGTTTTTTTGGCAAGGCAATGGGGTTAAGTGACTCACCCAAGGTCACATAGCTAGTTCATTATGAAGTGTCTGAGGCTGGATTTGAACTCAGGTCCTCCTGCCTCTAGGGCCGGTGCTCTATCCACTGCACCACCTAGCTGCCTCAGTTTCCTCATTTCTAAAATGAGGGATCGACATGAAATGGAATGGTCTGTGATGGTCCCTTCTGTCTCTATATCTCTGATTCTCTCATCTTGTCTCTCTCCCTCAATTCTCACAGGCAGACAATTACTGACTTGAATCAATTTCAGATCTTTCTCCTCTCTACTCCCAGGGCTGCTTCCATCCTCCATTCTCTCATCACCTTTCTGGAATAGCCTCCTAATTGGTATCCCTACCACCATTCTCTTTTACTGTCAGAGTACCATCATCCTTCTGGTCACCCAAGTTCCCAATCCAGGTATCATCCTTATCTCCCTGGTCTCTCCTCAACATCTCTTCTATGAAGCCCCTTTTCTCCTCATCACCTTACACGTGGACTGATAGATCCCAAGGCCTCTCTGATGGTCTCTCAAGTCTCTTTCTCTTTCCTTGTCCATTCAGCTTCCAAAGTGACTTTCCTAAAATGCAGGTGGGACCATGTCATCCCCACCTTTCTGGGTAAACTCCATTGGTTTCCTATCACTTTATTGTCTCTAGGAACAAACATAAAATCCCCTAGTTGACTTTTACTGACCTTCATAACCTGCCCTTCTCTCTAGTTTTTTCACATCTTACACAGGCATCTTCAGTTATCCAGTCGTGCTGGCTGTTATTCAAGATTCACCATCTCCCATCTTTGATCATTTGCCTTGGTTCTCCTCCATGCCTAGAATCCCTTCCCTACTCATCTTTGCTCTCTGGCTTCCACACAATCCCAGGGAAAACCCTATCTCTTGCAAGAAGTCTTTATCTAGTTCCCCTTAATATGAAAGCTTTCACTATTTCACTTGTTTGTACATATTTGTTTAAATGTTTCCTTCCTTCTGAGACTGTGAACAGGGACTTGTTTGCTTTTGTATTCCCAACACTGAGCGTGGTACTTGAAATACAGCAGGTGCCTAATAAATGCTTATGCTTTTACCTGCCTTGACTCCCTCTTACTTCTTGGATCAAATACCTCCACCTCTTTTTGTTACTTACTGCCCTTCCCAGGGAGGCTGGAGTTCATCACTGTCCTTCATGAACTTTGTGTTTCAGCCATGTTGGCTCATCTGTTGTTCCTCATCTATGAGGAACATGTAGATTCGTATCCTTGTGCTTTTGCCCAAGCTATCCATATTGCCTGGAATGTACTCCCTCTCCCTCTTCACAAGATCCCTCACAGCTCCACCTAAGTGTACCTCTCTCACAAGACCTCTCATCCCCAAAGTACCCTGATAGTACCCTGCCTCCCTTCACTAATTACTTTGAATTTATTTCTTATATATTTGGAATTTATTTTTCTTTGTTAATGTCACTCACTCCATGGCTCCTTGAGGATTGGGATCATTGTGTATATAGTACGTACATAATAAATGCTTATGGCATGAATGAATTTAGGCAAGACATGATAGTTATCTTCAAATGTTTAAAGAAGCCCTATATTTGCTCTAATATCAAGTCAGGGTAACTGGGTTCAAAGTCATTTGTGTGACTTTGGGCAGGCTAGCTGTTCTCTGTCACTGGGCCTCAGTTTCTCATTTTGACCTAGATGGCCTCTTAAAGTCCTTTCCAACTTTAAATCTATGATCTCCTTTCTGATCTAGGAGCAATGAGGAGAAGACCAGAAAGAGGAAAATTTGAGCTAGGAAAAAATTTGCTTACCAAAGCTATCCTAAAATATGATAGCAACTTCATCCCTGGAGGTGTTTGAACAGAAGCTGGAATTGGGGGGGGGGGGGTCTTGTTTAGTGGATACTTGGTCAGGCCCAGATAGGACTGGAGGAGAGATGGCAACCATCCCACCAGTGATCACCTGGCTCCCAAGTTGAGTGTAACCAAATCAACTTACCGTGTAATTGGGAAATAGTGAACAAAATAAATAGATACCAAAAATGTAGATAGCATGACTTTTCAAAGTCATGCAGCCTGTAAGGATTCTTTTGTATGGTTTAGTCACCTCCATTTTTATTTGAGATTGGTAACAATGAACTAACTGGATAAGCTCTGAGGTTGTGTCCAATTCTGGGGATTTTTTTGTGATTGGTCCAGGTTTTTCCCACTATGACAACTTATATAGTTTTCCATGTACATCTTTCATGGTCCTCCACAGTCTTCAAATGACACATCTCGAGATTAGAGAAAACCTTGTCCTTTTCCTTTGTCCTTGCCAGACTGGTCAAGCTAATGTATGTTCTCACCCCTTGACATTGTGGGTCCTTTGAATTTGCAATGATTGTTTTTGTTACATTATTTGCAGGGCAGCTAGGTGGCACAGCAGCCTTGGTATCAGGAAGACGGGAATTCGAATCCAGCCTCAGACACTTGACTCTTACTAGCTGTGTGACCTTGGGTAAGTCACTCAACCCTGATTGCCTCACCTCCAAGGTCATCTCCAGTTATTCTGATGATCTGGCCACTGATCCCAGATGATTCTGGAGGAGAAAGTAAGACTGATGATTTAGCATAGCCCCCCCACCCCAAATCCAAATCATGGGCTTGTTATGGCATCATCTCCCAGATGCTGTGGTCTTTGTATTTTCTTTGTATTTGCAAAGTTTTCCATCATGCCTGGAATGTCCTCCCTCCTTTGGGGAGTGCTCAGTCTAGGGCAGCCTCTGGAAAGTCTTCCCTGATTCTCTTCTCCTTGCCCCAATCCCATGGTAGAATACTGAACTTAGAATCACAAGGATACTTATTACTTAATGCTTGTGAGACCTTGGCAAGGCAGGTAATCTCTCTGGGCCTCAGTTTCTTCTTTATAAAATGAATTTGAACTAATTGGCCTTTGAGGTCCCTGAGAGCCTATATATGATGTAGGGTAAGAGACTTCACATCCCTGGGCCTCAGTTTCCTTCTCTCGAAAATGGGGGTGGGGGTAAGACAATTTTTTCCAGCTCTAGATCCTGTATATGACCTTGGTAAAGCCATTTTAACATCACTGGAAAACGAAGGATCTTTTCCAGCTCTAAATTTATGATGCGATTTTGCATCCTCCAAGTGGAATATAAGCCACTCAAGGACAGGGCCTCTTTCCTTTTTCATCTTTGTGTCTCATATCCTTCCACCCCTTTGCCCAGTGAGAATCTCTTGCTGCCTTCTAAACTGGCCCAGGATTACCTCTCCATGCCAGGAAGGGTTTCCTCCCTCTAGAAATTACTTAGCATAAACTTAGTATTTCTCTAAGGAAAGGCTCCAAGCCTGAAAAGCCTTAGCTGGCTTATTTACATAATAAAAGCAGGAATGTGGCTAGTCCGGGGGAAGAGAAAGACCTTTTCCCCCTGGGCTTAGTTTTGTTTCTGTGCCTTTCCCCTTGTCACTCATTCAGTTGTATAGAGAGAAAAGAGTTTTAGAACTGAGAAACTGGGGGCTGGAAAGTCTGGAGTCCTCTGCAGCTTGCTGGAGGAGGATCATATATGTACATAGATGGTGTCTAGATGTAATTTGACTACCAGTTAAACAGGGAGTCAGGTAAACTTGTTGGTCCTAAGCTAATGAGAGAGGGCCAAAGGCACTGGATCTGTTCTGCTTGGGAGTTTGGCCTCTAGGCCTGGGCCTACCCTTCTGGAAAGTGAGCTCCTACTTAAAACTCCAAAGGGACCTGTCTGGGAGGAGGGGGAGAAGCAAAAGACAGAGAAGGCTGGATAGTTAGGTGTGAGAAGGGCTGAGCCATAGAAAGCCTCTGTCTGAAGAACTCTGTTAGCAGGCTCTGTCTAAAGACAGAGACTGGAAGGAGAGAGGAACATCACATCCTGAGGGCAGTGCAGCCAGGTCTTAGACTGAGCAAGGCCCAGAAGAGCCTAATGGGGAGTGAACCTGGCCCTGGCAGGAGGTGAGAGAAGGGTAGGGGTTCCCCTTTCACGTTTGTTCCCAACCATACGTCTTCCTTATGTGCATACCTCCATGAATTTACTTAGGCCGTATACATTCACTAGATATTGACTTCTCCATGTGTTCTCCCAGTGTATATCCACTTTTCCCACTGAGGTTGTATATTTTCAAGAGAGGATTTCTCATGTTTCTGGGGGAAAATGTTTGACGGGCTACATTTCCTACTTGATGTTCCATTAAATGCCTTTAATTTGAACTAATTTTGTTCTCTAGCAGACCAGTAAAAGTAAACACATTAGTGGGGGCTTGTGGACTATGATTTTGTGTGTATGCAGAATGTGTTGATCTGGGGTAGATTTGCTGGAGTATTTCCACTTCAAAGTTGGGCTTCCCAAGGGCTATATTTACTTATCTATGTGTATGTTGTCTTGTTTTTCCTTCCCCCAAGTAGAATGTGGGATGGGGGGGGGCTTATTTCAAGATCTAGCAAAAAAGCCTGTGCTGTAAGTATAGCTACTTGATAACTAATTGGATCTAACATCTTACTCTGATCAGGCTGAAAAGAAAGTATTCATTCCCAGATAGGCCTGAAGTATGAAGTGCTTGCTATGTGACAACTGACTTTACTGGGAAGATCATGGAGGACCTACACTCCCCTGGCTACTCCATTACCATGGACACATGAAATCGCACAGTTTATTTCACAACTTGAGATTGTGGTTCTTTGCCCAGTTCCAGGCGCTGGGAAACCCAGAGACAGTCCAGTTGTTTGTTTGTAGATTCTTCAGTGAAGTTGATGACTTTCTCTCTTTCCAGGAGTCCTTGAAAATGCCAAGAAATTGTGTGGATCATTAGAAGCCTCTCAGTTCCCCCTGGGGGTCAGGGTTGGCCCTGGGCCCAGGCTGGTCTCCTAGGGTAGCCAGCTCACTCATTTCAGCAGTCATTTCTTTGTAGGACTTGGTGTATGTCCTTTCAGCATGTGTCCCAAATATTTAGAGGTGGACTCACTTGGGAAGAAAGAGTTTTTCTTCAACTAATTTGACTTGAGGAAAATTAACATTTCCAGCTAAATAAACACTGCAGTGATTTAGATCAGGTGACTCTTTGATTCTTGCTCTTGCTGGAGCCCTTTCCCTCAGAATGAAAAGGGTTTGTTTTTTAACCCTTCAAAGTCTATTTCCTTGTTTTCAGAATGGGACCAGTTACACTTGTAATACCTACTTCCTAGGAAATAGAAAAAACATGTTATCATAGAAAAAGCACTGAACTTTGCGTCAAGAGAGATCATGATCACATCCCAACTCTGCTACTTCCTAGTTGTATGATCCTGGGCAAGTCATTTGCCTCAGAGCTTCAGAGGCGTCATCTGTGAAATAGAGGACCTTGTCTAATTGGGGGTGTGGTGAGGAGCAACTGAAATAATAAATGTAAAGACCAACTTGGGCCTGAAAGTATTGTCTGAATGTCAGTTTTCATTGTTAATCATTATTGTTACTGTGTGACTTCAAAAACCATATACTCCCCTTTTGGTCACAGTTGCCTCCAATGCAAAATGAAGGAGTTGGCCTCAGTGGTCTTCCTGTTCATGATTCTCTGACTTAATGGTCCATGAGGTCTCTTCTGTCCAATGATCCCATGACTCTTTCTATTTTCTCTGTGAGCTTTGGACCAGTTCATTCTCTGGACCTCAAATTGCCCTTTGTGAAGATGAAATGGTTGGATTATACCATTGCCAAAGATCATCTCCATTTTAAACCCTACACGAAATGGAAGATTATCTTTCCTCTCCTTGGTCAGCTTTATTACTTTGCCCTGAAGAGATGGGAAGATGGCAACTTTTCCTGGGAATCATGGTAAGACTGGCATTGGGAATAGCAGCATCAAATTAGATTCCCTTTGTTTACTTGATTGCTATTTTAAGACTGCTTTTTTCCTTAGGAATATGTCATTGCTTAAGCACTAGTGAGAGAAGTGAATTCCATGTGAGAAATATCTGGAGAACATTAACCAATCTTGTTTGTCTTGCAAGACTGGGAGGTTGTGTCTTGTATTTATAAGGTCAAAGGATATGGAGCTGTGAGGTGATGTGTGTTGAGTTCAGGCAAAAATGGTGGTGGAGTCCAGGTTTAGAACCTGGGTTCCTGACTCTCAGTCTAGTACTACTTTGTTATCACATTTAATGTTATGCTTGGATTTATGAGAAATCTATGAGAGGAGATTTCTTATTGCTGGTTAAAATAATGTTAAAGCTATGCCTTTTTGTGGACAAATGCCTTATTGTTTGTAAAAGTGGAGCCTCTTTTGCAGGTTTGAACCTTTGATGGGAAACCTAATAATCAAATTACCCACAATCTCTGCTTCCCCTCCCTCATCCACCACCAAAAGATTAGCTGCCTTAAGTGATGGGGATAAATGTTAAATCCTGCACCTGGCTCCTAACCCCACCCCTCTGCTGAAACTGCTTTTTCCAAGTTACCAATAAGCTCACTAAAATTGTTTATTATTATTAACTTAGCAAGCAGCCACAAACATGAATATTTCAGGATTTATGGAAAAATAGAATTGTATCTGAAGCTGGGAATATCTGTTACATTATTTTATAAAGTTGAATTGAAAGAGAAAAGTGAATAATAGTAGTTTGTCAGATTTCCCTTCTGAATTTTCTTCTGCCTCTCTTCTGTGTATTTGTAAATGTTTCATTGATGTTTTTTTGCTTCTTGGTTTTTTTTTCACCCCACTGGCATTAACTCCCACTGGCTCCCCCTAAATAAAGGCCCTTTCTTGTAACAAAGCATAGTCAAGCAAAACAAATCGATGTGTTGGCTGGATCTGTAAGCGCCTGGCTTGTTCTATACCTCTGGCTCATCCCCACTTTTCCAAGAATGGAGGAGCAGGCTTTCCCATCAGTCTTCAGGAGTTCGGCTTGGCCATTGATTTGGAGCAGAGTTCCAATTTGTTTCTTCCTATTTATTTTCTTTTATATTATTGTGCTCATTGTAGAAATTGTTCTCCTGATTCTTCTACCTTCAGCCAGTTCTCAATGGATGGGCACACTGTTTTCAGTTCTTCAGGACAACACAAACTGCTGAGAGAAATATTTTAGTCCATATGAATCCTTTGCCTTTTCCCTCTTTGGGGATGTATGCAAAGTAGTGGTATTGACTGGGTCAAAGGGCATGCATAGTTAAATAACTTTTGGGGCTATAATTCCAAATTGCTTTGCGATCAGTGTGGTAGTGTGCCTCTCACCCCTCAATAATCTCCTGACCTGTAAATCTGAAAGATTTTCCTGTCCTCTTCATCCCTTTCCTTTCTGAAGTATTTAATACTATCAACCATTTGTTTGTCCTGGATACTCTGCCCCTTTGACTTATTTGACACTAATTTCTCTTGGTTCTCCTCCTATTTTTGTGACCTCTTTCTTTCACAGGTTTCTCTTCTTTCTCTAAAATATGTTTTCTCTCAATTCTTTATCATTGGCCCCTTTCTATTCTCTCTCATCTACTCTCATCCCACTCTAGGGTTTTAATTCCAGTCTCTGCAGATCACTCCCAGATCTCCATCCTTGTATCTCCACTTGGATACCACCAACACTCCCAATATTCCAAATTCAATTTTGATGTAAAACCTGCCCTTGGTTTAGCTTACTAATAGTAGTCATGCTACCTACATCATAGGGCTACCAGAATGAAAAGACTTTGTTAACTTTAAATTAGGGCTAAATAAATTTGAATTACTATTGGGTACGGGAGGTAGGAGTAATAGATAGAAGAGATGTGCTAATAACTAGTATGGGCCAACTCAGAAGATTATTTTTCCATTTCCACTTCCTTTCACCTACCCACCCATTGGAGATTTGGGTGATCCTTTACCCAGTATGGACAGATGTGGGGGTAGATGTGGCTTCCTACTATTTGTTGTTATTAAAATTGTGCCCATTTTGCAGAAAAGGAAGCAGTCTTAGAGAGGTCAGATGACTTGCCCCATGTGTTAGAACTGGGATTTGAACCCCTGTTTCTTCCATGTCCAGCCCCCTTTGTATACTTGATTGTATGGTGTCTCTACACTTAGAACAGCACCTTGCACATGCTTCGTAGTTCTTCAACACTCAGTTATTCGAGCTCTGTAGGAACCCTCCCTTACTGTTACAGATCAGACTTCCTCTGCCCTGGAAATGCTGGCTTTTATGGAATGCTGACAAAAGGAAACTCTGGCAGGCCAGTTCTATAAGTGGGCTGTTCCTCAGACAATGACTTGTGCTATCTTTAAAAAATGCTATCTATATTTTTGACCCAGCTTTTTATTTTATTATTATTCTAAGTAGTACTTAAGCAGTTTTTAAAATAAGATAACCTTCATCATATACTCCACCTCCCCCCTACCACCCATCACCACCTACACATTGAACTTTCATTGTAAAAAACCAAATACAACCATTGAGTCAAACTTTGGTGTCACATGCAGCAAAAAGAAAGGAAGGAAATGTATTAATTTATTTTTCCTCCAAGACCAAGATTGATCATTGTAATTTATTTGTATTTCGCTAGGTTTTTTTTTAAGGTTTTTGTAAGGTAAATGGGGTTAAGTGGCTTGCCCAAGGCCACATAGCTAGGTAATTATTAAGTGTCTGAGGCTGGATTTGAACTCAGGTCCTCCTGACTCCAGGGCTGGTGCTCTATCCACTGTGCCACCTAGCTACCTCTAGTTGACTGGTATTTTTTCTTTTGTGTCTGTTCTCCTAGTTTTGCTTACTTTGGCTCTGTATCATTTCATACAAGTATGAATTCCTCATATTTGTCTTTTCTTATGGGGCAATAATATTCCATTCCTTTTATATTCTACATTATTTATCTTGCCCTCAGCTAATGGGGAACCTACTTGATTTCTAGTTTTTGTGCACCAAACTGTGTGACCTTTGACCAGGAGGCATATCGCCCTGTGTCTCAGTTTCCTTCTGTGTAAACTGAGGGGGTTGGACCAGATAGCCTCTGAGGTCCATTCCTGCTCTGTGTCCAGATTCTATGATCTCCTTGGGATTTGTGCATGACCAGTACTAGTTGGGGGACTGTTAGAAATCTTTCAGAGTGGTTGGGACTGGCTAGCTCTTATGCCTGCTGGATAGCCCTCAGAATCTTAGGACCACCTCTACAGTATCATGAGAAAGGTTTCATAGAAACCTTGTACACAATATATTCCTAATGTATGCTTATTGAAGAAACTCTTCAATCCAGCTTTTTCATTTGGTAAAGCTGACTTTCTTGATTCCCCTCTATATTTCTTCCCCTTCCTTCCCCCTCCCAGAGAGTCATCCTATATAATACAGTTTTTTTTAATGATAGAGAAAAAACTGATCAACACATCAAAAAAATATCTAATGTTATTTTCAATGTTGCACACCTGTCAAGCTCCACTTGTGCAGTGGAGGGGAGCCCTTCACAACACTGGCCCTTCCTACATTTTCCATATTCCTACATGTATTCTACAACCTTCGTGATGTTCTTCAAATAAGATATTCCATCTCCCAACACTAAATATTTTCACTGGTTTTTCCTCATATCTGGAATTGTTTTGTTCTTCATTTCTGCCTCTTGGCTTTTTTCAAATCTCAGCTAAAGCCCTGCCTTTTATTCATTTCTAAAATATATAGATAATTGAGTCAAATTCATAAGAGTACAAGTCATTCCCCATTTGATAAATGGTCAAAGGATATGAACAGGGAGTTTTCAGATGAAGAAATTAAAGTTATCTATAGTCATAGGAAAAACTGCTCCAAATCATTGTTGATTAGAGAAATACAAATTAAAACAACTCTGAGGTACCACCACACACCAGTCTGATTGATCATTTTCTTTCTTTTGCCATATTAACTAATGTTGGAGAGAATGTGGGAAAACTGGGACACTAATTCACTGTTGATGAAATTGTGAACTGATCCAAACAATCTGGAGAGAAATTTGGAACCTCACATGAAGGGCAATAAAACTGTGCATACCCTTTGATCTTATAGTACCATTACTAGGTCTGTATCCCAAAGAGATCATAAAAAAGGGATAAAGACTCACATGCATAAAAATATTTATAGCAGTTCTTTTTGTAGTGACAAAGCATTGGAAATTGAGGAGATGCCCATCAATCGAGGAATGACTGAATAAATTGTGGTATATAAATGTGATGGAGTAGTATTGTTTTGTAAGAAATCCTGAATGGTCAGACTTCAGAAAAATCTGGGAAGACATATATGAACTGATCCTGAGTGAAGAGAGAAGAAAGAACCAGGAGAATGTTGTACACACTAACAGCAACATTGTATGATGATCAGATATGATGGATTTAGCTCTCCTTGGCACTACAATAGTTAAAGACAATTCTAAAGAACTTGTGATGGAAAATACCATCCACATTTAGAGAAAGAACTATGGAGTCTGAATGCAGACCAACGCATACTATTTTACTTGTAAATTTTTTTTTGCGTTTTATGTTTTTTAACCCTCTCATTGTTCTTTGTTCCCTTTTGTTTTGATTCATCCTTCACAACATGACTAATATGGAAATGTTTGACATAGTTATACATGTATAAGCCATATCAGATTGCTTGCTGTCAAAGGGAAGGAAAGAAGAAAAATGTGGAACTCAAAATCTTAAAGGTGAATGTTGAAAACTATCTTTGCATGAAGTTGTAAAAAATAAAATAAGGGGGGTGGTGGAGCCAAGATGACAACAGGAGAAGAGCTTCTCTTAGGTGCTCTCTTTCTCTATAATATTTCAAAACTTATAAAATAATGACTCTAACTAAATTTTTTGAGAGACAGAACTCACAGAGGGATCCAGTGAGGCAGTTCTCCAGCCCAAGGTAACCTGGAAAATAATGGAAATGGGGTTAGAGGGGCAGCCTGCCAGAGTGAAGGAACTTCAGCCTCCAGGAGGCAGCCACAGGGTGCCTGGGAGCCACGGCTCATGGCAGCAGGGGCAGTTTCCCAACCTATGCCCCAGGGAGCACTGGGCATAACTTGGAAGATGGGGGGGGACCTCTGCCAGAACAAGTGCGTGAAGCCCAGCCCTCAGGCACTCAGTGAGCAACTTGGCCTGATCCAGGAAAGGGAAACAGGTGGAGCTGGTAAGCAGGAGCCCCCAGGCAACTGAGCCTTGAGTGCTCAGCCTACCAAGGGTAGGGGAGTGGAGAGAGACTTCTGAGGTCTGTCCTCTGTACCTGGAACAGGACTCTGGGGCTCTGACCACATTCAGATCTTGATCACAGTTGAGGGCCCCCCCACCTCAGCCCCATGGCAGAGGGGTGTTGTTGTGGTCATTCACAGACCAAGAGGGAAGAGAGAGCTTCACACACTGAGATTCTTGTGAGGGGGAGGTGTCCCAATAATACTTAAAAGCTCAGGAAGCACCCCAAAACCAGACACAGTCTGGGGAAATGAGTAAACAGAGAAAAAAGGGCAACACCATTGACAACAACATTGTCTATGATCCCAAGAAGGATCAAAATACTCAATCTGAAGATGAGGAAGTATAAGCTCCTACATCTAAAGACTGCAAGAAAAACGGAAATTGGGTTCAGGCTATGACAGAGCTCAAAAAAGATTTTGAAAATCAAGTGAGGGAGATAAAAGAAAAATTGGGAAAAGAAATGAGAGAGATACAAGAAAAACATGAAAAAGAAGTCAGCTTAGTCAAGGAAATCAAAAAAAAAATGCTGAAGGAAATAACATGTTAAAAACCAGTATAGGTCAAATGGATAAAACAGTTCAAAAAGTTATTGAGGACGGGGCGGCTAGGTGCTGTAGTGGATAAAGCACTGGCCTTGGAGTCAGGAGTACCTGGTTCAAATCCAATCTCAGACACTTGATAATTACCTAGATGTGTGGCCTTGGGCAAGCCACTTAACCCCATTTGCCTTACAAAAAAAACCCTTAAAAAACCCCAAAAAGTTATTGAGGAGAAGAATGCTTTAAAAAGCAGAACTAGCCAGATGGAAAAAGAGATAAAGCTCTCTGAGGAAAACAAATCCTTCAGATGTAGAATGGAACTAAATGAAGCTGCTGAATTTATGAGAAGTCAAGACACAATACTAAAAAAAACACCAAAGAATGAAAAATTAGAAGAAAATATGAAACATCTCATTGAAAAAGCAACTGATTTGGAAAACAGATTCAGGAAAAATAATTTAAAAATTATTGGGATTCCTGAAAGTCATGATCAGGAAAAGAGCCTTGACATCATTTTTAAAGAATTTCTACAGGAAAATTGCCCTGATATCCTAGAAGCAGAGGGAAAAATAGAAATGGAGTGAATCCACTGATCTCCCCTGGAAAGAGATCCCAAAAACCCAGCCCCCAGGAATATTATCGCCAAGTTCCAGAACTCCCAAGTCAAAGAGAAAATATTACAAGCAGCCAGAAGAACACAATTCAAATATCATGGAGCTGCAGTCAGGATCACACAGGACTTAGCAGCAACTACATTAAGGGCTTAGAATATAATATTCTGGAAGGCAAAAGAGCTCTGAATGCAACCGAGAATCAACTACCCAGCAAAACTGAACATCCTCTTCCAGGGAAAAAGATGGACTTTCAATGAACCAGGGAAATTTCAAATGTTCCTGTTAAAATGGCCAGAGCTGAACAGGTTTGATCTTCAAATACAGGACTCAAGTGAAGCAAGAGAGTAGAAGAGAAGGGTAAATTATGAGGGACTTAATGATGATGAACTGCATGTATTCCTGCATAGAAAAATGATACTGATATTACTGATATAAACCTTCTCATTTAATAGAGCAGGTAGAAGGAGCTTTTATAGATGAAGCACAGGAGAGAGCTGAATTTGAAGACATAATATATTGTACAAATGGAATCAATGGCTAAAAGGGAAATGTAATGGAAGTGAGAGAAAGGAGAGGTGGAATAGGTTAAGATATTTCATATAATAAGATTTTTTTTGTTACAATGAGCTATTGCAATGATATGGAAGGGGGAAAGGCGGGGGGAAATGAGGGAGTCTTCACTCTCATCTGAGGTGACTCAGAGGAAACAGCATATATACTCAATGGGGTATAGACATCTAGAGTAAGAAGGGGGGAAGCGGGGGACATGAGTGATAGAGGAGATGGTGGACTGTGGGGGAGAGTGGTCAGATATAACACATTTTCTTTTTTTACTTCTTACAAGGGGCTGGGATTGGATGGCCTGTCTGGGACCACAGGGCTGGGTGGTAGGTGGGCTCGGGGCCTCTTGGCCCCAGGGCCGGTGATCAGTCTGCTGTGACACTCAGCTACCCTATAGCACATTTAAGAAGAAGGACAGAGTGAAAGTAGAGAGAAAATCTAGTGCATGGTAGTGGAGAAGTATGAATGGAGGGAGTTGTGATCAGCAATGACAACAGTGGAAAAATATGGAAGTAGCTTTTGTGATGGACTTATCCTAAAGAATGTGATCCACCTGCGACAGAGCTGGTAGTGTTGGAACAAAGACTGAAGCACATTTATTACTATTATTATTATTATTTTGAGGGGGTTTGTGGGGAAAATGGGGTTGGGTGGCTTGCCCAGGGCCGCACAGATGGGTGATTGTTGGGTGTCTGAGGCTGGATTTGGGCTTGGGTGCTTCTGACTTCAGGGCTAGTGTTCCATCCACTGCACCACCTAGCTGTCTCTATTATTATTATTTTTTAAATTTAAATTTAAATTTTTCCTCTTTATTGCTCATGAGGATTTATATTTTGAGGGGAGATGGGGTATTATGTTTACTCTTAAACAAGAATATTTTGGTAATGTATAAAAATCATTTGTACAAAAATAAAATAAATATAATCAAAAAATAAAATGAAATAAAACCTGACTTCTTCAACAAGCCTTTCCCATCCCTCTTATGTAATTCTAGTGCCTGTTCTCTGAGACTATACCAAATTCGTATTGTTTGTGATTTGTTATTTACTAATAACTGTGAGCTCCTTGAGAGCAGGGACTGTATTTGCCTTTATTTGTATCCTGGGTTAGCATAGTACCTGACCTATAAGCGAATGCTTGTCTGTCAATTTGACTCCTTATTTTTTGTCTTCAGAATCAGGCTTGGTCTTTTTTATTTTTTGTTTTTATTTTATTTTTATTTTTTTTAGGCTTGGTCTTTATAATTTTGTAGTATACAGTTTTAGTTGTTTTGTGGTGATTCTTTCCATATATGCTATTTCAGTCATTGTGTAGTTTATTTTCTTGACTCTCCTGTCTTCACTTTTATGTTTAGTTTGCTGTTCAGGTTAAGTCTTCCCATACTTCTCTGATTTCCTCTCATACATCATTTCTTATAGTAGTTTGTTCAGCTGTTCCCCAATCAATGGGGTCTACTTTGTTTCCAGTCCTTTGATACCTCATTAAGTGATTCAGTGAGATCTCTGGAGCAGAGGGCATACATAGATGTAATGGGATGGACTTTGGGCCTAAATACCAGTGCTTTGTTTATATTCTCTGAGCCTTTTCTACTATACTCAGAGAACTAGTTCAAACAATGTTAAATGATATAGAAAGTATGCTGGAGAGATGAAAAGCAAAGGGCTGTTCATGGTGGATCTCAGAAGAAACCTTATTGAAGCTGTGGCATTTGAGTTGGTCTTTAAAGACAAGGGAGGAATTTAGCAGGTAAAGAAGGGGATCAACCCCAAAGGGAATTCAAGAAGATTGCCATCTCTTTTTCCATTTTCTCACAGGCTTCCCTGTCAAGTTCTAATATCTTTCTAGGGGAGAAAGCTGTTCTCACATGGGTCTAGTCCCCTGTTCGCCAGTAAGCAGTTCCATATGTTCCTGGTTCTTTATTCTTGCCGCTGTGTGCTTTATAGCTTCCCATTCCATCTAATTGTTCTTAGTGGTTCTCTAGGGTTTTTAGCTGTCTTAGGGTCTCCTTTGGTGCCATTTGCTCATATATAAAAGTAATTGTTAATTTCATAATATCCTTTCCAAGCTTTTCAGATATTCTTTTCTTTTATTTGCAAGGCAATGGGGTTAAGTGGCTTGCCCAAGGCCACACAGCTAGGTAATTATTAAGTGTCTGAGGTCAGATTTGAACTCAGGTACTCCTGACCCCAGGGCCAGTGCTCTATCCACTGCGCCACCTAGCTGTCCCTCAGATATTCTTGATGGAAATATACCTTTTTTTTCTCAAGTAATACTTTGAAGATGGATTTGTGATCCCATCAATATGAGCATACCCTTTGTGAGGGTGTGTCAGAAATTATTCCCATAGAAACCTATTCCCATAGAAGCAGAAAATTCAAGTAGCTCAGAGCTAGAAGGATCCTCAGGGCTGATACTTGAACAAGAATCTCTGATCCAGTATCTTTTGAAAAGTGGGCATCCAGCCTCTGTTTGCAGATCTCAAGGGAAGAAGGGGAAGTCTCTGATAGCTATCAAACTTCAGTTTGCTTCTATGCAAGTTGGAGTCTCTGCTCCTAGTTTAGTACTTGGGGGTCAAGGTAGAAGTATAATATAGTAGTATTATATAGTTTTGTGTAGTATGGGGGAGTGTCATATAGAATGGTAAAATATGGCATGATACAATATTGTATGTGATAATATAAGATGGCATACAGTATTGTATAGTATGGTCTAGTAATAGCTCTAGAACTGGCAGGCACCTCAGAGACCAGTGAGTCTGACATTCTCTTTTAGAGAAACTGAGGCCCTTGAGGTTGAGTGATATGCTCAAGGTCTCAAAAAATCACTCTTCTTGACCTAGAAGAGATCTTTGATGTCACTTAGTTCATTTCCATCATTTTCTAGATGAGGAAATGAAAGCTTAGAAGAGAAAAGACTTGCCCAAGTTCACATAGTAGTTACTGGAAGAAACAAGATTTTAATCCTTGTCCTTCAGTATTCAGTTGTACTTTGTGGCCTCTTGGTCCCATCAGTGATAGATGTAAATGTGGTTGTTTTATTTCCCCTGCAAGCAAAACTGGGTAGCAGTAAGAATCTTCAAATGGATGCTTAGACCTGAAGAATTGCTTTAAGGGGAAAAAAATTTTGAAACAGACCATGTTTCTTCATTCCCTATAATTGAGGTGTCAAAAACAGGTGTTATAGCCTGCAAAGTTCCAGAGTGCTGCCTAAATAAGATGAATATTATTGGGAAATATTGAACAAAATAGATAAAAATATACCAGAACAGAAATAATGTGAATATGTGATTTTCTAGGTCAGTCTGTGCTCACACAGATCCTTATGTATAGTATTGTAGCCCGTTTGTATTTGAGTTTGACACCACTGCTGTATGAAAGATCCATCCAACAGTCAAAGAAAATGCTTCCCTTGGTTCCCTTGAATTGGGCCAAGCTTCCAAAGCCAATGACTGATATACTATTGGGAGGGAACAAGGGAAGAAACCTAAAAGGGGTTTGGAATTTATGTTCTCTTCACCAGATTTCCATCCTGATTTTCCTGTCATTCTTCACTGTTACTAGGAAAAAAGCTAAGTTGGTTGAATTTCAACAATTTAAAGCACAAATTAGCCTACATAAGAGAAAGTCATTGCCTTTATCTATAGTCACTCAAATATAGCATAGTCCCTGCCCTCATGGAACTTAGAATTTTGTGTGTATAAGGGGGTTGGAAATCAACCCAGAGAGATATAATACAAAAGTTTCTAGGATAAGTGCATTAGAGATGAAAGACAAATTCTCTGGAAAGCTTGCTGCTAACATGGGGGGAGTGGAGTAAATCTGATAAGTTGCTTGGGAGAGGTACCATTGGAGTTGGGCTTTCAAGGCTGGGTAGAAATTCAGTAAGATTGGAGAGCATGAAGGGAATTTAGTTGAACAAGTCTCAGTAGACTGGAATTAGGGTCATGGGGCAACATTTGTGTATTGGGTAATCCCACATTCCTTGTTCTTCCAGTGTTCCTATGCCCTGACTCTGGCTCTGTATTCTCTCAAAATCTCTGGTCTGATACTGGGTTTCATTACTGCTTGGCCCTTGCTAATATTCATGATCTTCTATGCAAGTTAGAGGCAGGGCCAATTTCTGAACGGAAGAATAGAAAACATCTTCACGCTAATACAACAGGCATCATCAGAAGTGTCCGTCACCAACGTGATTTCATTGTGTTTTTTCTCTAGTCAATTTCTTTCTGAATTTCCAGGTCACCAGTTCAGAAAGAATAAGACCTTAATTATGTCTTTGTCACATAAGTGCCAATCAATTGCCTATGAGGTAATATGACATAGTGGACTCATCTTTGGTTTTGGAGTTATTGGACCTGGGGTTGAGCTCTGCCACTTACTAGTTGCATGACCTTGTCACTTCTCCCTGGGTCTCATTTTCCTCTCTGAAACACAAGGGAGTTGGACTAGATGGTTTCTGAGGTTCCTTTTAGTTCAAGATCCATGGTTGTACTCAAATGAACAAATGATTGGAGTTCCTGGAACAGATCCAGATAGAAGGGGTTAAACTAGACCAGATATTCTCCAAAGTCCCTTCTGATTAGAATTTTAAGATGCTGAATGTTTACTTCTGCTTCTTTTTTTTTTTTTTTAGGTTTTTGTTTACCGGCAAGGCAAATGGGGTTAAGTGGCTTGCCTAAGGCCACACAGCTAGGTAATTATTAAGTGTCTGAGGCCGGATTTGAACCCAGGTACTCCTGACTCCAGGGCAGGTGCTTTATCCACTGCGCCACCTAGCCGCCCCTACTTCTGCTTCTTTTGCTTTCATTTTCTATCCTCTTTCTTGATCTCCTTTTCTTTCGTCCTTTCCCTGTTACACTTTCACTTTTATCTCTCCCTTTGTCCCTCCTGTATATCTCTTTTTTCCTCTTGTCCTCCATTTGTCTCCTTCCTTTAATCTCCACTTCTGTATCCCTCCTCTATTCTGTGGACTCAGACTGTCTGTGTATGCTTCCTACCTTCCTTAAGTGCCCATATAGGGAATGGGAGTGGTTTCCCTTGTAGTTGGTGCAGCCATTGAATCAAGTGGATGATCCCAACCCTTAATTTGACTTTCATTTTTTTTTTTGCAAGGCAATGGAGTTAAGTGGCTTGCCTGAGGGGGGCAGCTAGGTGGCGCAGTGGATAGAGCACTGGAGTCAGGAGGACTTGAGTTCAATTCCAGCCTCAGACACTTAATAATTGCCTAGCCTTGTGGTCTTGAGGAAGTCACTTAACCCCACTGCCTTGCAAAAAACCAAAAAAAAAGTAGCTTGCCCAAGGCCTCACAGCTAGGTAATTATTAAGTGTCTGAAGCTGGACTTGAACTCAGGTCCTCCTGACTCCAGGGCTGGTGCTCTATCCACTGCACCACCTAGCCACACTAGCTTTTATTTCTTATGTCAGCATTTGTATCCTTATGTTGTTGATTAAAAGTGTTCTGCCCTGAATGCTTACCTTCAGAAATTGCTCTAACAGACACAAGTTACTCTTCATAGATCTGTGGGATACAATTTACTTTTCATTGGATACAAGGTTCCTTTCTGCCCTCACTTTGTACTTGGAAAGAAAGGATATTGCTGGAGATTGGCTACAGATCTCTGAGTTGGGACATCTTCAGGCTTGCTCCAGGCTTGGGGAAGATGTGAAAAGAAGATGGATTCCTTGGCTTGCTGTGTAAACATATTGATTATGGCAAGGCTCTGTTTTTGGAGGGGGGAGCACCCTTTACCAGAGCAGCTGGTAGCATAGTCTGACACTCAGGGACGTAAAATGACTCACCCCCAGACTCATGTGGAGTGTCAGAGGCAGGGGGTCTTCCTGCTCCCCAGGCCAGCCCTGTATCTACCATCTCTTAATAATAACAGTAAAATGCTAATTTCTTTATGGTTTTGAGAGGGCATTCCTCACTCATTGCAACTATGTATTATTTCTTTTTTTAGAGATGAGAAAGCTGAGGCTCAGAGAAGCTGATAATACACAGTTGTGTGTTTAATCCTTGAAAACAAAATCCCACTCGATTCTTCTGCAGGCAAACTTTTCACAAAGTAGGGGTGGGAGTCAGCAGTCAGTGGGACTTGGGATAAGTTTCACACTTTAGATTCTTTCTCTTCAGACAGCAGCTACCTAAAGAGATGAGACTCCTTTGTAATTAGTCTGGGCCTTGGGAAGCAGCAGGGATTCTGAACAAAGTAGGTGTTACAAGGGCTTTTGAGCAGTCTGTAGGCCTTCCTCCTCAGAGAAGCCTTAACAGTTCCCATATTTACACCCTTGATTTCCCTCCTAGTCACCCCCCCTTTTATCCATTCATGGTGCTGAAGTAACTAACTGTTGGAACTGGTGCCAGTTTTGAGCAAGGCGAGGGGGGATTAATGAGCTCGGACTGTATCTAATTGAGCTCCAGCCTGATTACTCCCAGGCCCCTTTCTCCACTCCTCTTCCCCACCAGCTTTCTCTGCTGACTTTTTTTTCCAGCTGGGTGTTTAGTCCGGATATTTCCCATTCTGTGACCTTTCCCATTGCGTTGTACTTAACAGACCTTTCCAGTTGTTTCCGAGCTCAGACTTCATCCAGATCCATCCCCTTGGAGATGCCAAAGGAGCTCTAATTTCCTGTCATCTGGAACCTGGACACCAGGCCCAAATCCAAAGTGTTCCTTGTCTTCCCTAGCCCCTGCATCAGGAACTCCCAGTCAGGTGTGTGGGGCTGATTTTTCCCAAGCCTAACTAAGAACACTGAGGACTGAGAAGCCCGCCCTCCCCCCCCCCCCTCCTGTCTCAGCTGAGTGAGAACCTCTTGGCTCTGCTAAAAGCCCTATTTGCAGAAGCAGATGGTTGAGGAAACAGTGAGGCTTTGGGGACTGGAGAGGCTGAGATCTCAAGCTGGAAGGGACCTCAGAGGTCATCCAGTCTAACCCCCCTCAGTTTACAGGGGGGAAACTAAGACCTAAGGAGGAAATGACCCAAGGAGAGTAAGTGATGGGTGCAAATCCATTGCCCCTTCTGCTATATGTTCCTGTCTCTTACCCATGTGCCCCATGAAGCCTCTGGATGCATCCAGGACCACAGGGATCAGTTCTTCATGTCCTCACTCTGTACTGCCTGTGGTCTCCTAATGACTGATAGGCTTCTTGTTTAGTTATTTTTCCAAGGAGTGAAACATGCATGCCATTTCCAAAATTGTCCCTTTTATTGTAAATCCTTTTCAGATCCAAATATTAACACAAAAACCCTGCCACCATCCTGAAGTAGGTTCAGAGTTGAGCTGATGGTCGTACCTGGAGAGTCACCATTAATGGACAAAGGTCTCCCATGGAATATCTGGTTAGGCCTGTACAGGTTAGGATTTTTCTTTTCGGTTTTTGCAAGGTAATGGGGTTAAGTGGCTTGCCCAAGGCCACACAGCTAGGTAATTATTAAGTGTCTGAGACCAGATTTGAACTCAGGTCCTCCTGACTCCAGGGCCAGTGCACTATTCAC